>NC_091979.1:175901633-176234966 GCF_044704955.1 Pristiophorus japonicus | reverse complement strand
GTCAGCCCATTCAACATGGGTCAGTCCATTCAACATGAGTCGGCCCATTCAACATGGGTCGGTCCATTCAACGTGAGTCGGCCCATTCAACGTGGGTCAGTCCATTCAACATGATTCGGCCCATTCAACACGGGTCGGTCCCTTAAACGTGGATCGGTCCATTCAACATGGGTCAGTCCATTCAACGTGGGTCAGTCCATTCAACGTGAGTCGGCCCATTCAACATGGGTCGGTCCAGTCAACATGAGTCGGCCCATTCAACACGGGTCGGTCAATTCAACACGGGTCGGCCCGTTCAACACGGGTCGGCACATTCAACATGGGTCGGTCCATTCAACAAGGGTCGGTCCATTCATCACAGGTCGGCCCATTCAACATGTGTCGGCCCATTCAACACGGGCCAGCCCATTCAACACGGGTCGGACCATTCAACGTGGGTCGGCCCATTCAATGTGGGTCAGTCCATTCAACAAGGGTCGGTCCATTCAACATGTGTCGGCCCATTCAACACGGGTCGGCCCATTCAACACGGGTCGGCCCATTCAACAGGAGTCAGTCCATTCAACAGGAGTCAGTCCATTCAACGTGGCTCGGTCCATTCAACACGGTTCGGTCCATTCAACACGGGTCGGTCCATTCAACATGAGTCGGTCCATTCAACAAGGGTCGGTCCATTCATCACAGGTCGGCCCATTCAACATGTGTCGGCCCATTCAACACGGGCCAGCCCATTCAACACGGGTCGGACCATTCAACGTGGGTCGGCCCATTCAACAGGAGTAAGTCCATTCAACGTGTGTCGGCCCATTCAACGTGGGTTGGCCCATTCAATGTGGGTCGGCCCATTCAACGGGTCGGCCCATTCAACGTGGGTCGGTCCATTCAACGTGGGTCGGCCCTTTCAACACGGGTCGGCCCATTCAACATGAGTCGGCCCATTCAACGTGGGCCGGTCCATTCAACAGGGGTCAGTCCATTCAACACAGGTCGACGCATTCAACATGGGTCGGTCCATTCAACAAGGGTCGGTCCATTCATCACAGGTCGGATCATTCAACACGGGTCGGCCCATTCAACAGGAGTCGGTCCATTAAACGTAGGTCAGCCCATTCAACAGAGGTCAGTCCATTCAACACAGTTCGGTACATTCAACACGGGTCGGTCCATTCAACATGAGTCTGTCCATTCAACAAGGGTCGGTCCATTCAACGTGTGTTGGCCCATTCAACACGGGTCGGCCCATTCAACAGGAGTCAGTCCATTCAACAGGAGTCAGTCCATTCAACGTGGGTCGGTCCATTCAACACGGGTCGGTCCATTCAACATGAGTTGGTCCATTCAACATGTGTCGGCCCATTCAACACGGGCCAGCCCATTCAACACGGGTCGGACCATTCAACGTGCGTCAGCCCATTCAACAGGAGTCGGTCCATTCAACGTGGGTCGGCCCATTCAACGTGAGTTGGCCCATTCAATGTGGGTCGGCCCATTCAACGCGGGTAGGCCCATTCAACGTGGGTTGGCCCATTCAATGTGGGTCGGCCCATTCAACGCGGGTAGGCCCATTCAACGCGAGTCGGCTATTTCAACGCAGGTCGGCCCATTCAACACGGGTCAGTCCATTCAACGTGAGTCAGCCCATTCAACATGGGTCGGTCCAGTCAACATGAGTCGGCCCATTCAACACGGGTCGGTCCATTCAACATGGGTCGGCACTTTCAACGTGGGTTGGCCCATTCAATGTGGGTCGGCCCATTCAACGTGGGTCAGTCCATTCAACACTAGTCGGCCCATTCAACGTGGGTCAGTCCATTCAACACGGGTCGGCCCATTCAACGTGGATCAGTCCATTCAACACGGGTCGGCCCATTCAACGCGAGTCAGCCCATTCAACATGGGTCAGTCCATTCAACATGAGTCGGCCCATTCAACATGGGTCGGTCCATTCAACATGAGTCGGCCCATTCAACGTGGGCCGGTCCATTCAACAGGGGTCAGTCCATTCAACACAGGTCGACGCATTCAACATGGGTCGGTCCATTCAACAAGGGTCGGTCCATTCATCACAGGTCGGATCATTCAACACGGGTCGGCCCATTCAACAGGAGTCGGTCCATTAAACGTAGGTCAGCCCATTCAACAGAGGTCAGTCCATTCAACACAGTTCGGTCCATTCAACACGGGTCGGTCCATTCAACATGAGTCTGTCCATTCAACAAGGGTCGGTCCATTCAACGTGTGTTGGCCCATTCAACACGGGTCGGCCCATTCAACAGGAGTCAGTCCATTCAACACGGGTCGGACCATTCAACGTGGGTCGGCCCATTCAACAGGAGTAAGTCCATTCAACGTGGGTCGGCCCTTTCAACACGGGTCGGCCCATTCAATGTGGGTCGGCCCATTCAACGTGGGCCGGTCCATTCAACAGGGGTCAGTCCATTCAACACAGGTCGACGCATTCAACATGGGTCGGTCCATTCAACAAGGGTCGGTCCATTCATCACAGGTCGGATCATTCAACACGGGTCGGCCCATTCAACAGGAGTCGGTCCATTAAACGTCGGTCAGCCCATTCAACAGAGGTCAGTCCATTCAACACAGTTCGGTACATTCAACACGGGTCGGTCCATTCAACATGAGTCTGTCCATTCAACAAGGGTCGGTCCATTCAACGTGTGTTGGCCCATTCAACACGGGTCGGCCCATTCAACAGGAGTCAGTCCATTCAACAGGAGTCAGTCCATTCAACGTGGGTCGGTCCATTCAACACGGGTCGGTCCATTCAACATGAGTTGGTCCATTCAACATGTGTCGGCCCATTCAACACGGGCCAGCCCATTCAACACGGGTCGGACCATTCAACGTGCGTCAGCCCATTCAACAGGAGTCGGTCCATTCAACGTGGGTCGGCCCATTCAACGTGAGTTGGCCCATTCAATGTGGGTCGGCCCATTCAACGCGGGTAGGCCCATTCAACGTGGGTTGGCCCATTCAATGTGGGTCGGCCCATTCAACGCGGGTAGGCCCATTCAACGCGAGTCGGCTATTTCAACGCAGGTCGGCCCATTCAACACGGGTCAGTCCATTCAACGTGAGTCAGCCCATTCAACATGGGTCGGTCCAGTCAACATGAGTCGGCCCATTCAACACGGGTCGGTCCATTCAACACGGGTCGGCCCTTTCAACGTGGGTTGGCCCATTCAATGTGGGTCGGCCCATTCAACGTGGGTCAGTCCATTCAACACTAGTCGGCCCATTCAACGTGGGTCAGTCCATTCAACACGGGTCGGCCCATTCAACGTGGATCAGTCCATTCAACACGGGTCGGCCCATTCAACGCGAGTCAGCCCATTCAACATGGGTCAGTCCATTCAACATGAGTCGGCCCATTCAACATGGGTCGGTCCATTCAACACGGTTCGGCTATTTCAACATAGGTCAGCCCATTCAACGCGGGTCAGCCCATTCAACATGGGTCAGTCCATTCAACATGAGTCGGCCCATTCAACATGGGTCGGTCCATTCAACGCGAGTCGGCCCATTCAACGTGAGTCGGCCCATTCAACGTGAGTCGGCCCATTCAACATGGGTCAGTCCATTCAACATGATTCGGCCCATTCAACACGGGTCGGTCCATTAAACGTGGATCGGTCCATTCAACATGGGTCAGTCCATTCAACGTGGGTCAGTCCATTCAACGTGAGTCGGCCCATTCAACATGGGTCGGTCCAGGCAACATGAGTCGGCCCATTCAACACGGGTCGGTCAATTCAACACGGGTCGGCCCATTCAACACGCGTCGGCCCATTCAATGAGAGTCGGCACATTCAACATGGGTCGGTCCAGTCAACACGGGTCGGTCCATTCAACGTGAGTTGGCCCATTCAACATGGGTCAGTCCATTCAACGTGAGTCGGCCCATTTAACATGGGTCGGTCCAGTCAACATGAGTCGGCCCATTCAACATGGGTCGGTCCATTCAACACGGGTCGGCCCTTTCAACGTGGGTTGGCCCATTCAATGTGGGTCGGCCCATTCAACGGATCGGCCCATTCAACACGGGCCGGTCCATTCAACGTGGGTCGACCCTTTCAACGTGAGTTGACCGATTCAACGTGGGTCAGTCCATTCAACACGGGTCGGCCCATTCAACACGGGTCAGTCCATTCAACGTGGGTCGGCCCATTCAACGTGGGTCGGCCCATTCAAAGTGGGTCGGCCCATTCAACGTGAGTCGGTCCATTCAACATGAGTCGGCCCATTCAACATGGGTCAGCCCATTCTACGTGGGTCAGCCCATTCAACGTGGGCCGGTCCATTCAACACGGGTCAGACCATTCAACACAAGTCGACGCATTCAACACGGGTCGGCCCATTCAACGTGGGTCAGTCCATTCAACACTAGTCGGCCCATTCAACGTGGGTCAGTCCATTCAACACGAGTCGGTCCATTCAACACGGTTCGGCCCATTCAACATAGGTCAGCCCATTCAACGCGAGTCAGCCCATTCAACATGGGTCAGTCCATTCAACATGAGTCGGCCCATTCAACATGGGTCGGTCCATTCAACGCGAGTCGGCTATTTCAACGCAGGTCGGCCCATTCAACACGGGTCAGTCCATTCAACGTGAGTCGGCCCATTCAACATGGGTCGGTCCAGTCAACATGAGTCGGCCCATTCAACACGGGTCGGTCCATTCAACACGGGTCGGCCCTTTCAACGTGGCTTGGCCCATTCAATGTGGGTCGGCCCATTCAACGGATCAGCCCATTCAACACGGGTTAGCCCATTCAAAATGAGTCAGTCCATTCAACACGAGTCGGTCCATTCAACACGGGTCGGTCCATTCAACATGGGTCGGTCCATTCAACACGGTTCGGCCCATTCAACATAGGTCAGCCCATTCAACGCGAGTCAGCCCATTCAACATGGGTCAGTCCATTCAACATGAGTCGGCCCATTCAACATGGGTCGGTCCATTCAACGCGAGTCGGCCCATTCAACGTGAGTCGGCCCATTCAACGTGAGTCGGCCCATTCAACATGGGTCAGTCCATTCAACATGATTCGGCCCATTCAACACGGGTCGGTCCATTAAACGTGGATCGGTCCATTCAACATGGGTCAGTCCATTCAACGTGGGTCAGTCCATTCAACGTGAGTCGGCCCATTCAACATGGGTCGGTCCAGGCAACATGAGTCGGCCCATTCAACACGGGTCGGTCAATTCAACACGGGTCGGCCCATTCAACACGCGTCGGCCCATTCAATGAGAGTCGGCACATTCAACATGGGTCGGTCCAGTCAACACGGGTCGGTCCATTCAACGTGAGTTGGCCCATTCAACATGGGTCAGTCCATTCAACGTGAGTCGGCCCATTTAACATGGGTCGGTCCAGTCAACATGAGTCGGCCCATTCAACATGGGTCGGTCCATTCAACACGGGTCGGCCCTTTCAACGTGGGTTGGCCCATTCAATGTGGGTCGGCACATTCAACGGATCGGCCCATTCAACACGGGCCGGTCCATTCAACGTGGGTCGACCCTTTCAACGTGAGTTGACCGATTCAACGTGGGTCGGTCCATTCAACACGGGTCGGCCCATTCAACACGGGTCAGTCCATTCAACGTGGGTCGGCCCATTCAACGTGGGTCGGCCCATTCAAAGTGGGTCGGCCCATTCAACGTGAGTCGGTCCATTCAACATGAGTCGGCCCATTCAACATGGGTCAGCCCATTCTACGTGGGTCAGCCCATTCAACGTGGGCCGGTCCATTCAACACGGGTCAGACAATTCAACACAAGTCGACGCATTCAACACGGGTCGGCCCATTCAACGTGGGTCAGTCCATTCAACACTAGTCGGCCCATTCAACGTGGGTCAGTCCATTCAACACGAGTCGGTCCATTCAACACGGTTCGGCCCATTCAACATAGGTCAGCCCATTCAACGCGAGTCAGCCCATTCAACATGGGTCAGTCCATTCAACATGAGTCGGCCCATTCAACATGGGTCGGTCCATTCAACGCGAGTCAGCCCATTCAACGTGAGTCGGCCCATTCAACGTGAGTCGGCCCATTCAACATGGGTCAGTCCATTCAACATGATTCGGCCCATTCAACACGGGTCGGTCCATTAAACGTGGATCGGTCCATTCAACATGGGTCAGTCCATTCAACGTGGGTCAGTCCATTCAACGTGAATCGGCCCATTCAACATGGGTCGCTCCAGTCAACATGAGTCGGCCCATTCAACACGGGTCGGTCAATTCAACACGGGTCGGCCCATTCAACACGGGTCGGCCCATTCAACGAGAGTCGGCACATTCAACATGGGTCGGTCCAGTCAATACGGGTCGGTCCATTCAACACGGGTCGGCGCATTCAACACGGGTTGGCCCATTCAAAATGGGTCAGTCCATTCAACATGAGTCGGCCCATTCAACGGGTCGGTCCAGTCAACACGGGCCGGCCCATTCAACATGGGTCGGCCCTTTCAACATGGGTCAGTCCATTCAACGTGAGTCAGCCCATTCAACATGGGTCGGTCCAGTCAACATGAGTCGGCCCATTCAACACGGGTCGGTCCATTCAACACGGGTCGGCCCTTTCAACGTGGGTTGGCCCATTCAATGTGGGTCGGCCCATTCAACGTGGGTCAGTCCATTCAACACTAGTCGGCCCATTCAACGTGGGTCAGTCCATTCAACACGGGTCGGCCCATTCAACGTGGATCAGTCCATTCAACACGGGTCGGCCCATTCAACGCGAGTCAGCCCATTCAACATGGGTCAGTCCATTCAACATGAGTCGGCCCATTCAACATGGGTCGGTCCATTCAACGCGAGTCGGCTATTTCAACGCAGGTCGGCCCATTCAACACGGGTCAGTCCATTCAACGTGAGTCGGCCCATTCAACATGGGTCGGTCCAGTCAACATGAGTCGGCCCATTCAACACGGGTCGGTCCATTCAACACGGGTCGGCCCTTTCAACGTGGCTTGGCCCATTCAATGTGGGTCGGCCCATTCAACGGATCAGCCCATTCAACACGGGTTAGCCCATTCAAAATGAGTCAGTCCATTCAACACGAGTCGGTCCATTCAACACGGGTCGGTCCATTCAACATGGGTCGGTCCATTCAACACGGTTCGGCCCATTCAACATAGGTCAGCCCATTCAACATAGGTCAGCCCATTCAACGCGAGTCAGCCCATTCAACATGGGTCAGTCCATTCAACATGAGTCGGCCCATTCAACATGGGTCGGTCCATTCAACACGAGTCGGCCCATTCAACGTGAGTCGGCCCATTCAACGTGAGTCGGCCCATTCAACATGGGTCAGTCCATTCAACATGATTCGGCCCATTCAACACGGGTCGGTCCATTAAACGTGGATCGGTCCATTCAACATGGGTCAGTCCATTCAACGTGGGTCAGTCCATTCAACATGGGTCGGTCCATTCAACACGGGTCGGCCCTTTCAACGTGGGTTGGCCCATTCAATGTGGGTCGGCCCATTCAACGGATCGGCCCATTCAACACGGGCCGGTCCATTCAACGTGGGTCGACCCTTTCAACGTGAGTTGACCGATTCAACGTGGGTCGGTCCATTCAACACGGGTCGGCCCATTCAACACGGGTCAGTCCATTCAACGTGGGTCGGCCCATTCAACGTGGGTCGGCCCATTCAAAGTGGGTCGGCCCATTCAACGTGAGTCGGTCCATTCAACGTGAGTCGGCCCATTCAACATGGGTCAGCCCATTCTACGTGGGTCAGCCCATTCAACGTGGGCCGGTCCATTCAACACGGGTCAGACCATTCAACACAAGTCGACGCATTCAACACGGGTCGGCCCATTCAACGTGGGTCAGTCCATTCAACACTAGTCGGCCCATTCAACGTGGGTCAGTCCATTCAACACGGGTCGGCCCATTCAACGTGGATCAGTCCATTCAACACGGGTCGGCCCATTCAACGCGAGTCAGCCCATTCAACATGGGTCAGTCCATTCAACATGAGTCGGCCCATTCAACATGGGTCGGTCCATTCAACGCGAGTCGGCTATTTCAACGCAGGTCGGCCCATTCAACACGGGTCAGTCCATTCAACGTGAGTCGGCCCATTCAACATGGGTCGGTCCAGTCAACATGAGTCGGCCCATTCAACACGGGTCGGTCCATTCAACACGGGTCGGCCCTTTCAACGTGGCTTGGCCCATTCAATGTGGGTCGGCCCATTCAACGGATCAGCACATTCAACACGGGTTAGCCCATTCAAAATGAGTCAGTCCATTCAACACGAGTCGGTCCATTCAACACGGGTCGGTCCATTCAACATGGGTCTGTCCATTCAACACGGTTCGGCCCATTCAACATAGGTCAGCCCATTCAACGCGAGTCAGCCCATTCAACATGGGTCAGTCCATTCAACATGAGTCGGCCCATTCAACATGGGTCGGTCCATTCAACGCGAGTCGGCCCATTCAACGTGAGTCGGCCCATTCAACGTGAGTCGGCCCATTCAATATGGGTCAGTCCATTCAACATGATTCGGCCCATTCAACACGGGTCGGTCCATTAAACGTGGATCGGTCCATTCAACATGGGTCAGTCCATTCAACGTGGGTCAGTCCATTCAACGTGAGTCGGCCCATTCAACATGGGTCGGTCCAGTCAACATGAGTCGGCCCATTCAACACGGGTCGGTCAATTCAACACGGGTCGGCCCGTTCAACACGGGTCGGCCCATTCAACGAGAGTCGGCACATTCAACATTGGTCCGTCCATTCAACAAGGGTCGGTCCATTCATCACAGGTCGGGCCATTCAACATGTGTCGCCCCATTCAACACGGGCCAGCCCATTCAACACGGGTCGGACCATTCAACGTGGGTCGGCCCATTCAATGTGGGTCAGTCCATTCAACAAGGGTCGGTCCATTCAACATGTGTCGGCCCATTCAACACGGGTCGGCCCATTCAACACGGGTCGGCCCATTCAACAGGAGTCAGTCCATTCAACAGGAGTCAGTCCATTCAACGTGGCTCGGTCCATTCAACACGGTTCGGTCCATTCAACACGGGTAGGTCCATTCAACATGAGTCGGTCCATTCAACAAGGGTCGGTCCATTCATCACATGTCGGCCCATTCAACATGTGTCGGCCCATTCAACACGGGCCAGCCCATTCAACACGGGTCGGACCATTCAACGTGGGTCGGCCCATTCAACAGGAGTAAGTCCATTCAACGTGGGTCGGCCCATGCAACGTGGGTTGGCCCATTCAATGTGGGTCGGCCCATTCAACGGGTCGGCCCATTCAACGTGGGTCGGTCCATTCAACGTGGGTCGGCCCTTTCAACACGGGTCGGCCCATTCAACATGAGTCGGCCCATTCAACGTGGGCCGGTCCATTCAACAGGGGTCAGTCCATTCAACACAGGTCGACGCATTTAACATGGGTCGGTCCATTCAACAAGGGTCGGTCCATTCATCACAGGTCGGATCATTCAACACGGGTCGGCCCATTCAACATGAGTCTGTCCATTCAACAAGGGTCGGTCCATTCAACGTGTGTTGGCCCATTCAACACGGGTCGGCCCATTCAACAGGAGTCAGTCCATTCAACACGGGTCGGACCATTCAACGTGGGTCGGCCCATTCAACAGGAGTAAGTCCATTCAACGTGGGTCGGCCCTTTCAACACGGGTCGGCCCATTCAATGTGGGTCGGCCCATTCAACGTGGGCCGGTCCATTCAACAGGGGTCAGTCCATTCAACACAGGTCGACGCATTCAACATGGGTCGGTCCATTCAACAAGGGTCGGTCCATTCATCACAGGTCGGATCATTCAACACGGGGCGGCCCATTCAACAGGAGTCGGTCCATTAAACGTCGGTCAGCCCATTCAACAGAGGTCAGTCCATTCAACACAGTTCGGTCCATTCAACACGGGTCGGTCCATTCAACATGAGTCTGTCCATTCAACAAGGGTCGGTCCATTCAACGTGTGTTGGCCCATTCAACACGGGTCGGCCCATTCAACAGGAGTCAGTCCATTCAACACGGGTCGGACCATTCAACGTGGGTCGGCCCATTCAACAGGAGTAAGTCCATTCAACGTGGGTCGGCCCTTTCAACACGGGTCGGCCCATTCAATGTGGGTCGGCCCATTCAACGTGGGCCGGTCCATTCAACGTGCGTCAGTCCATTCAACACAGGTCGACGCATTCAACATGGGTCGGTCCATTCAACAAGGGTCGGTCCATTCATCACTGGTCGGATCATTCAACACGGGTCGGCCCATTCAACAGGAGTCGGTCCATTAAACGTCGGTCAGCCCATTCAACAGAGGTCAGTCCATTCAACACAGTTCGGTCCATTCAACAAGGATCGGTCCATTCAACATGAGTCTGTCCATTCAACAAGGGTCGGTCCATTCAACGTGTGTTGGCCCATTCAACACGGGTCGGCCCATTCAACAGGAGTCAGTCCATTCAACAGGAGTCAGTCCATTCAACGTGAGTCGGTCCATTCAACACGGGTCGGTCCATTCAACATGAGTTGGTCCATTCAACATGTGTCGGCCCATTCAACACGGGCCAGCCCATTCAACACGGGTCGGACCATTCAACGTGCGTCAGCCCATTCAACAGGAGTCGGTCCATTCAACGTGGGTCGGCCCATTCAACGTGAGTTGGCCCATTCAATGTGGGTCGGCCCATTCAACGCGGGTAGGCCCATTCAACGTGGGTTGGCCCATTCAATGTGGGTCGGCCCATTCAACGCGGGTAGGCCCATTCAACGCGAGTCGGCTATTTCAACGCAGGTCGGCCCATTCAACACGGGTCAGTCCATTCAACGTGAGTCAGCCCATTCAACATGGGTCGGTCCAGTCAACATGAGTCGGCCCATTCAACACGGGTCGGTCCATTCAACACGGGTCGGCCCTTTCAACGTGGGTTGGCCCATTCAACGTGGGTCAGTCCATTCAACACTAGTCGGCCCATTCAACGTGGGTCAGTCCATTCAACACGGGTCGGCCCATTCAACGTGGATCAGTCCATTCAACACGGGTCGGCCCATTCAACGCTAGTCAGCCCATTCAACATGGGTCAGTCCATTCAACATGAGTCGGCCCATTCAACGCGGGTCGGTCCATTCAACGCGAGTCGGCTATTTCAACGCAGGTCGGCCCATTCAACACGGGTCAGTCCATTCAACGTGAGTCGGCCCATTCAACATGGGTCGGTCCAGTCAACATGAGTCGGCCCATTCAACACGGGTCGGTCCATTCAACACGGGTCGGCCCTTTCAACGTGGCTTGGCCCATTCAATGTGGGTCGGCCCATTCAACGGATCAGCCCATTCAACACGGGTTAGCCCATTCAAAATGAGTCAGTCCATTCAACACGAGTCGGTCCATTCAACACGGGTCGGTCCATTCAACATGGGTCGGTCCACTCAACACGGTTCGGCCCATTCAACATAGGTCAGCCCATTCAACGCGAGTCAGCCCATTCAACATGGGTCAGTCCATTCAACATGAGTCGGCCCATTCAACATGGGTCGGTCCATTCAACGCGAGTCGGCCCATTCAACGTGAGTCGGCCCATTCAACGTGAGTCGGCCCATTCAACATGGGTCAGTCCATTCAACATGATTCGGCCCATTCAACACGGGTCGGTCCATTAAACGTGAGTCGGCCCATTCAACATGGGTCGGTCCAGTCAACATGAGTCGGCCCATTCAACACGGGTCGGTCCATTCAACACGGGTCGGCCCTTTCAACGTGGCTTGGCCCATTCAATGTGGGTCGGCCCATTCAACGGATCAGCCCATTCAACACGGGTTAGCCCATTCAAAATGAGTCAGTCCATTCAACACGAGTCGGTCCATTCAACACGGGTCGGTCCATTCAACATGGGTCGGTCCATTCAACACGGTTCGGCCCATTCAACATAGGTCAGCCCATTCAACGCGAGTCAGCCCATTCAACATGGGTCAGTCCATTCAACATGAGTCGGCCCATTCAACATGGGTCGGTCCATTCAACGCGAGTCGGCCCATTCAACGTGAGTCGGCCCATTCAACGTGAGTCGGCCCATTCAACATGGGTCAGTCCATTCAACATGATTCGGCCCATTCAACACGGGTCGGTCCATTAAACGTGGATCGGTCCATTCAACATGGGTCAGTCCATTCAACGTGGGTCAGTCCATTCAACGTGAGTCGGCCCATTCAACATGGGTCGGTCCAGGCAACATGAGTCGGCCCATTCAACACGGGTCGGTCAATTCAACACGGGTCGGCCCATTCAACACGCGTCGGCCCATTCAATGAGAGTCGGCACATTCAACATGGGTCGGTCCAGTCAACACGGGTCGGTCCATTCAACGTGGGTTGGCCCATTCAACATGGGTCAGTCCATTCAACGTGAGTCGGCCCATTTAACATGGGTCGGTCCAGTCAACATGAGTCGGACCATTCAACGTGGGTCGGCCCATTCAATGTGGGTCAGTCCATTCAACAAGGGTCGGTCCATTCAACATGTGTCGGCCCATTCAACACGGGTTGGCCCATTCAACACGGGTCGGCCCATTCAACAGGAGTCAGTCCATTCAACAGGAGTCAGTCCATTCAACGTGGCTCGGTCCATTCAACACGGTTCGGTCCATTCAACACGGGTCGGTCCATTCAACATGAGTCGGTCCATTCAACAAGGGTCGGTCCATTCATCACAGGTCGGCCCATTCAACATGTGTCGGCCCATTCAACACGGGCCAGCCCATTCAACACGGGTCGGACCATTCAACGTGGGTTGGCCCATTCAACAGGAGTAAGTCCATTCAACGTGGGTCGGCCCATTCAACGTGGGTTGGCCCATTCAATGTGGGTCGGCCCATTCAACGGGTCGGCCCATTCAACGTGGGTCGGTCCATTCAACGTGGGTCGGCCCTTTCAACACGGGTCGGCCCATTCAACATGAGTCGGCCCATTCAACGTGGGCCGGTCCATTCAACAGGGGTCAGTCCATTCAACACAGGTCGACGCATTCAACATGGGTCGGTCCATTCAACAAGGGTCGGTCCATTCATCACAGGTCGGATCATTCAACACGGGTCGGCCCATTCAACAGGAGTCGGTCCATTAAACGTAGGTCAGCCCATTCAACAGAGGTCAGTCCATTCAACACAGTTCGGTCCATTCAACACGGGTCGGTCCATTCAACATGAGTCTGTCCATTCAACAAGGGTCGGTCCATTCAACGTGTGTTGGCCCATTCAACACGGGTCGGCCCATTCAACAGGAGTCAGTCCATTCAACACGGGTCGGACCATTCAACGTGGGTCGGCCCATTCAACAGGAGTAAGTCCATTCAACGTGGGTCGGCCCTTTCAACACGGGTCGGCCCATTCAATGTGGGTCGGCCCATTCAACGTGGGCCGGTCCATTCAACAGGGGTCAGTCCATTCAACACAGGTCGACGCATTCAACATGGGTCGGTCCATTCAACAAGGGTCGGTCCATTCATCACAGGTCGGATCATTCAACACGGGTCGGCCCATTCAACAGGAGTCGGTCCATTAAACGTCGGTCAGCCCATTCAACAGAGGTCAGTCCATTCAACACAGTTCGGTCCATTCAACACGGGTCGGTCCATTCAACATGAGTCTGTCCATTCAACAAGGGTCGGTCCATTCAACGAGTGTTGGCCCATTCAACACGGGTCGGCCCATTCAACAGGAGTCAGTCCATTCAACAGGAGTCAGTCCATTCAACGTGGGTCGGTCCATTCAACACGGGTCGGTCCATTCAACATGAGTTGGTCCATTCAACATGTGTCGGCCCATTCAACACGGGCCAGCCCATTCAACACGGGTCGGACCATTCAACGTGCGTCAGCCCATTCAACAGGAGTCGGTCCATTCAACGTGGGTCGGCCCATTCAACGTGAGTTGGCCCATTCAATGTGGGTCGGCCCATTCAACGCGGGTAGGCCCATTCAACGTGGGTTGGCCCATTCAATGTGGGTCGGCCCATTCAACGCGGGTAGGCCCATTCAACGCGAGTCGGCTATTTCAACGCAGGTCGGCCCATTCAACACGGGTCAGTCCATTCAACGTGAGTCAGCCCATTCAACATGGGTCGGTCCAGTCAACATGAGTCGGCCCATTCAACACGGGTCGGTCCATTCAACACGGGTCGGCCCTTTCAACGTGGATCAGTCCATTCAACACGGGTCGGCCCATTCAACGCGAGTCAGCCCATTCAACATGGGTCAGTCCATTCAACATGAGTCGGCCCATTCAACGCGGGTCGGTCCATTCAACGCGAGTCGGCTATTTCAACGCAGGTCGGCCCATTCAACACGGGTCAGTCCATTCAACGTGACTCGGCCCATTCAACATGGGTCGGTCCAGTCAACATGAGTCGGCCCATTCAACACGGGTCGGTCCATTCAACACGGGTCGGCCCTTTCAACGTGGCTTGGCCCATTCAATGTGGGTCGGCCCATTCAACGGATCAGCCCATTCAACACGGGTTAGCCCATTCAAAATGAGTCAGTCCATTCAACACGAGTCGGTCCATTCAACACGGGTCGGTCCATTCAACATGGGTCGGTCCATTCAACACGGTTCGGACCATTCAACATAGGTCAGCCCATTCAACGCGAGTCAGCACATTCAACATGGGTCAGTCCATTCAACATGAGTCGGCCCATTCAACATGGGTCGGTCCATTCAACGCGAGTCGGCCCATTCAACGTGAGTCGGCCCATTCAACGTGAGTCGGCCCATTCAACATGGGTCAGTCCATTCAACATGATTCGGCCCATTCAACACGGGTCGGTCCATTAAACGTGGATCGGTCCATTCAACATGGGTCAGTCCATTCAACGTGGGTCAGTCCATTCAACGTGAGTCGGCCCATTCAACATGGGTCGGTCCAGGCAACATGAGTCGGCCCATTCAACACGGGTCGGTCAATTCAACACGGGTCGGCCCATTCAATGAGAGTCGGCACATTCAACATGGGTCGGTCCAGTCAACACGGGTCGGTCCATTCAACGTGGGTTGGCCCATTCAACACGGGTCAGTCCATTCAACGTGAGTCGGCCCATTTAACATGGGTCGGTCCAGTCAACATGAGTCGGCCCATTCAACATGGGTCGGTCCATTCAACACGGGTCGGCCCTTTCAACGTGGGTTGGCCCATTCAATGTGGGTCGGCCCATTCAACGGATCGGCCCATTCTACACGGGCCGGTCCATTCAACGTGGGTCGACCCTTTCAACGTGAGTTGACCGATTCAACGTGGGTCGGTCCATTCAACACGGGTCGGCCCATTCAACACGGGTCAGTCCATTCAACGTGGGTCGGCCCATTCAACGTGGGTCGGCCCATTAAAAGTGGGTCGGCCCATTCAACGTGAGTCGGTCCATTCAACATGAGTCGGCCCATTCAACATGGGTCAGCCCATTCTACGTGGGTCAGCCCATTCAACGTGGGCCGGTCCATTCAACACGGGTCAGACCATTCAACACAAGTCGACGCATTCAACACGGGTCGGCCCATTCAACGTGGGTCAGTCCATTCAACACTAGTCGGCCCATTCAACGTGGGTCAGTCCATTCAACACGAGTCGGTCCATTCAACACGGTTCGGCCCATTCAACATAGGTCAGCCCATTCAACGCGAGTCAGCCCATTCAACATGGGTCAGTCCATTCAACATGAGTCGGCCCATTCAACATGGGTCGGTCCATTCAACGCGCGTCAGCCCATTCAACGTGAGTCGGCCCATTCAACGTGAGTCGGCCCATTCAACATGGGTCAGTCCATTCAACATGATTCGGCCCATTCAACACGGGTCGGTCCATTAAACGTGGATCGGTCCATTCAACATGGGTCAGTCCATTCAACGTGGGTCAGTCCATTCAACGTGAATCGGCCCATTCAACATGGGTCGCTCCAGTCAACATGAGTCGGCCCATTCAACACGGGTCGGTCAATTCAACACGGGTCGGCCCATTCAACACGGGTCGGCCCATTCAACGAGAGTCGGCACATTCAACATGGGTCGGTCCAGTCAACACGGGTCGGTCCATTCAACACGGGTCGGCGCATTCAACACGGGTTGGCCCATTCAAAATGGGTCAGTCCATTCAACATGAGTCGGCCCATTCAACGGGTCGGTCCAGTCAACACGGGCCGGTCCATTCAACGTGGGTTGGCCCATTCAACATGGGTCAGTCCATTCAACGTGAGTCGGCCCATTCAACATGGGTCGGTCCAGTCAACATGAGTCGGCCCATTCAACATGGGTCGGTCCATTCAACACGGGTCGGCCCTTTCAACATGGGTCAGTCCATTCAACGTGAGTCAGCCCATTCAACATGGGTCGGTCCAGTCAACATGAGTCGGCCCATTCAACACGGGTCGGTCCATTCAACACGGGTCGGCCCTTTCAACGTGGGTTGGCCCATTCAATGTGAGTCAGCCCATTCAACGTGGGTCAGTCCATTCAACACTAGTCGGCCCATTCAACGTGGGTCAGTCCATTCAACACGGGTCGGCACATTCAACGTGGATCAGTCCATTCAACACGGGTCGGCCCATTCAACGCGAGTCAGCCCATTCAACATGGGTCGGTCCAGTCAACATGAGTCGGCCCATTCAACACGGGTCGGTCCATTCAACACGGGTCGGCCCTTTCAACGTGGGTTGGCCCATTCAATGTGGGTCGGCCCATTCAACGGATCAGCCCATTCAACACGGGTTAGCCCATTCAAAATGAGTCAGTCCATTCAACACGAGTCGGTCCATTCAACACGGTTCGGCCCATTCAACATAGGTCAGCCCATTCAACGCGAGTCAGCCCATTCAACATGGGTCAGTCCATTCAACATGAGTCGGCCCATTCAACATGGGTCGGTCCATTCAACGCGAGTCGGCTATTTCAACGCAGGTCGGCCCATTCAACACGGGTCAGTCCATTCAACGTGAGTCGGCCCATTCAACATGGGTCGGTCCAGTCAACATGAGTCGGCCCATTCAACACGGGTCGGTCCATTCAACACGGGTCGGCCCTTTCAACGTGGCTTGGCCCATTCAATGTGGGTCGGCCCATTCAACGGATCAGCCCATTCAACACGGGTTAGCCCATTCAAAATGAGTCAGTCCATTCAACACGAGTCGGTCCATTCAACACGGGTCGGTCCATTCAACATGGGTCGGTCCATTCAACACGGTTCGGCCCATTCAACATAGGTTAGCCCATTCAACGCGAGTCAGCCCATTCAACATGGGTCAGTCCATTCAACATGAGTCGGCCCATTCAACATGCGTCGGTCCATTCAACGCGAGTCGGCCCATTCAACGTGAGTCGGCCCATTCAACATGGGTCAGTCCATTCAACATGATTCGGCCCATTCAACACGGGTCGGTCCATTAAACGTGGATCGGTCCATTCAACATGGGTCAGTCCATTCAACGTGGGTCAGTCCATTCAACGTGAGTCGGCCCATTCAACATGGGTCGGTCCAGTCAACATGAGTCGGCCCATTCAACACGGGTCGGTCAATTCAACACGGGTCGGCCCATTCAACACGCGTCGCCCATTCAATGAGAGTCGGCACATTCAACATGGGTCGGTCCAGTCAACACGGGTCGGTCCATTCAACGTCGGTTGGCCCATTCAACATGGGTCAGTCCATTCAACGTGAGTCGGCCCATTTAACATGGGTCGGTCCAGTCAACATGAGTTGGCCCATTCAACATGGGTCGGTCCATTCAACACGGGTCGGCCCTTTCAACGTGGGTTGGCCCATTCAATGTGGGTCGGCCCATTCAACGGATCGGCCCATTCAACACGGGCCGGTCCATTCAACGTGGGTCGACCCTTTCAACGTGAGTTGACTGATTCAACGTGGATCGGTCCATTCAACACGGGTCGGCCCATTCAACACGGGTCAGTCCATTCAACGTGGGTCGGCCCATTCAACGTGGGTCGGCCCATTCAAAGTGGGTCGGCCCATTCAACGTGAGTCGGTCCATTCAACATGAGTCGGCCCATTCAACATGGGTCAGCCCATTCTACGTGGGTCAGCCATTCAACGTGGGCCAGTCCATTCAACACGGGTCAGACCATTCAACAAAAGTCGACGCATTCAACACGGGTCGGCCCATTCAACGTGGGTCAGTCCATTCAACACTAGTCGGCCCATTCAACGTGGGTCAGTCCATTCAACACGAGTCGGTCCATTCAACACGGTTCGGCCCATTCAACATAGGTCAGCCCATTCAACGCGAGTCAGCCCATTCAACATGGGTCAGTCCATTCAACATGGGTCAGTCCATTCAACATGAGTCGGCCCATTCAACATGGGTCGGTCCATTCAACGCGAGTCAGCCCATTCAACGTGAGTCGGCCCATTCAACGTGAGTCGGCCCATTCAACATGGGTCAGTCCATTCAACATGATTCGGCCCATTCAACACGGGTCGGTCCATTAAACGTGGATCGGTCCATTCAACATGGGTCAGTCCATTCAACGTGGGTCAGTCCATTCAACGTGAATCGGCCCATTCAACATGGGTCGCTCCAGTCAACATGAGTCGGCCCATTCAACACGAGTCGGTCAATTCAACACGGGTCGGCCCATTCAACACGGGTCGGCCCATTCAACGAGAGTCGGCACATTCAACATGGGTCGGTCCAGTCAACACGGGTCGGTCCATTCAACACGGGTCGGCACATTCAACACGGGTTGGCCCATTCAAAATGGGTCAGTCCATTCAACATGAGTCGGCCCATTCAACGGGTCGGTCCAGTCAACACGGGTCGGTCCATTCAACGTGGGTTGGCCCATTCAACATGGGTCAGTCCATTCAACGTGAGTCGGCCCATTCAACATGGGTCGGTCCAGTCAACATGAGTCGGCCCATTCAACATGGGTCGGTCCATTCAACACGGGTCGGCCCTTTCAACGTGGGTTGGCCCATTCAATGTGGGTCGGCCCATTCAACGGATCTGCCCATTCAACACGGGCCAGTCCATTCAACGTGGGTCGACCCTTTCAACGTGAGTTGACCGATTCAACGTGGGTCGGTCCATTCAACACGGGTCGGCCCATTCAACACGGGTCGGTCCATTAAACGTGGATCGGTCCATTCAACATGGGTCAGTCCATTCAACGTGGGTCAGTCCATTCAACGTGAGTCGGCCCATTCAACATGGGTCGATCCAGTCAACATGAGTCGGCCCATTCAACACGGGTCGGTCAATTCAACATGGGTCGGCCCATTCAACACGGGTCGGCCCATTCAACACGGGTCGGCCCATTCAACGAGAGTCGGCACATTCAACATGGGTCGGTCCAGTCAACACGGGTCGGTCCATTCAACACGGGTCGGCGCATTCAACACGGGTTGGCCCATTCAAAATGGGTCAGTCCATTCAACATGAGTCGGCCCATTCAACGGGTCGGTCCAGTCAACACGGGTCGGTCCATTCAACATGGGTTGGCCCATTCAACATGGGTCAGTCCATTCAACGTGAGTCGGCCCATTCAACATGGGTCGGTCCAGTCAACATGAGTCGGCCCATTCAACATGAGTCGGTCCATTCAACACGGGTCGGCCCTTTCAACGTGGGTTGGCCCATTCAATGTGGGTCGGCCCATTCAACGGATCGGCCCATTCAACACGGGCCGGTCCATTCAACGTGGGTCGACCCTTTCAACGTGAGTTGACCGATTCAACGTGGGTCGGTCCATTCAACACGGGTCGGCCCATTCAACACGGGTCAGTCCATTCAACGTGGGTCGGCCCATTCAACGTGGGTCGGCCCATTCAAAGTGGGTCGGCCCATTCAACGTGAGTCGGTCCATTCAACATGAGTCGGCCCATTCAACATGGGTCAGCCCATTCTACGTGGGTCAGCCCATTCAACGTGGGCCGGTCCATTCAACACGGGTCAGACCATTCAACACAAGTCGACGCATTCAACACGGGTCGGCCCATTCAACGTGGGTCAGTCCATTCAACACTAGTCGGCCCATTCAACGTGGGTCAGTCCATTCAACACGGGTCGGCCCATTCAACGTGGATCAGTCCATTCAACACGGGTCGGCCCATTCAACGTGGGTCGGTCCATTCAACATGGGTCGGCCCATTCAACACGGGTCGGCCCATTCAACACGGGTCGGTCCATTCAACACGGGTCGGTCCATTCAACACGGGTCGGTCCATTCAACGTGAGTCGGTTCATTCAACGTGAGCCGGCCCATTCAACATGGATCAGTCCATTCAACACGGGTCGTCCCATTCAACGTGTGCCGGCCCATTCAACATGGGTCGGTCCATTCAACACGGGTCGTCCCATTCAACACGGGTCGATCTATTCAACACGGGTCGGTCCATTCAACACGGGTCGGTCCATTCAACACGGGTCGGCCCATTCAACATGGGTCGTCCCATTCAAGGTGGGTCGGCCCATTCAACGTGGGTCGGCCCATTCAACGTGGGTCGGCCCATTCAACGTGGGTCGGCCCATTCAACGTGAGTCGGTCCATTCAACATGAGTCGACCCATTCAACATGGGTCAGCCCATTCAACGTGGGCCGGTCCATTCAACACAGGTCAGTCCATTCAACACGGGTCGACGCATTCAACACGGGTCGGCCTATTCAACATGGCTCAGTCCATTCAACACGGGTCGGCCCATTCAACGTGGGTCAGTCCATTCAACACGGGTCGGCCCATTCAACACGGGTCGGCCCATTCAACACGGGTCAGTCCATTCAACACGGGTCGGTCCATTCAACACGGGTCGGTCCATTCAACGTGAGTCGGTTCATTCAACGTGAGCCGGCCCATTCAACATGGGTCGGTCCATTCAACACGGGTCGTCCCATTCAACGTGAGCCGGCCCATTCAACGTGGGTCGGTCCATTCAACGCGGGTCGTCCCATTCAACGTGGGTCGGTCCATTCAAGGTGGGTCGGCCCATTCAAGGTGGGTCGGCCCATTCAACGTGGGTCGGTCCATTCAACACGGGTCGGCCCATTCAACACGGGTCGATCTATTCAACACGGGTCGGTCCATTCAACACGGGTCGGTCCATTCAACATGGGTCGGCCCATTCAACGTGAGTCGGTTCATTCAACGTGAGCCGGCCCATTCAACACGGGTCGTCCGATTCAACGTGAGCCGGCCCATTCAACGTGGGTCGGTCCATTCAACACGGGTCGGCCCATTCAACACGGGTCGGTCCATTCAACACGGGTCGGTCCATTCAACGCGAGTTGGCCCATTCAACGTGTGTTGACCCATTTAAAGTGGGTCGGTCCATTCAACACGGGTCGGCCCATTCAACACGGGTCGGCCCATTCAACGAGAGTCGGCACATTCAACATGGGTCGGTCCAGTCAACACGGGTCGGTCCAGTCAACACGGGTCGGCACATTCAACACGGGTTGGCCCATTCAAAATGGGTCAGTCCATTCAACATGAGTCGGCCCATTCAACGGGTCGGTCCAGTCAACACGGGTCGGTCCATTCAACGTGGGTTGGCCCATTCAACATGGGTCAGTCCATTCAACGTGAGTCGGCCCATTCAACATGGGTCGGTCCAGTCAACATGAGTCGGCCCATTCAACATGGGTCGGTCCATTCAACATGGGTCGGTCCATTCAACACGGGTCGGCCCTTTCAACGTGGGTTGGCCCATTCAATGTGGGTCGGCCCATTCAACGGATCTGCCCTTTCAACACGGGCCGGTCCATTCAACGTGGGTCGACCCTTTCAACGTGAGTTGACCGATTCAACGTGGGTCGGTCCATTCAACACGGGTCGGCCCATTCAACACGGGTCGGTCCATTAAACGTGGATCGGTCCATTCAACATGGGTCAGTCCATTCAACGTGGGTCAGTCCATTCAACGTGAGTCGGCCCATTCAACATGGGTCGATCCAGTCAACATGAGTCGGCCCATTCAACACGGGTCGGTCAATTCAACACGGGTCGGCCCATTCAACACGGGTCGGCCCATTCAACGAGAGTCGGCACATTCAACATGGGTTGGTCCAGTCAACACGGGTCGGTCCATTCAACACGGGTCGGCGCATTCAACACGGGTTGGCCCATTCAAAATGGGTCAGTCCATTCAACATGAGTCGGCCCATTCAACGGGTCGGTCCAGTCAACACGGGTCGGTCCATTCAACATGGGTTGGCCCATTCAACATGGGTCAGTCCATTCAACGTGAGTCGGCCCATTCAACATGGGTCGGTCCAGTCAACATGAGTCGGCCCATTCAACATGAGTCGGTCCATTCAACACGGGTCGGCCCTTTCAACGTGGGTTGGCCCATTCAATGTGGGTCGGCCCATTCAACGGATCGGCCCATTCAACACGGGCCGGTCCATTCAACGTGGGTCGACCCTTTCAACGTGAGTTGACCGATTCAACGTGGGTCGGTCCATTCAACACGGGTCGGCCCATTCAACACGGGTCAGTCCATTCAACGTGGGTCGGCCCATTCAACGTGGGTCGGCCCATTCAAAGTGGGTCGGCCCATTCAACGTGAGTCGGTCCATTCAACATGAGTCGGCCCATTCAACATGGGTCAGCCCATTCTACGTGGGTCAGCCCATTCAACGTGGGCCGGTCCATTCAACACGGGTCAGACCATTCAACACAAGTCGACGCATTCAACACGGGTCGGCCCATTCAACGTGGGTCAGTCCATTCAACACTAGTCGGCCCATTCAACGTGGGTCAGTCCATTCAACACGGGTCGGCCCATTCAACGTGGATCAGTCCATTCAACACGGGTCAGCCCATTCAACGTGGGTCGGTCCATTCAACATGGGTCGGCCCATTCAACACGGGTCGGCCCATTCAACACGGGTCGGTCCATTCAACACAGGTCGGTCCATTCAACACGGGTCGGTCCATTCAACACGAGTCTGTCCATTCAACGTGGGTCGGCCCATTCAACGGGTCGGTCCAGTCAACACGGGTCGGTCCATTCAACGTGGGTCGGCCCATTCAACGTGTGTCGGCCCATTCAACGGGTCGGCCCATTCAACACGGGTCGGTCCATTCAACGTGGGTCGGCCCATTCAACGTGGGTCGGTACGTTCAAAATGGGTCAGTCCATTCAACATGGGTCGGCCCATTCAACGGGTCGGTCCAGTCAACACGGGTCGGCCCATTCAACATCGGTCAGCCCATTCAAAGCGAGTCAGCCCATTCAATGTGGATCAGTCCATTCAACACGGGTCAGTCCATTCAACATGAGTCGGCCCATTCAACACGGGTCGGTCCATTCAACACGAGTAGGTCCATTCAACACGAGTAGGTCCATTCAACACGGGTTGGTCCATTCAACATGAGTCTGTCCATTCAATGTGGGTCGGCCCTTTCAACGTGGGTCGGCCCATTCAACACGGGTCGGCCCATTCAATGCGAGTAGGCCCATTCAACATGAGTCGGCCCATTCAACATGGGTCAGTCCATTCAACACGGGTCGATCCATTCAACACGGGTCAGCCCATTCAACGTGGGTCGGTCCATTCAACATGGGTCGGTCCATTCAACACGGGTCGGCCCATTCAACACGGGTCGGCCCATTCAACACGGGTCGGCCCATTCAACGTGTGTCAGCCCATTCAACGCGAGTCAGCCCATTCAACGCGAGTCAGCCCATTCAATGTGGGTCGGCCCATTCAACGTGAGTCGGCCCATTCAACGTGGGTCGGCCCATTCAACACGGGTCGGCCCATTCAACACGGGTCAGCCCATTCAACACAGGTCGGCCCATTCAACACGGGTCGGCCCATTCAACACGGGTCGGCCCTTTCAACGTGGGTTGGCCCATTCAATGTGGGTCGGCCCATTCAATGGGACGGTCCATTCAACGTGGGTCGGCCCTTTCAACTTGGGTTGGCCCATTCAACGCGAGTCGGCCCATTCAACGCGGGTCGGCCCATTCAACGTGGGTCGGCCCATTCAACACGGGTTGGCCCATTCAACATGAGTCGGCCCATTCAACACGAGTTGCTCCATTCAACACAGGTCGGTCCATTCAAAATGGGTCAGTCCATTCAACATGAGTCGGCCCATTCAACACATGTCGGTCCAGTCAACACGGGTCGGTCCATTCAACACGGGTCGGTCCATTCAACGTGAGTCGGTTCATTCAACGTGAGCCGGCCCATTCAACATGGGTCAGTCCATTCAACACGGGTCGTCCCATTCAACGTGAGCCGGCCCATTCAACATGGGTCGGTCCATTCAACACGGGTCGTCCCATTCAACACGGGTCGATCTATTCAACACGGGTCGGTCCATTCAACACGGGTCGATCCATTCAACACGGGTCGGCCCATTCAACGTGAGTCGGTTCATTCAACGTGAGCTGGCCCATTCAACATGGGTCGGTCCATTCAACACGGGTCGTCCGATTCAACGTGAGCTGGCCCATTCAACGTGGGTCGGTCCATTCAACACGGGTCGGCCCATTCAACACGGGTCGGTCCATTCAACACGGGTCGGTCCATTCAACGCGAGTTGGCCCATTCAACGTGTGTTGACCCATTCAAAGTGGGTCGGTCCATTCAACACGGGTCGGCCCATTCAACATGGGTCGTCCCATTCAAGGTGGGTCGGCCCATTCAACGTGGGTCGGCCCATTCAACGTGGGTCGGCCCATTCAACGTGGGTCGGCCCATTCAACGTGAGTCGGTCCATTCAACATGAGTCGATCCATTCAACATGGGTCAGCCCATTCAACGTGGGCCGGTCCATTCAACACAGGTCAGTCCATTCAACACGGGTCGACGCATTCAACACGGGTCGGCCTATTCAACATGGCTCAGTCCATTCAACACGGGTCGGCCCATTCAACGTGGGTCAGTCCATTCAACACGGGTCGGCCCATTCAACACGGGTCGGCCCATTCAACACGGGTCAGTCCATTCAACACGGGTCGGTCCATTCAACACGGGTCGGTCCATTCAACGTGAGTCGGTTCATTCAACGTGAGCCGGCCCATTCAACATGGGTCGGTCCATTCAACACGGGTCGTCCCATTCAACGTGAGCCGGCCCATTCAACGTGGGTCGGTCCATTTAACGCGGGTCGTCCCATTCAACGTGGGTCGGTCCATTCAAGGTTGGTCGGCCCATTCAAGGTGGGTCGGCCCATTCAACGTGGTTCGGTCCATTCAACACGGGTCGGTCCATTCAACACGGGTCGGCCCATTCAACATGGGTCAGTCCATTCAACACGGGTCGATCCATTCAACACGGGTCAGCCCATTCAACGTGGGTCGGTCCATTCAACATGGGTCGGTCCATTCAACACGGGTCGGCCCATTCAACACGGGTCGGCCCATTCAACACGGGTCGGCCCATTCAACGTGTGTCAGCCCATTCAACGCGAGTCAGCCCATTCAACGCGAGTCAGCCCATTCAATGTGGGTCGGCCCATTCAACGTGAGTCGGCCCATTCAACGTGGGTCGGCCCATTCAACACGGGTCGGCCCATTCAACACGGGTCAGCCCATTCAACACAGGTCGGCCCATTCAACACGGGTCGGCCCATTCAACACGGGTCGGCCCTTTCAACGTGGGTTGGCCCATTCAATGTGGGTCGGCCCATTCAATGGGACGGTCCATTCAACGTGGGTCGGCCCTTTCAACTTGGGTTGGCCCATTCAACGCGAGTCGGCCCATTCAACGCGGGTCGGCCCATTCAACGTGGGTCGGCCCATTCAACACGGGTTGGCCCATTCAACATGAGTCGGCCCATTCAACACGAGTTGCTCCATTCAACACAGGTCGGTCCATTCAAAATGGGTCAGTCCATTCAACATGAGTCGGCCCATTCAACACATGTCGGTCCAGTCAACACGGGTCGGTCCATTCAACACGGGTCGGTCCATTCAACGTGAGTCGGTTCATTCAACGTGAGCCGGCCCATTCAACATGGGTCAGTCCATTCAACACGGGTCGTCCCATTCAACGTGAGCCGGCCCATTCAACATGGGTCGGTCCATTCAACACGGGTCGTCCCATTCAACACGGGTCGATCTATTCAACACGGGTCGGTCCATTCAACACGGGTCGGTCCATTCAACACGGGTCGGTCCATTCAACACGGGTCGGCCCATTCAACGTGAGTCGGTTCATTCAACGTGAGCTGGCCCATTCAACATGGGTCGGTCCATTCAACACGGGTCGACGCATTCAACACGGGTCGGCCTATTCAACATGGCTCAGTCCATTCAACACGGGTCGGCCCATTCAACGTGGGTCGGTCCATTCAACGCGAGTTGGCCCATTCAACGTGTGTTGACCCATTCAAAGTGGGTCGGTCCATTCAACACGGGTCGGCCCATTCAACATGGGTCGTCCCATTCAAGGTGGGTCGGCCCATTCAACGTGGGTCGGCCCATTCAACGTGGGTCGGCCCATTCAACGTGGGTCGGCCCATTCAACGTGAGTCGGTCCATTCAACATGAGTCGACCCATTCAACATGGGTCAGCCCATTCAACGTGGGCCGGTCCATTCAACACAGGTCAGTCCATTCAACACGGGTCGACGCATTCAACACGGGTCGGCCTATTCAACATGGCTCAGTCCATTCAACACGGGTCGGCCCATTCAACGTGGGTCAGTCCATTCAACACGGGTCGGCCCATTCAACACGGGTCGGCCCATTCAACACGGGTCAGTCCATTCAACACGGGTCGGTCCATTCAACACGGGTCGGTCCATTCAACGTGAGTCGGTTCATTCAACGTGAGCCGGCCCATTCAACATGGGTCGGTCCATTCAACACGGGTCGTCCCATTCAACGTGAGCCGGCCCATTCAACGTGGGTCGGTCCATTCAACGCGGGTCGTCCCATTCAACGTGGGTCGGTCCATTCAAGGTGGGTCGGCCCATTCAAGGTGGGTCGGCCCATTCAACGTGGTTCGGTCCATTCAACACGGGTCGGTCCATTCAACACGGGTCGGCCCATTCAACACGGGTCGATCTATTCAACACGGGTCGGTCCATTCAACACGGGTCGGTCCATTCAACATGGGTCGGCCCATTCAACGTGAGTCGGTTCATTCAACGTGAGCCGGCCCATTCAACACGGGTCGTCCGATTCAACGTGAGCCGGCCCATTCAACGTGGGTCGGTCCATTCAACACGGGTCGGCCCATTCAACACGGGTCGGTCCATTCAACACGGGTCGGTCCATTCAACGCGAGTTGGCCCATTCAACGTGTGTTGACCCATTCAAAGTGGGTCGGTCCATTCAACACGGGTCGGCCCATTCAACACGGGTCGGCCCATTCAACGAGAGTCGGCACATTCAACATGGGTCGGTCCAGTCAACACGGGTCGGTCCATTCAACACGGGTTGGCCCATTCAAAATGGGTCAGTCCATTCAACATGAGTCGGCCCATTCAACGGGTCGGTCCAGTCAACACGGGTCGGTCCATTCAACGTGGGTTGGCACATTCAACATGGGTCAGTCCATTCAACGTGAGTCGGCCCATTCAACATGGGTCGGTCCAGTCAACATGAGTCGGCCCATTCAACATGGGTCGGTCCATTCAACACAGGTCGGCCCTTTCAACGTGGGTTGGCCCATTCAATGTGGGTCGGCCCATTCAACGGATCTGCCCTTTCAACACGGGCCGGTCCATTCAACGTGGGTCGACCCTTTCAACGTGAGTTGACCGATTCAACGTGGGTCGGTCCATTCAACACGGGTCGGCCCATTCAACACGGGTCGGTCCATTAAACGTGGATCGGTCCATTCAACATGGGTCAGTCCATTCAACGTGGGTCAGTCCATTCAACGTGAGTCGGCCCATTCAACATGGGTCGATCCAGTCAACATGAGTCGGCCCATTCAACACGGGTCGGTCAATTCAACACGGGTCGGCCCATTCAACACGGGTCGGCCCATTCAACGAGAGTCGGCACATTCAACATGGGTCGGTCCAGTCAACACGGGTCGGTCCATTCAACACGGGTCGGCGCATTCAACACGGGTTGGCCCATTCAAAATGGGTCAGTCCATTCAACATGAGTCGGCCCATTCAACGGGTCGGTCCAGTCAACACGGGTCGGTCCATTCAACGTGGGTTGGCCCATTCAACATGGGTCAGTCCATTCAACGTGAGTCGGCCCATTCAACATGGGTCGGTCCAGTCAACATGAGTCGGCCCATTCAACATGAGTCGGTCCATTCAACACGGGTCGGCCCTTTCAACGTGGGTTGGCCCATTCAATGTGGGTCGGCCCATTCAACGGATCGGCCCATTCAACACGGGCCGGTCCATTCAACGTGGGTCGACCCTTTCAACGTGAGTTGACCGATTCAACGTGGGTCGGTCCATTCAACACGGGTCGGCCCATTCAACACGGGTCAGTCCATTCAACGTGGGTCGGCCCATTCAACGTGGGTCGGCCCATTCAAAGTGGGTCGGCCCATTCAACGTGAGTCGGTCCATTCAACATGAGTCGGCCCATTCAACATGGGTCAGCCCATTCTACGTGGGTCAGCCCATTCAACGTGGGCCGGTCCATTCAACACGGGTCAGACCATTCAACACAAGTCGACGCATTCAACACGGGTCGGCCCATTCAACGTGGGTCAGTCCATTCAACACTAGTCGGCCCATTCAACGTGGGTCAGTCCATTCAACACGGGTCGGCCCATTCAACGTGGATCAGTCCATTCAACACGGGTCGGCCCATTCAACGTGGGTCGGTCCATTCAACATGGGTCGGCCCATTCAACACGGGTCGGCCCATTCAACACGGGTCGGTCCATTCAACACAGGTCGGTCCATTCAACACGGGTCGGTCCATTCAACACGGGTCGGTCCATTCAACATGAGTCTGTCCATTCAACGTGGGTCGGCCCATTCAACGGGTCGGTCCAGTCAACACGGGTCGGTCCATTCAACGTGGGTCGGCCCATTCAACGTGTGTCGGCCCATTCAACGGGTCGGCCCGTTCAACACGGGTCGGTCCATTCAACGTGGGTCGGCCCATTCAACGTGGGTCGGTACGTTCAATATGGGTCAGTCCATTCAACATGGGTCGGCCCATTCAACGGGTCGGTCCAGTCAACACGGGTCGGCCCATTCAACATCGGTCAGCCCATTCAAAGCGAGTCAGCCCATTCAATGTGGATCAGTCCATTCAACACGGGTCGGTCCATTCAACACGGGTCGGCCCATTCAACACGGGTCGGCCCTTTCAACGTGGGTTGGCCCATTCAATGTGGGTCGGCCCATTCAATGGGACGGTCCATTCAACGTGGGTCGGCCCTTTCAACTTGGGTTGGCCCATTCAACGCGAGTCGGCCCATTCAACGCGAGTCGGCCCATTCAACGCGGGTCGGCCCATTCAACGTGGGTCGGCCCATTCAACACGGGTTGGCCCATTCAACATGAGTCGGCCCATTCAACACGAGTTGCTCCATTCAACACAGGTCGGTCCATTCAAAATGGGTCAGTCCATTCAACATGAGTCGGCCCATTCAACACATGTCGGTCCAGTCAACACGGGTCGGTCCATTCAACACGGGTCGGTCCATTCAACGTGAGTCGGTTCATTCAACGTGAGCCGGCCCATTCAACATGGGTCAGTCCATTCAACACGGGTCGTCCCATTCAACGTGAGCCGGCCCATTCAACATGGGTCGGTCCATTCAACACGGGTCGTCCCATTCAACACGGGTCGATCTATTCAACACGGGTCGGTCCATTCAACACGGGTCGGTCCATTCAACACGGGTCGGCCCATTCAACGTGAGTCGGTTCATTCAACGTGAGCTGGCCCATTCAACATGGGTCGGTCCATTCAACACGGGTCGTCCGATTCAACGTGAGCCGGCCCATTCAACGTGGGTCGGTCCATTCAACACGGGTCGGCCCATTCAACACGGGTCGGTCCATTCAACACGGGTCGGTCCATTCAACGCGAGTTGGCCCATTCAACGTGTGTTGACCCATTCAAAGTGGGTCGGTCCATTCAACACGGGTCGGCCCATTCAACATGGGTCGTCCCATTCAAGGTGGGTCGGCCCATTCAACGTGGGTCGGCCCATTCAACGTGGGTCGGCCCATTCAACGTGGGTCGGCCCATTCAACGTGAGTCGGTCCATTCAACATGAGTCGATCCATTCAACATGGGTCAGCCCATTCAACGTGGGCCGGTCCATTCAACACAGGTCAGTCCATTCAACACGGGTCGACGCATTCAACACGGGTCGGCCTATTCAACATGGCTCAGTCCATTCAACACGGGTCGGCCCATTCAACGTGGGTCAGTCCATTCAACACGGGTCGGCCCATTCAACACGGGTCGGCCCATTCAACACGGGTCAGTCCATTCAACACGGGTCGGTCCATTCAACACGGGTCGGTCCATTCAACGTGAGTCGGTTCATTCAACGTGAGCCGGCCCATTCAACATGGGTCGGTCCATTCAACACGGGTCGTCCCATTCAACGTGAGCCGGCCCATTCAACGTGGGTCGGTCCATTTAACGCGGGTCGTCCCATTCAACGTGGGTCGGTCCATTCAAGGTTGGTCGGCCCATTCAAGGTGGGTCGGCCCATTCAACGTGGTTCGGTCCATTCAACACGGGTCGGTCCATTCAACACGGGTCGGCCCATTCAACACGGGTCGATCTATTCAACACGGGTCGGTCCATTCAACGTGGGTTGGCCCATTCAATGTGGGTCGGCCCATTCAACGGATCTGCCCTTTCAACACGGGCCGGTCCATTCAACGTGGTCGACCCTTTCAACGTGAGTTGACCGATTCAACGTGGGTCGGTCCATTCAACACGGGTCGGCCCATTCAACACGGGTCGGTCCATTAAACGTGGATCGGTCCATTCAACATGGGTCAGTCCATTCAACGTGGGTCAGTCCATTCAACGTGAGTCGGCCCATTCAACATGGGTCGATCCAGTCAACATGAGTCGGCCCATTCAACACGGGTCGGTCAATTCAACACGGGTCGGCCCATTCAACACGGGTCGGCCCATTCAACGAGAGTCGGCACATTCAACATGGGTCGGTCCAGTCAACACGGGTCGGTCCAGTCAACACGGGTCGGCGCATTCAACATGGGTCAGTCCATTCAACGTGAGTCGGCCCATTCAACATGGGTCGGTCCAGTCAACATGAGTCGGCCCATTCAACATGAGTCGGTCCATTCAACACGGGTCGGCCCTTTCAACGTGGGTTGGCCCATTCAACGGATCGGCCCATTCAACACGGGCCGGTCCATTCAACGTGGGTCGACCCTTTCAACGTGAGTTGACCGATTCAACGTGGGTCGGTCCATTCAACACGGGTCGGCCCATTCAACACGGGTCAGTCCATTCAACGTGGGTCGGCCCATTCAACGTGGGTCGGCCCATTCAAAGTGGGTCGGCCCATTCAACGTGAGTCGGTCCATTCAACATGAGTCGGCCCATTCAACATGGGTCAGCCCATTCTACGTGGGTCAGCCCATTCAACGTGGGCCGGTCCATTCAACACGGGTCAGACCATTCAACACAAGTCGACGCATTCAACACGGGTCGGCCCATTCAACGTGGGTCAGTCCATTCAACACTAGTCGGCCCATTCAACGTGGGTCAGTCCATTCAACACGGGTCGGCCCATTCAACGTGGATCAGTCCATTCAACACGGGTCGGCCCATTCAACGTGGGTCGGTCCATTCAACATGGGTCGGCCCATTCAACACGGGTCGGCCCATTCAACACGGGTCGGTCCATTCAACACAGGTCGGTCCATTCAACACGGGTCGGTCCATTCAACACGGGTCGGTCCATTCAACATGAGTCTGTCCATTCAACGTGGGTCGGCCCATTCAACGGGTCGGTCCAGTCAACACGGGTCGGTCCATTCAACGTGGGTCGGCCCATTCAACGTGTGTCGGCCCATTCAACGGGTCGGCCCGTTCAACACGGGTCGGTCCATTCAACGTGGGTCGGCCCATTCAACGTGGGTCGGTACGTTCAATATGGGTCAGTCCATTCAACATGGGTCGGCCCATTCAACGGGTCGGTCCAGTCAACACGGGTCGGCCCATTCAACATCGGTCAGCCCATTCAAAGCGAGTCAGCCCATTCAATGTGGATCAGTCCATTCAACACGGGTCGGTCCATTCAACACGGGTCGGCCCATTCAACACGGGTCGGCCCTTTCAACGTGGGTTGGCCCATTCAATGTGGGTCGGCCCATTCAATGGGACGGTCCATTCAACGTGGGTCGGCCCTTTCAACTTGGGTTGGCCCATTCAACGCGAGTCGGCCCATTCAACGCGAGTCGGCCCATTCAACGCGGGTCGGCCCATTCAACGTGGGTCGGCCCATTCAACACGGGTTGGCCCATTCAACATGAGTCGGCCCATTCAACACGAGTTGCTCCATTCAACACAGGTCGGTCCATTCAAAATGGGTCAGTCCATTCAACATGAGTCGGCCCATTCAACACATGTCGGTCCAGTCAACACGGGTCGGTCCATTCAACACGGGTCGGTCCATTCAACGTGAGTCGGTTCATTCAACGTGAGCCGGCCCATTCAACATGGGTCAGTCCATTCAACACGGGTCGTCCCATTCAACGTGAGCCGGCCCATTCAACATGGGTCGGTCCATTCAACACGGGTCGTCCCATTCAACACGGGTCGATCTATTCAACACGGGTCGGTCCATTCAACACGGGTCGGTCCATTCAACACGGGTCGGCCCATTCAACGTGAGTCGGTTCATTCAACGTGAGCTGGCCCATTCAACATGGGTCGGTCCATTCAACACGGGTCGTCCGATTCAACGTGAGCTGGCCCATTCAACGTGGGTCGGTCCATTCAACACGGGTCGGCCCATTCAACACGGGTCGGTCCATTCAACACGGGTCGGTCCATTCAACGCGAGTTGGCCCATTCAACGTGTGTTGACCCATTCAAAGTGGGTCGGTCCATTCAACACGGGTCGGCCCATTCAACATGGGTCGTCCCATTCAAGGTGGGTCGGCCCATTCAACGTGGGTCGGCCCATTCAACGTGGGTCGGCCCATTCAACGTGGGTCGGCCCATTCAACGTGAGTCGGTCCATTCAACATGAGTCGATCCATTCAACATGGGTCAGCCCATTCAACGTGGGCCGGTCCATTCAACACAGGTCAGTCCATTCAACACGGGTCGACGCATTCAACACGGGTCGGCCTATTCAACATGGCTCAGTCCATTCAACACGGGTCGGCCCATTCAACGTGGGTCAGTCCATTCAACACGGGTCGGCCCATTCAACACGGGTCGGCCCATTCAACACGGGTCAGTCCATTCAACACGGGTCGGTCCATTCAACACGGGTCGGTCCATTCAACGTGAGTCGGTTCATTCAACGTGAGCCGGCCCATTCAACATGGGTCGGTCCATTCAACACGGGTCGTCCCATTCAACGTGAGCCGGCCCATTCAACGTGGGTCGGTCCATTTAACGCGGGTCGTCCCATTCAACGTGGGTCGGTCCATTCAAGGTGGGTCGGCCCATTCAAGGTGGGTCGGCCCATTCAACGTGGGTCGGTCCATTCAACACGGGTCGGCCCATTCAACACGGGTCGGTCCATTCAACACGGGTCGGTCCATTCAACAAGGGTCGGTCCATTCATCACAGGTTGGCCCATTCAACGTGTGTCGGCCCATTCAACGTGGGTCGGTCCATTCAACACGGGTCGGCCCATTCAACACGGGTCGGTCCATTCAACACGGTTCGGTCCATTCAACGTGAGTTGGCCCATTCAATGTGTGTTGACCCATTCAAAGTGGGTCGGTCCATTCAACACGGGTCGGCCCATTCAACACGGGTCAGTCCATTCAACGTGGGTCGGCCCATTCAACGTGGGTCGGCCCATTCAAAGTGGGTCGGCCCATTCAACGTGAGTCGGTCCATTCAACATGAGTCGGCCCATTCAACATGGGTCAGCCCATTCTACGTGGGTCAGCCCATTCAACGTGGGCCGGTCCATTCAACACGGGTCAGACCATTCAACACAAGTCGACGCATTCAACACGGGTCGGCCCATTCAACGTGGGTCAGTCCATTCAACACTAGTCGGCCCATTCAACGTGGGTCAGTCCATTCAACACGGGTCGGCCCATTCAACGTGGATCAGTCCATTCAACACGGGTCGGCCCATTCAACGTGGGTCGGTCCATTCAACATGGGTCGGCCCATTCAACACGGGTCGGCCCATTCAACACGGGTCGGTCCATTCAACACAGGTCGGTCCATTCAACACGGGTCGGTCCATTCAACACGGGTCGGTCCATTCAACATGAGTCTGTCCATTCAACGTGGGTCGGCCCATTCAACGGGTCGGTCCAGTCAACACGGGTCGGTCCATTCAACGTGGGTCGGCCCATTCAACGTGTGTCGGCCCATTCAACGGGTCGGCCCGTTCAACACGGGTCGGTCCATTCAACGTGGGTCGGCCCATTCAACGTGGGTCGGTACGTTCAATATGGGTCAGTCCATTCAACATGGGTCGGCCCATTCAACGGGTCGGTCCAGTCAACACGGGTCGGCCCATTCAACATCGGTCAGCCCATTCAAAGCGAGTCAGCCCATTCAATGTGGATCAGTCCATTCAACACGGGTCGGTCCATTCAACACGGGTCGGCCCATTCAACACGGGTCGGCCCTTTCAACGTGGGTTGGCCCATTCAATGTGGGTCGGCCCATTCAATGGGACGGTCCATTCAACGTGGGTCGGCCCTTTCAACTTGGGTTGGCCCATTCAACGCGAGTCGGCCCATTCAACGCGAGTCGGCCCATTCAACGCGGGTCGGCCCATTCAACGTGGGTCGGCCCATTCAACACGGGTTGGCCCATTCAACATGAGTCGGCCCATTCAACACGAGTTGCTCCATTCAACACAGGTCGGTCCATTCAAAATGGGTCAGTCCATTCAACATGAGTCGGCCCATTCAACACATGTCGGTCCAGTCAACACGGGTCGGTCCATTCAACACGGGTCGGTCCATTCAACGTGAGTCGGTTCATTCAACGTGAGCCGGCCCATTCAACATGGGTCAGTCCATTCAACACGGGTCGTCCCATTCAACGTGAGCCGGCCCATTCAACATGGGTCGGTCCATTCAACACGGGTCGTCCCATTCAACACGGGTCGATCTATTCAACACGGGTCGGTCCATTCAACACGGGTCGGTCCATTCAACACGGGTCGGCCCATTCAACGTGAGTCGGTTCATTCAACGTGAGCTGGCCCATTCAACATGGGTCGGTCCATTCAACACGGGTCGTCCGATTCAACGTGAGCCGGCCCATTCAACGTGGGTCGGTCCATTCAACACGGGTCGGCCCATTCAACACGGGTCGGTCCATTCAACACGGGTCGGTCCATTCAACGCGAGTTGGCCCATTCAACGTGTGTTGACCCACTCAAAGTGGGTCGGTCCATTCAACACGGGTCGGCCCATTCAACATGGGTCGTCCCATTCAAGGTGGGTCGGCCCATTCAACGTGGGTCGGCCCATTCAACGTGGGTCGGCCCATTCAACGTGGGTCGGCCCATTCAACGTGAGTCGGTCCATTCAACATGAGTCGATCCATTCAACATGGGTCAGCCCATTCAACGTGGGCCGGTCCATTCAACACAGGTCAGTCCATTCAACACGGGTCGACGCATTCAACACGGGTCGGCCTATTCAACATGGCTCAGTCCATTCAACACGGGTCGGCCCATTCAACGTGGGTCAGTCCATTCAACACGGGTCGGCCCATTCAACACGGGTCGGCCCATTCAACACGGGTCAGTCCATTCAACACGGGTCGGTCCATTCAACACGGGTCGGTCCATTCAACGTGAGTCGGTTCATTCAACGTGAGCCGGCCCATTCAACATGGGTCGGTCCATTCAACACGGGTCGTCCCATTCAACTTGAGCCGGCCCATTCAACGTGGGTCGGTCCATTTAACGCGGGTCGTCCCATTCAACGTGGGTCGGTCCATTCAAGGTTGGTCGGCCCATTCAAGGTGGGTCGGCCCATTCAACGTGGTTCGGTCCATTCAACACGGGTCGGTCCATTCAACACGGGTCGGCCCATTCAACACGGGTCGATCTATTCAACACGGGTCGGTCCATTCAACGTGGGTTGGCCCATTCAATGTGGGTCGGCCCATTCAACGGATCTGCCCTTTCAACACGGGCCGGTCCATTCAACGTGGGTCGACCCTTTCAACGTGAGTTGACCGATTCAACGTGGGTCGGTCCATTCAACACGGGTCGGCCCATTCAACACGGGTCGGTCCATTAAACGTGGATCGGTCCATTCAACATGGGTCAGTCCATTCAACGTGGGTCAGTCCATTCAACGTGAGTCGGCCCATTCAACATGGGTCGATCCAGTCAACATGAGTCGGCCCATTCAACACGGGTCGGTCAATTCAACACGGGTCGGCCCATTCAACACGGGTCGGCCCATTCAACGAGAGTCGGCACATTCAACATGGGTCGGTCCAGTCAACACGGGTCGGTCCATTCAACACGGGTCGGCGCATTCAACACGGGTTGGCCCATTCAAAATGGGTCAGTCCATTCAACATGAGTCGGCCCATTCAACGGGTCGGTCCAGTCAACACGGGTCGGTCCATTCAACGTGGGTTGGCCCATTCAACATGGGTCAGTCCATTCAACGTGAGTCGGCCCATTCAACATGGGTCGGTCCAGTCAACATGAGTCGGCCCATTCAACATGAGTCGGTCCATTCAACACGGGTCGGCCCTTTCAACGTGGGTTGGCCCATTCAACGGATCGGCCCATTCAACACGGGCCGGTCCATTCAACGTGGGTCGACCCTTTCAACGTGAGTTGACCGATTCAACGTGGGTCGGTCCATTCAACACGGGTCGGCCCATTCAACACGGGTCAGTCCATTCAACGTGGGTCGGCCCATTCAACGTGGGTCGGCCCATTCAAAGTGGGTCGGCCCATTCAACGTGAGTCGGTCCATTCAACATGAGTCGGCCCATTCAACATGGGTCAGCCCATTCTACGTGGGTCAGCCCATTCAACGTGGGCCGGTCCATTCAACACGGGTCAGACCATTCAACACAAGTCGACGCATTCAACACGGGTCGGCCCATTCAACGTGGGTCAGTCCATTCAACACTAGTCGGCCCATTCAACGTGGGTCAGTCCATTCAACACGGGTCGGCCCATTCAACGTGGATCAGTCCATTCAACACGGGTCGGCCCATTCAACGTGGGTCGGTCCATTCAACATGGGTCGGCCCATTCAACACGGGTCGGCCCATTCAACACGGGTCGGTCCATTCAACACAGGTCGGTCCATTCAACACGGGTCGGTCCATTCAACACGGGTCGGTCCATTCAACATGAGTCTGTCCATTCAACGTGGGTCGGCCCATTCAACGGGTCGGTCCAGTCAACACGGGTCGGTCCATTCAACGTGGGTCGGCCCATTCAACGTGTGTCGGCCCATTCAACGGGTCGGCCCGTTCAACACGGGTCGGTCCATTCAACGTGGGTCGGCCCATTCAACGTGGGTCGGTACGTTCAATATGGGTCAGTCCATTCAACATGGGTCGGCCCATTCAACGGGTCGGTCCAGTCAACACGGGTCGGCCCATTCAACATCGGTCAGCCCATTCAAAGCGAGTCAGCCCATTCAATGTGGATCAGTCCATTCAACACGGGTCGGTCCATTCAACACGGGTCGGCCCATTCAACACGGGTCGGCCCTTTCAACGTGGGTTGGCCCATTCAATGTGGGTCGGCCCATTCAATGGGACGGTCCATTCAACGTGGGTCGGCCCTTTCAACTTGGGTTGGCCCATTCAACGCGAGTCGGCCCATTCAACGCGAGTCGGCCCATTCAACGCGGGTCGGCCCATTCAACGTGGGTCGGCCCATTCAACACGGGTTGGCCCATTCAACATGAGTCGGCCCATTCAACACGAGTTGCTCCATTCAACACAGGTCGGTCCATTCAAAATGGGTCAGTCCATTCAACATGAGTCGGCCCATTCAACACATGTCGGTCCAGTCAACACGGGTCGGTCCATTCAACACGGGTCGGTCCATTCAACGTGAGTCGGTTCATTCAACGTGAGCCGGCCCATTCAACATGGGTCAGTCCATTCAACACGGGTCGTCCCATTCAACGTGAGCCGGCCCATTCAACATGGGTCGGTCCATTCAACACGGGTCGTCCCATTCAACACGGGTCGATCTATTCAACACGGGTCGGTCCATTCAACACGGGTCGGCCCATTCAACGTGAGTCGGTTCATTCAACGTGAGCTGGCCCATTCAACATGGGTCGGTCCATTCAACAGGGGTCGTCCGATTCAACGTGAGCTGGCCCATTCAACGTGGGTCGGTCCATTCAACACGGGTCGGCCCATTCAACACGGGTCGGTCCATTCAACACGGGTCGGTCCATTCAACGCGAGTTGGCCCATTCAACGTGTGTTGACCCATTCAAAGTGGGTCGGTCCATTCAACACGGGTCGGCCCATTCAACATGGGTCGTCCCATTCAAGGTGGGTCGGCCCATTCAACGTGGGTCGGCCCATTCAACGTGGGTCGGCCCATTCAACGTGGGTCGGCCCATTCAACGTGAGTCGGTCCATTCAACATGAGTCGATCCATTCAACATGGGTCAGCCCATTCAACGTGGGCCGGTCCATTCAACACAGGTCAGTCCATTCAACACGGGTCGACGCATTCAACACGGGTCGGCCTATTCAACATGGCTCAGTCCATTCAACACGGGTCGGCCCATTCAACGTGGGTCAGTCCATTCAACACGGGTCGGCCCATTCAACACGGGTCGGCCCATTCAACACGGGTCAGTCCATTCAACACGGGTCGGTCCATTCAACACGGGTCGGTCCATTCAACGTGAGTCGGTTCATTCAACGTGAGCCGGCCCATTCAACATGGGTCGGTCCATTCAACACGGGTCGTCCCATTCAACGTGAGCCGGCCCATTCAACGTGGGTCGGTCCATTTAACGCGGGTCGTCCCATTCAACGTGGGTCGGTCCATTCAAGGTGGGTCGGCCCATTCAAGGTGGGTCGGCCCATTCAACGTGGGTCGGTCCATTCAACACGGGTCGGCCCATTCAACACGGGTCGGTCCATTCAACACGGGTCGGTCCATTCAACAAGGGTCGGTCCATTCATCACAGGTTGGCCCATTCAACGTGTGTCGGCCCATTCAACGTGGGTCGGTCCATTCAACACGGGTCGGCCCATTCAACACGGGTCGGTCCATTCAACACGGTTCGGTCCATTCAACGTGAGTTGGCCCATTCAATGTGTGTTGACCCATTCAAAGTGGGTCGGTCCATTCAACACGGGTCGGCCCATTCAACACGGGTCGTCCCATTGAACGTGGGTCGGTCCATTCAACGTGGGTCGGCCCATTCAAGGTGGGTCGGCCCATTCAAGGTGGGTCGGCCCATTCAACGTGGGTCAGCCCATTCAACACGGGTTGGTCCAGTCAACGTCAGTCGGCCCATTCAACGGGTCGGTCCAGTCAACACGGGTCGGCCCATTCAACATGGGTCAGCGCATTCAATGTGGGCCAGTCCATTCAACATGGGTCAGCCCATTCAATGTGGGCCAGTCCATTCAACACGGGTCGGCCCATTCAACATGTGTCAGCCCATTCAAAGTGGGCTGGTCCATTCAACACGGGTCAGTCCATTCAACACAGGTCGACATATTCAACATGGGTCGGCCCATTCAAAATGGATCGGCCCATTCAAAATGGATCAGTCCATTCAACATGGGTCAGTCCATTCAACACGGGTCGGCCCATTCAACATGGGTCAGTCCATTAAACGTGGGTCGGTCCATTAAACGTGGGTCGGCCCATTCAACGTGGGTCGGTCCATTCAATATGGGTCAGTCCATTAAACGTGGGTCGATCCATTCAGTGTGGGTCAGTTCATTCAATGTGGGTCGGCCCTTTCAACTTGGGTTGGCCCATTCAACACGAGTCGGTCCATTCAACACAAGTCGGCCCATTCAACATGGGTCAGCCCATACTATGTGGATCGGCCCATTATATGTGCGTCAGCCCATTTAACGTGGGTTGGTCCATTCAAAATGGGTCGGCCCATTCAACGTGGGTCGGCCCATTCAACGTGGGTCGGCCCATTCAACGTGAGTCGGTCCATTCAACATGAGTCGACCCATTCAACATGGGTCAGCCCATTCAACGTGGGCCGGTCCATTCAACACAGGTCAGTCCATTCAACACGGGTCGACGCATTCAACACGGGTCGGCCTATTCAACATGGCTCAGTCCATTCAACACGGGTCGGCCCATTCAACGTGGGTCAGTCCATTCAACACGGGTCGGCCCATTCAACACGGGTCGGCCCATTCAACATGGGTCAGTCCATTCAACACGGGTCGGTCCATTCAACACGGGTCGGTCCATTCAACATGAGTCTGTCTATTCAACGTGGGTCGGCCCTTTCAACGGGTCGGTCCAGTCAACATGGGTCGGTCCATTCAACACGGGTCGGTCCATTCAACACGGGTCGGTCCATTCAACATGAGTCTGTCTATTCAACGTGGGTCGGCCCTTTCAACGGGTCGGTCCAGTCAACACGGGTCGGTCCATTCAACACGGGTCGGCCCATTCAACACGGGTCGGCCCATTCAACACGGGTCAGTCCATTCAACACGGGTCGGTCCATTCAACACGGGTCGGTCCATTCAACATGAGTCTGTCTATTCAACGTGGGTCGGCCCTTTCAACGGGTCGGTCCAGTCAACACGGGTCGGTCCATTCAACACGGGTCGGCCGATTCAACGCGAGTTGGCCCATTCAACGCGGGGCGGCCCATTCAACATAGGCCAGTCCATTCAACACGGGTCGGCCCATTCAACACGGGTCGGCCCATTCAACACGGGTCAGTCCATTCAACACGGGTCGGTCCATTCAACACGGTTCGGTCCATTCAACACGGGTCGGTCCATTCAACATGAGTCTGTCTATTCAACGTGGGTCGGCCCTTTCAACGGGTCGGTCCAGTCAACACGGGTCGGTCCATTCAACACGGGTCGATCCATTCAACATGAGTCTGTCTATTCAACGTGGGTCGGCCCTTTCAACGGGTCGGTCCAGTCAACATGGGTCGGCCCATTCAACATGGGTCGGTCCATTCAACATGGGTCGGTCCATTCAACATGGGTCGGCCCATTCAACGGGTCGGTCCAGTCAACGTGAGTCGGCCCATTCAACATGACTCGGTCGATTCAACATGGGTCGGCCCATTCAACATGGGTCAGCCCATTCAACGCGAGTCAGCCCATTCAACATGGGTCATCCATTCAACATGAGTCAGTCCATTCAACACGGGTCGGTCCATTCAACACGGGCCGGTTCTTTCAACATGAGTCTGTCCATTCAACGTGGGTCGGCCCATTCAATGGGTCAGTCCAGTCAACGTGGGTTGGTCCATTCAACGTGGGTCGGCCCATTCAACGGGTCTGCCCATTGAACACGGGTCAGCCCATTCAACACGGGTTGGTCCATTCAATGTGGGTCGGCCCTTTCAACGTGGGTCGGCCCATTCAACGCGGGACGGCCTATTCAACGTGGGTCGGCCCATTCAACGTGAGTCGGTCATTCAACACAGTTCGGCCCATTCAACATGCGTCAGTCAATTCAACATGGGTCGGCCCATTCTATATGGGTCGGCCCATTCTATGTGGGTCGGCCCATCCTATGTGGGTCGGCCCATTCAACGTGGGTTGGCCCATTCAACATGGGTCGGCCCATTCAACGTGGGTCGGTACATTCAACACGGGTCAGCCCATTCAACACAGGTCGGTCTATTCAACACGGGTCGGTCCATTCAACACGGGTCGGCACATTCAACACGTGTCGGTCCATTCAACACGTGTCGGTCCATTCAACGCGAGTTGGCCCATTCAACGTTAGTTGACCCATTCAACGTGGGTCGGCCCATTCTACGAGGGTCAGCCCATTCAACGCGAGTCAGCAACGAGGGTCGGTCCTTTCAACGTGGGTCGGCCCATTCTACGTGGGTCAGCCCATTCAACTCGAGTCAGCCCATTCAACACGGGTCGGTCCAGTCAACGTGAGTCGGCCCATTCAACGGGTCGGTCCAGTCAACACGGGTCGGCCCATTCAACATGGGTCAGCCCATTCAATGTGGGCCAGTCCATTCAACACGGGTCGGCCCATTCAACATGTGTCAGCCCATTCAACGTGGGCTGGTCCATTCAACACGGGCCAGTCCATTCAACACAGGTCGACGCATTCAACACGGGTCGGCCCATTCAACGTGGATCAGCCCATTCAACACGGGTCGGCTCATTCAACGTGAGTTGGCCCATTCAACGTGGGTTGGCCCATTCAACGGGTCGGTCCAGTCAACACGGTCGGTCCATTCAACGTGGGTTGGCCCTTTCAACGTGGGTCGGCCCATTCAACGTGGGTCGGTCCATTCAACACGGGTCGGCCCATTCAACACAGGTCGGTCTATTCAACAGGGGTCGGTCCATTCAACACGGGTCGGCACATTCAACACGGGTCGGGCCATTCAACACGCGTCGGTCCATTCAACATGGGTCGGCCCATTCAACACGGGTCAGTCCATTCAACACGAGTCGGTCCATTTAACACGGGTTGGCCCAATCAACGCGAGTCGGCCCATTCAACGCGAGTCGGGACATTCAACACGGGTCGGTCCATTCAACACGAGTCGGTCCATTTAACACGGGTCGGCCCATTCAACGTGAGTCGGTCATTCAACACAGTTCGCCCCATTCAACATGCGTCAGTCCATTCAACATGGGTCGGCCCATTCTATGTGGGTCGGCCCATTCTATGTGGGTCAGCCCATTCAACGTGGGTTGGCCCATTCAACATGGGTCAGCCCATTCAACGTGGGTCGGTCCATTCAACACGGGTCGGCCCATTCAACACAGGTCGGTCTATTCAACACAGGTCGGTCTATTCAACAGGGGTCGGTCCATTCAACACGGGTCGGCACATTCAACACGGGTCGGTCCATTCAACACGTGTCGGTCCATTCAACATGGGTCGGCCCATTCAACACGGGTCAGTCCATTCAACACAGGTCAGTCCATTCAACGTGGGTCGGCCCATTCTACGTGGGTCAGCCCATTCAACGTGAGTTGGCCCATTCAACGTGAGTCGGCCCATTCAACACGGCTCGGTCCATTCAACGCGAGTTGGCCCATTCAACGTGAGTTGACCCATTCAACGTGGGTCGGCCCATTCTATGAGGGTCAGCCCATTCAACGCGAGTCAGCCCATTCAACGAGGGTCGGCCCATTGAACGTGGGTCGGCACATTCAGCGTGGGTCGGCCCATTCAACGTGGGTCGGTCCTTTCAATGTGAGTCGGCCCATTCAACATGGGTCAGCCTATTCAACTCAAGTCAGCCCATTCAACACGGGTCGGTCCAGTCAACGTGAGTCGGCCCATTCAACAGGTCGGTCCAGTCAACACGGGTCGGCCCATTCAACATGGGTCAGCACATTCAATGTGGGCCAGTCCATTCAACATGGGTCAGCCCATTCAATGTGGGCCAGTATATTCAACACGGGTCGGCCCATTCAACATGTGTCAGCCCATTCAACGTGGGCTGGTCCATTCAACACGCGTCAGTCCATTCAACACAGGTCGACGCATTCAACACGGGTCGGCCCATTCAACGTGGATCAGCCCATTCAACACGGGTCGGCTCATTCAACGTGAGTTGGCCCATTCAACGTGGGTTGGCCCATTCAACGGGTCGGTCCAGTCAACACGGTCGGTCCATTCAACGCGGGTCGGCCCATTCAACGTGGGTCGGCCCATTCAACACGGGTCGGCCCATTCAACACGAGTCGGCCCATTCAACACGAGTTGCTCCATTCAACACAGGTCGGTCCATTTAAAATGGGTCAGTCCACACAACATGAGTCGGCCCATTCAACACGGGTCGGTCCAGTCAACACGGGTCGGTCCAGTCAACACGGGTCGGTCCATTCAACACGGGTCGGTCCATTCAACGTGAGTCGGTTCATTCAACGTGAGCCGGCCCATTCAACATGGGTCGGTCCATTCAACACGGGTCGTCCCATTCAACGTGAGCCGGCCCATTCAACGTGGGTCGGTCCATTCAACACGGGTCGGCCCATTCAACGCGAGTCAGCCCATTCAACACGGGTCGGTCCAGTCAACATCAGTCGGCCCATTCAACGGGTCGGTCCAGTCAACACGGGTCGGCCCATTCAACATGGGTCAGCGCATTCAATGTGGGCCAGTCCATTCAACATGGGTCAGCCCATTCAATGTGGGCCAGTCCATTCAACACGGGTCGGCCCATTCAACATGTGTCAGCCCATTCAAAGTGGGCTGGTCCATTCAACACGGGTCAGTCCATTCAACACAGGTCGACATATTCAACATGGGTCGGCCCATTCAAAATGGATCAGTCCATTCAACACGGGTCGGCCCATTCAACGTGGGTCAGTCCATTCAACACGGGTCAGTCCATTCAACAAGGGTCGGTCCATTCAACATGTGTCAGTCCATTCAACATGGGTCAGTCCATTCAACACGGGTCGGCCCATTCAACATGGGTCAGTCCATTAAACGTGGGTCGGTCCATTAAACGTGGGTCGGCCCATTCAACGTGGGTCGGTCCATTCAATATGGGTCAGTCCATTAAACGTGGGTCGGTCCATTCAGTGTGGGTCAGTTCATTCAATGTGGGTCGGCCCTTTCAACTTGGGTTGGCCCATTCAACACGAGTCGGTCCATTCAACACAAGTCGGTCCATTCAACATGGGTCAGCCCATAATATGTGGATCGGCCCATTATATGTGCGTCAGCCCATTTAACGTGGGTTGGTCCATTCAAAATGGGTCGGCCCATTCAACGTGGGTCGGCCCATTCAACGTGGGTCGGCCCATTCAACGTGAGTCGGTCCATTCAACATGGGTCAGCCCATTCAACATGGGCCGGTCCATTCAACACAGGTCAGTCCATTCAACACGGGTCGACGCATTCAACACGGGTCGGCCTATTCAACATGGGTCAGTCCATTCAACACGGGTCGGCCCATTCAACGTGGGTCAGTCCATTCAACACGGGTCGGCCCATTCAACACGGGTCGGCCCATTCAACACAGGTCAGTCCATTCAACACGGGTCAGTCCATTCAACACGGGTCGGTCCATTCAACATGAGTCTGTCTATTCAACGTGGGTCGGCACTTTCAACGGGTCGGTCCAGTCAACACGGGTCGGTCCATTCAACACGGGTCGGTCCATTCAACATGAGTCTGTCTATTCAACGTGGGTCGGCCCTTTCAACGGGTCGGTCCAGTCAACATGGGTCGGCCCATTCAACATGGGTCGGCCCATTCAACATGGGTCGGCCCATTCAACATGACTCGGTCGATTCAACATGGGTCGGCCCATTCAACATGGGTCAGCCCATTCAACGCGAGTCAGCCCATTCAACGCGAGTCAGCCCATTCAATGCGAGTCAGCCCATTCAACATGGGTCATCCATTCAACATGAGTCAGTCCATTCAACACGGGTCGGTCCATTCAACACGGGCCGGTTCTTTCAACATGGGTCAGTCCATTCAACACGGGTCGGCCCATTCAACATGGGTCAGTCCATTAAACGTGGGTCGGTCCATTAAACGTGGGTCGGCCCATTCAACGTGGGTCGGTCCATTCAATATGGGTCAGTCCATTAAACGTGGGTCGGTCCATTCAGTGTGGGTCAGTTCATTCAATGTGGGTCGGCCCTTTCAACTTGGGTTGGCCCATTCAACACGAGTCGGTCCATTCAACACAAGTCGGTCCATTCAACATGGGTCAGCCCATAATATGTGGATCGGCCCATTATATGTGCGTCAGCCCATTTAACGTGGGTTGGTCCATTCAAAATGGGTCGGCCCATTCAACGTGGGTCGGCCCATTCAACGTGGGTCGGCCCATTCAACGTGAGTCGGTCCATTCAACATGGGTCAGCCCATTCAACATGGGCCGGTCCATTCAACACAGGTCAGTCCATTCAACACGGGTCGACGCATTCAACACGGGTCGGCCTATTCAACATGGGTCAGTCCATTCAACACGGGTCGGCCCATTCAACGTGGGTCAGTCCATTCAACACGGGTCGGCCCATTCAACACGGGTCGGCCCATTCAACACAGGTCAGTCCATTCAACACGGGTCAGTCCATTCAACACGGGTCGGTCCATTCAACATGAGTCTGTCTATTCAACGTGGGTCGGCCCTTTCAACGGGTCGGTCCAGTCAACACGGGTCGGTCCATTCAACACGGGTCGGTCCATTCAACATGAGTCTGTCTATTCAACGTGGGTCGGCCCTTTCAACGGGTCGGTCCAGTCAACATGGGTCGGCCCATTCAACATGGGTCGGCCCATTCAACATGGGTCGGCCCATTCAACATGACTCGGTCGATTCAACATGGGTCGGCCCATTCAACATGGGTCAGCCCATTCAACGCGAGTCAGCCCATTCAACGCGAGTCAGCCCATTCAATGCGAGTCAGCCCATTCAACATGGGTCATCCATTCAACATGGGTCATCCATTCAACATGAGTCAGTCCATTCAACACGGGTCGGTCCATTCAACACGGGCCGGTTCTTTCAACATGAGTCTGTCCATTCAACGTGGGTCGGCCCATTCAATGGGTCAGTCCAGTCAACGTGGGTTGGTCCATTCAACGTGGGTCGGCCCATTCAACGGGTCTGCCCATTGAACACGGGTCAGCCCATTTAACACGGGTTGGTCCATTCAATGTGGGTCGGCCCTTTCAACGTGGGTCGGCCCATTCAACGCGGGACGGCCTATTCAACGTGGGTCGGCCCATTCAACGTGAGTCGGTCATTCAACACAGTTCGGCCCATTCAACATGCGTCAGTCCATTCAACATGGGTCGGCCCATTCTATATGGGTCGGCCCATTCTATGTGGGTCGGCCCATCCTATGTGGGTCAGCCCATTCAACGTGGGTTGGCCCATTCAACATGGGTCGGCCCATTCAACGTGGGTCGGTACATTCAACACGGGTCAGCCCATTCAACACAGGTCGGTCTATTCAACACGGGTCGGTCCATTCAACACGGGTCGGCACATTCAACACGGGTCGGTCCATTCAACACGTGTCGGTCCATTCAACGCGAGTTGGCCCATTCAACGTTAGTTGACCCATTCAACGTGGGTCGGCCCATTCTACGAGGGTCAGCCCATTCAACGCGAGTCAGCAACGTGGGTCGGTCCTTTCAACGTGAGTCGGCCCATTCAACATGGGTCAGCCCATTCAACTCGAGTCAGCCCATTCAACACGGGTCGGTCCAGTCAACGTGAGTCGGCCCATTCAACGGGTCGGTCCAGTCAACACGGGTCGGCCCATTCAACATGGGTCAGCCCATTCAATGTGGGCCAGTCCATTCAACACGGGTCGGCCAATTCAACATGTGTCAGCCCATTCAACGTGGGCTGGTCCATTCAACACGGGCCAGTCCATTCAACACAGGTCGGATCATTCAACACGGGTCGGCCCATTCAACAGGAGTCGGTCCATTAAACTTGGGTCAGCCCATTCAACAGAGGTCAGTCCATTCAACACAGTTCGGTCGATTCAACACGGGTCGGTCCATTCAACATGAGTCTGTCCATTCAACAAGGGTCGGTCCATTCAACGTGTGTCGGCCCATTCAACACGGGTCGGTCCATTCAACATGAGTTGATCCATTCAACATGTGTCGGCCAATTCAACACGGGCCAGCCCATTCAACACGGGTCGGACCATTCAACGTGGGTCAGCCCATTCAACAGGAGTCGGTCCATTCAACGTGGGTCGGCCCATTCAACGTGGGTTGGCCCATTCAATGTGGGTCGGCCCATTCAACGGGTCGGCCCATTCAACACGGGTCGGTCCATTCAAAGTGGGTCGGCCCTTTCAATGCGGGTAGGCCCATTCAACGCGAGTCGGCTATTTCAACGCAGGTCGGCCCATTCAACACGGGTCAGTCCATTCAACGTGAGTCGGCCCATTCAACACGGGTCGGTCCATTCAACACGGGTCGGCCCTTTCAACGTGGCTTGGCCCATTCAATGTGGGTCGGCCCATTCAACGGATCAGCCCATTCAACACGGGTTAGCCCATTCAAAATGAGTCAGTCCATTCAACACGAGTCGGTCCATTCAACACGGGTCGGTTCATTCAACATGGGTCGGTCCATTCAACACGGTTCGGCCCATTCAACATAGGTCAGCCCATTCAACGCGAGTCAGCCCATTCAACATGGGTCAGTCCATTCAACATGAGTCGGCCCATTCAACATGGGTCGGTCCATTCAACGCGAGTCGGCCCATTCAACGTGAGTCGGCCCATTCAACGTGAGTCGGCCCATTCAACATGGGTCAGTCCATTCAACATGATTCGGCCCATTCAACACGGGTCGGTCCATTAAACGTGGATCGGTCCATTCAACATGGGTCAGTCCATTCAACGTGGGTCAGTCCATTCAACGTGAGTCGGCCCATTCAACATGGGTCGGTCCAGTCAACATGAGCCGGCCCATTCAACACGGGTCGGTCAATTCAACACGGGTCGGCCCGTTCAACACGGGTCGGCCCATTCAACGAGAGTCGGCACATTCAACATGGGTCGGTCCATTCAACAAGGGTCGGTCCATTCATCACAGGTCAGCTCATTCAACATGTGTCGGCCCATTCAACACGGGCCAGCCCATTCAACACGGGTCGGACCATTCAACGTGGGTCGGCCCATTCAATGTGGGTCAGTCCATTCAACACGGGTCGGTCCATTCAACATGAGTCTGTCCATTCAACATGGGTCAGTCCATTCAACAAGGGTCGGTCCATTCAACATGTGTCGGCCCATTCAACACGGGTCGGCCCATTCAACACGGGTCGGCCCATTCAACAGGAGTCAGTCCATTCAACAGGAGTCAGTCCATTCAACGTGGCTCGGTCCATTCAACACGGTTCGGTCCATTCAACACGGGTCGGTCCATTCAACATGAGTCGGTCCATTCAACACGGGCCAGCCCATTCAACACGGGTTGGACCATTCAACTTGGGTCGGCCCATTCAACAGGAGTAAGTCCATTCAACGTGGGTCGGCCCATTCAACGTGGGTTGGCCCATTCAATGTGGGTCGGCCCATTCAACGGGTCGGCCCATTCAACGTGGGTCGGTCCATTCAACACGGTTCGGTCCATTCAACACGGGTCGGTCCATTCAACATGAGTCGGTCCATTCAACAAGGGTCGGTCCATTCATCACAGGTCGGCCCATTCAACATGTGTCGGCCCATTCAACACGGGCCAGCCCATTCAACACGGGTCGGACCATTCAACTTGGGTCGGCCCATTCAACAGGAGTAAGTCCATTCAACGTGGGTCGGCCCATTCAACGTGGGTTGGCCCATTCAACACGGTTCGGTCCATTCAACACGGGTCGGTCCATTCAACATGAGTCGGTCCATTCAACAAGGGTCGGTCCATTCATCACAGGTCGGCCCATTCAACATGTGTCGGCCCATTCAACACGGGCCAGCCCATTCAACACGGGTCGGACCATTCAACTTGGGTCGGCCCATTCAACAGGAGTAAGTCCATTCAACGTGGGTCGGCCCATTCAACGTGGGTTGGCCCATTCAATGTGGGTCGGCCCATTCAACGGGTCGGCCCATTCAACGTGGGTCGGTCCATTCAACGTGGGTCGGCCCTTTCAACACGGGTCGGCCCATTCAACATGAGTCGGCCCATTCAACGTGGGCCGGTCCATTCAACAGGAGTCAGTCCATTCAACACAGGTCGACGCATTCAACATGGGTCGGTCCATTCAACAAGGGTCGGTCCATTCATCACAGGTCGGATCATTCAACACGGGTCGGCCCATTCAACAGGAGTCGGTCCATTAAACGTAGGTCAGCCCATTCAACAGAGGTCAGTCCATTCAACACAGTTCGGTCCATTCAACACGGGTCGGTCCATTCAACATGAGTCTGTCCATTCAACAAGGGTCGGTCCATTCAACGTGTGTCGGCCCATTCAACACGGGTCGGTCCATTCAACATGAGTCTGTCCAGTCAACAAGGGTCGGCCCATTCAACGTGTGTTGGCCCATTCAACACGGGTCGGCCCATTCAACAGGAGTCAGTCCATTCAACAGGAGTCAGTCCATTCAACGTGGGTCGGTCCATTCAACACGGGTCGGTCCATTCAATATGAGTTGGTCCATTCAATATGTGTCGGCCCATTCAACACGGGCCAGCCCATTCAACACGGGTCGGACCATTCAACGTGGGTCAGCCCATTCAACAGGAGTCGGTCCATTCAACGTGGGTCGGCCCATTCAACGTGAGTTGGCCCATTCAATGTGGGTCGGCCCATTCAACGCGGGTAGGCCCATTCAACGTGGGTTGGCCCATTCAATGTGGGTCGGCCCATTCAACGCGGGTAGGCCCATTCAACGCGAGTCGGCTATTTCAACGCAGGTCGGCCCATTCAACACGGGTCAGTCCATTCAACGTGAGTCAGCCCATTCAACATGGGTCGGTCCAGTCAACATGAGTCGGCCCATTCAACACGGGTCGGTCCATTCAACACGGGTCGGCCCTTTCAACGTGGGTTGGCCCATTCAATGTGGGTCGGCCCATTCAACGGATCAGCCCATTCAACACGGGTTAGCCCATTCAAAATGAGTCAGTCCATTCAACACGAGTCGGTCCATTCAACACGGTTCGGCCCATTCAACATAGGTCAGCCCATTCAACGCGAGTCAGCCCATTCAACATGGGTCAGTCCATTCAACATGAGTCGGCCCATTCAACATGGGTCGGTCCATTCAACGCGAGTCGGCTATTTCAACGCAGGTCGGCCCATTCAACACGGGTCAGTCCATTCAACGTGAGTCGGCCCATTCAACATGGGTCGGTCCAGTCAACATGAGTCGGCCCATTCAACACGGGTCGGTCCATTCAACACGGGTCGGCCCTTTCAACGTGGCTTGGCCCATTCAATGTGGGTCGGCCCATTCAACGGATCAGCCCATTCAACACGGGTTAGCCCATTCAAAATGAGTCAGCCCATTCAACACGAGTCGGTCCATTCAACACGGGTCGGTCCATTCAACATGGGTCGGTCCATTCAACACGGTTCGGCCCATTCAACATAGGTCAGCCCATTCAACGCGAGTCAGCCCATTCAACATGGGTCAGTCCATTCAACATGAGTCGGCCCATTCAACATGGGTCGGTCCATTCAACGCGAGTCGGCCCATTCAACGTGAGTCGGCCCATTCAACGTGAGTCGGCCCATTCAACATGGGTCAGTCCATTCAACATGATTCGGCCCATTCAACACGGGTCGGTCCATTAAACGTGGATCGGTCCATTCAACATGGGTCAGTCCATTCAACGTGGGTCAGTCCATTCAACGTGAGTCGGCCCATTCAACATGGGTCGGTCCAGTCAACATGAGTCGGCCCATTCAACACGGGTCGGTCAATTCAACACGGGTCGGCCCATTCAACACGCGTCGGCCCATTCAATGAGAATCGGCACATTCAACATGGGTCGGTCCAGTCAACACGGGTCGGTCCATTCAACGTGGGTTGGCCCATTCAACATGGGTCAGTCCATTCAACGTGAGTCGGCCCATTTAACATGGGTCGGTCCAGTCAACATGAGTCGGCCCATTCAACATGGGTCGGTCCATTCAACACGGGTCGGCCCTTTCAACGTGGGTTGGCCCATTCAATGTGGGTCGGCCCATTCAACGGATCGGCCCATTCAACACGGGCCGGTCCATTCAACGTGGGTCGACCCTTTCAACGTGAGTTGACCGATTCAACGTGGGTCGGTCCATTCAACACGGGTCAGTCCATTCAACGTGGGTCGGCCCATTCAACGTGGGTCGGCCCATTCAACGTGGGTCGGCCCATTCAATGTGAGTCGGTCCATTCAACATGAGTCGGCCCATTCAACATGGGTCAGCCCATTCTACGTGGGTCAGCCCATTCAACGTGGGCCGGTCCATTCAACACGGGTCAGACCATTCAACACAAGTCGACGCATTCAACATGGGTCGGCCCATTCAACGTGGGCCAGTCCATTCAACACTAGTCGGCCCATTCAACATGGGTCAGTCCATTCAACACGGGTCGGCCCATTCAACGTGGATCAGTCCATTCAACACGGGTCGGCCCATTCAACGCGAGTCAGCCCATTCAACATGGGTCAGTCCATTCAACATGAGTCGGCCCATTCAACATGGGACGGTCCATTCAACGCGAGTCGGCTATTTCAACGCAGGTCGGCCCATTCAACACGGGTCAGTCCATTCAACGTGAGTCGGCCCATTCAACATGGGTCGGTCCAGTCAACATGAGTCGGCCCATTCAACACGGGTCGGTCCATTCAACACGGGTCGGCCCTTTCAACGTGGCTTGGCCCATTCAATGTGGGTCGGCCCATTCAACGGATCAGCCCATTCAACATGGGTTAGCCCATTCAAAATGAGTCAGTCCATTCAACACGAGTCGGTCCATTCAACACGGATTGGTCCATTCAACATGGGTCGGTCCATTCAACACGGTTCGGCCCATTCAACATAGGTCAGCCCATTCAACGCGAGTCAGCCCATTCAACATGGGTCAGTCCATTCAACATGAGTCGGCCCATTCAACATGGGTCGGTCCATTCAACGCGAGTCGGCCCATTCAACGTGAGTCGGCCCATTCAACGTGAGTCGGCCCATTCAACATGGGTCAGTCCATTCAACATGATTCGGCCCATTCAACACGGGTCGGTCCATTAAACGTGGATCGGTCCATTCAACATGGGTCAGTCCATTCAACGTGGGTCAGTCCATTCAACGTGAGTCGGCCCATTCAACATGGGTCGGTCCAGTCAACATGAGTCGGCCCATTCAACACGGGTCGGTCAATTCAACACGGGTCGGCCCATTCAACACGCGTCGGCCCATTCAATGAGAGTCGGCACATTCAACATGGGTCGGTCCAGTCAACACGGGTCGGTCCATTCAACGTGGGTTGGCCCATTCAACATAGGTCAGTCCATTCAACGTGAGTCGGCCCATTTAACATGGGTCGGTCCAGTCAACATGAGTCGGCCCATTCAACATGGGTCGGTCCATTCAACACGGGTCGGCCCTTTCAACGTGGGTTGGCCCATTCAATGTGGGTCGGCCCATTCAACGGATCGGCCCATTCAACACGGGCCGGTCCATTCAACGTGGGTCGACCCTTTCAACGTGAGTTGACCGATTCAACGTGGGTCGGTCCATTCAACACGGGTCGGCCCATTCAACACGGGTCAGTCCATTCAACGTGGGTCGGCCCATTCAAAGTGGGTCGGCCCATTCAACGTGAGTCGGTCCATTCAACATGAGACGGCCCATTCAACATGGGTCAGCCCATTCTACGTGGGTCAGCCCATTCAACATGGGCCGGTCCATTCAACACGGGTCAGACCATTCAACACAAGTCGACGCATTCAACACGGGTCGGCCCATTCAACGTGGGTCAGTCCATTCAACACTAGTCGGCCCATTCAACGTGGGTCAGTCCATTCAACACGAGTCGGTCCATTCAACACGGTTCGGCCCATTCAACATAGGTCAGCCCATTCAACGCGAGTCAGCCCATTCAACATGGGTCAGTCCATTCAACATGAGTCGGCCCATTCAACATGGGTCGGTCCATTCAACGCGAGTCAGCCCATTCAACGTGAGTCGGCCCATTCAACGTGAGTCGGCCCATTCAACATGGGTCAGTCCATTCAACATGATTCGGCCCATTCAACACGGGTCGGTCCATTAAACGTGGATCGGTCCATTCAACATGGGTCAGTCCATTCAACGTGGGTCAGTCCATTCAACGTGAATCGGCCCATTCAACATGGGTCGCTCCAGTCAACATGAGTCGGCCCATTCAACACGGGTCGGTCAATTCAACACGGGTCGGCCCATTCAACACGGGTCGGCCCATTCAACGAGAGTCGGCACATTCAACATGGGTCGGTCCAGTCAACACGGGTCGGTCCATTCAACACGGGTCGGCGCATTCAACACGGGTTGGCCCATTCAAAATGGGTCAGTCCATTCACCATGAGTCGGCCCATTCAACGGGTCGGTCCAGTCAACACGGGTCGGTCCATTCAACGTGGGTTGGCCCATTCAACATGGGTCAGTCCATTCAACGTGAGTCGGCCCATTCAACATGGGTCGGTCCAGTCAACATGAGTCGGCCCATTCAACATGGGTCGGTCCATTCAACACGGGTCGGCCCTTTCAACGTGGGTTGGCCCATTCAATGTGGGTCGGCCCATTCAACGGATCGGCCCATTCAACACGGGCCGGTCCATTCAACGTGGGTCGACCCTTTCAACGTGAGTTGACCGATTCAACGTGGGTCGGTCCATTCAACACGGGTCGGCCCATTCAACACGGGTCGGTCCATTAAACGTGGATCGGTCCATTCAACATGGGTCAGTCCATTCAACGTGGGTCAGTCCATTCAACGTGAGTCGGCCCATTCAACATGGGTCGATCCAGTCAACATGAGTCGGCCCATTCAACACGGGTCGGTCAATTCAACACGGGTCGGCCCATTCAACACGGGTCGGCCCATTCAACGAGAGTCGGCACATTCAACATGGGTCGGTCCAGTCAACACGGGTCGGTCCATTCAACACGGGTCGGCGCATTCAACACGGGTTGGCCCATTCAAAATGGGTCAGTCCATTCAACATGAGTCGGCCCATTCAACGGGTCGGTCCAGTCAACACGGGTCGGTTCATTCAACGTGGGTTGGCCCATTCAACATGGGTCAGTCCATTCAACATGGGTCAGCCCATTCTACGTGGGTCAGCCCATTCAACGTGGGCCGGTCCATTCAACACGGGTCAGACCATTCAACACAAGTCGACGCATTCAACACGGGTCGGCCCATTCAACGTGGGTCAGTCCATTCAACACTAGTCGGCCCATTCAACGTGGGTCAGTCCATTCAACACGGGTCGGCCCATTCAACGTGGATCAGTCCATTCAACACGGGTCGGCCCATTCAACGTGGGTCGGTCCATTCAACATGGGTCGGCCCATTCAACACGGGTCGGCCCATTCAACACGGGTCGGTCCATTCAACACAGGTCGGTCCATTCAACACGGGTCGGTCCATTCAACACGGGTCGGTCCATTCAACATGAGTCTGTCCATTCAACGTGGGTCGGCCCATTCAACGGGTCGGTCCAGTCAACACGGGTCGGTCCATTCAACGTGGGTCGGCCCATTCAACGTGTGTCAGCCCATTCAACGGGTCGGCCCATTCAACACGGGTCGGTCCATTCAACGTGGGTCGGCCCATTCAACGTGGGTCGGTACGTTCAATATGGGTCAGTCCATTCAACATGGGTCGGCCCATTCAACGGGTCGGTCCAGTCAACACGGGTCGGCCCATTCAACATCGGTCAGCCCATTCAAAGCGAGTCAGCCCATTCAATGTGGATCAGTCCATTCAACACGGGTCAGTCCATTCAACATGAGTCGGCCCATTCAACACGGGTCGGTCCATTCAACACGAGTAGGTCCATTCAACACGGGTTGGTCCATTCAACATGAGTCTGTCCATTCAACGTGGGTCGGCCCTTTCAACGTGGGTCAGCCCATTCAACACGGGTCGGCCCATTCAGTGCGAGTAGGCCCATTCAACGCGGGTCGGCCCATTCAACGCGGGTCGGCCCATTCAACATGGGTCAGTCCATTCAACATGCGTCGGCCCATTCAACATGGGTCAGTCCATTCAACACGGGTCGATCCATTCAACACGGGTCAGCCCATTCAACGTGGGTCGGTCCATTCAACATGGGTCGGTCCATTCAACACGGGTCGGCCCATTCAACACGGGTCGGCCCATTCAACACGGGTCAGCCCATTCAACGTGTGTCAGCCCATTCAACGCGAGTCAGCCCATTCAACGCGAGTCGGCCCATTCAATGTGGGTCGGCCCATTCAACGTGAGTCGGCCCATTCAACACGGGTCGGCCCATTCAACACGGGTCGGCCCATTCAACACGGGTCAGCCCATTCAACACGGGTCGGCCCATTCAACACGGGTCGGCCCATTCAACACGGGTCGGCCCTTTCAACGTGGGTTGGCCCATTCAATGTGGGTCGGCCCATTCAATGGGACGGTCCATTCAACGTGGGTCGGCCCTTTCAACTTGGGTTGGCCCATTCAACGCGAGTCGGCCCATTCAACGCGGGTCGGCCCATTCAACGTGGGTCGGCCCATTCAACAAGGGTTGGCCCATTCAACATGAGTCGGCCCATTCAACACGAGTTGCTCCATTCAACACAGGTCGGTCCATTAAAAATGGGTCAGTCCATTCAACATGAGTCGGCCCATTCAACACATGTCGGTCCAGTCAACACGGGTCGGCCATTCAACACGGGTCGGTCCATTCAACGTGAGTCGGTTCATTCAACGTGAGCCGGCCCATTCAACATGGGTCAGTCCATTCAACACGGGTCGTCCCATTCAACGTGAGCCGGCGCATTCAACATGGGTCGGTCCATTCAACACGGGTCGTCCCATTCAACACGGGTCGATCTATTCAACACGGGTCGGTCCATTCAACACGGGTCGGTCCATTCAACACGGGTCGGCCCATTCAACGTGAGTCGGTTCATTCAACGTGAGCTGGCCCATTCAACATGGGTCGGTCCATTCAACACGGGTCGTCCGATTCAACGTGAGCCGGCCCATTCAACGTGGGTCGGTCCATTCAACACGGGTCGGCCCATTCAACACGGGTCGGTCCATTCAACACGGGTCGGTCCATTCAACGCGAGTTGGCCCATTCAACGTGTGTTGACCCATTCAAAGTGGGTCGGTCCATTCAACACGGGTCGGCCCATTCAACATGGGTCGTCGCATTCAAGGTGGGTCGGCCCATTCAACACGGGTCGGCCCATTCAACATGGGTCGTCGCATTCAAGGTGGGTCGGCCCATTCAACGTGGGTCGGCCCATTCAACGTGGGTCGGTCCATTCAACACAGGTCGGCCCATTCAACGCGAGTCAGCCCATTCAACACGGGTCGGTCCAGTCAACGTCAGTCGGCCCATTCAACGGGTCGGTCCAGTCAACACGGGTCGGCCCATTCAACATGGGTCAGCGCATTCAATGTGGGCCAGTCCATTCAACATGGGTCAGCCCATTCAATGTGGGCCAGTCCATTCAACACGGGTCGGCCCATTCAACATGTGTCAGCCCATTCAACGTGGGCTGGTCCATTCAACACGGGTCAGTCCATTCAACACAGGTCGACATATTCAACATGGGTCGGCCCATTCAAAATGGATCAGTCCATTCAACACGGGTCGGCCCATTCAACGTGGGTCAGTCCATTCAACACGGGTCGGCCCATTCAACACGGGTCGGTCCATTCAACATGTGTCAGTCCATTCAACATGGGTCAGTCCATTCAACACGGGTCGGCCCATTCAACATGGGTCAGTCTATTAAACGTGGGTCGGTCCATTCAGCCTGGGTCGGTCCATTCAGTGTGGGTCAGTTCATTCAATGTGGGTCGGCCCTTTCAACTTGGGTTGGCCCATTCAACACGAGTCGGTCCATTCAACATGGGTCAGCCCATACTATGTGGATCGGCCCATTATATGTGCGTCAGCCCATTTAACGTGGGTTGGTCCATTCAAAATGGGTCGGCCCATTCAACGTGGGTCGGCCCATTCAACGTGGGTCGGCCCATTCAACGTGAGTCGGTCCATTCAACATGAGTCGACCCATTCAACATGGGTCAGCCCATTCAACGTGGGCCGGTCCATTCAACACAGGTCAGTCCATTCAACACGGGTCGACGCATTCAACACGGGTCGGCCTATTCAACATGGCTCAGTCCATTCAACACGGGTCGGCCCATTCAACGTGGGTCAGTCCATTCAACACGGGTCGGCCCATTCAACACGGGTCGGCCCATTCAACATGGGTCAGTCCATTCAACACGGGTCGGTCCATTCAACACGGGTCGGTCCATTCAACATGAGTCTGTCTATTCAACGTGGGTCGGCCCTTTCAACGGGTCGGTCCAGTCAACATGGGTCGGTCCATTCAACACGGGTCGGTCCATTCAACATGAGTCTGTCTATTCAACGTGGGTCGGCCCTTTCAACGGGTCGGTCCAGTCAACACGGGTCGGTCCAGTCAACACGTGTCGGTCCATTCAACGTGGGTTGGCCCATTCAACATGGGTCAGTCCATTCAACGTGAGTCGGCCCATTCAACATGGGTCGGTCCAGTCAACATGAGTCGGCCCATTCAACATGGGTCGGTCCATTCAACACGGGTCGGCCCTTTCAACGTGGGTTGGCCCATTCAATGTGGGTCGGCCCATTCAACGGATCGGCCCATTCAACACGGGCCGGTCCATTCAACGTGGGTCGACCCTTTCAACGTGAGTTGACCGATTCAACGTGGGTCGGTCCATTCAACACGGGTCGGCCCATTCAACACGGGTCGGTCCATTAAACGTGGATCGGTCCATTCAACATGGGTCAGTCCATTCAACGTGGGTCAGTCCATTCAACGTGAGTCGGCCCATTCAACATGGGTCGATCCAGTCAACATGAGTCGGCCCATTCAACACGGGTCGGTCAATTCAACACGGGTCGGCCCATTCAACACGGGTCGGCCCATTCAACGAGAGTCGGCACATTCAACATGGGTCGGTCCAGTCAACACGGGTCGGTCCATTCAACACGGGTCGGCGCATTCAACACGGGTTGGCCCATTCAAAATGGGTCAGTCCATTCAACATGAGTCGGCCCATTCAACGGGTCGGTCCAGTCAACACGGGTCGGTTCATTCAACGTGGGTTGGCCCATTCAACATGGGTCAGTCCATTCAACGTGAGTCGGCCCATTCAACATGGGTCGGTCCAGTCAACATGAGTCGGCCCATTCAACATGAGTCGGTCCATTCAACACGGGTCGGCCCTTTCAACGTGGGTTGGCCCATTCAATGTGGGTCGGCCCATTCAACGGATCGGCCCATTCAACACGGGCCGGTCCATTCAACGTGGGTCGACCCTTTCAACGTGAGTTGACCGATTCAACGTGGGTCGGTCCATTCAACACGGGTCGGCCCATTCAACACGGGTCAGTCCATTCAACGTGGGTCGGCCCATTCAAAGTGGGTCGGCCCATTCAACGTGAGTCGGTCCATTCAACATGAGTCGGCCCATTCAACATGGGTCAGCCCATTCTACGTGGGTCAGCCCATTCAACGTGGGCCGGTCCATTCAACACGGGTCAGACCATTCAACACAAGTCGACGAATTCAACACGGGTCGGCCCATTCAACGTGGGTCAGTCCATTCAACACTAGTCGGCCCATTCAACGTGGGTCAGTCCATTCAACACGGGTCGGCCCATTCAACGTGGATCAGTCCATTCAACACGGGTCGGCCCATTCAACGTGGGTCGGTCCATTCAACATGGGTCGGCCCATTCAACACGGGTCGGCCCATTCAACACGGGTCGGTCCATTCAACACAGGTCGGTCCATTCAACACGGGTCGGTCCATTCAACACGGGTCGGTCCATTCAACATGAGTCTGTCCATTCAACGTGGGTCGGACCATTCAACGGGTCGGTCCAGTCAACACGGGTCGGTCCATTCAACGTGGGTCGGCCCATTCAACGTGTGTCAGCCCATTCAACGGGTCGGCCCATTCAACACGGGTCGGTCCATTCAACGTGGGTCGTCCCATTCAACGTGGGTCGGTACGTTCAATATGGGTCAGTCCATTCAACATGGGTCGGCCCATTCAACGGGTCGGTCCAGTCAACACGGGTCGGCCCATTCAACATCGGTCAGCCCATTCAAAGCGAGTCAGCCCATTCAATGTGGATCAGTCCATTCAACACGGGTCAGTCCATTCAACATGAGTCGGCCCATTCAACACGGGTCGGTCCATTCAACACGAGTAGGTCCATTCAACACGGGTTGGTCCATTCAACATGAGTCTGTCCATTCAACGTGGGTCGGCCCTTTCAACGTGGGTCAGCCCATTCAACACGGGTCGGCCCATTCAGTGCGAGTAGGCCCATTCAACGCGGGTCGGCCCATTCAACGCGGGTCGGCCCATTCAACATGGGTCAGTCCATTCAACATGCGTCGGCCCATTCAACATGGGTCAGTCCATTCAACACGGGTCGATCCATTCAACACGGGTCAGCCCATTCAACGTGGGTCGGTCCATTCAACATGGGTCGGTCCATTCAACACGGGTCGGCCCATTCAACACGGGTCGGCCCATTCAACACGGGTCAGCCCATTCAACGTGTGTCAGCCCATTCAACGCGAGTCAGCCCATTCAACGCGAGTCGGCCCATTCAATGTGGGTCGGCCCATTCAACGTGAGTCGGCCCATTCAACACGGGTCGGCCCATTCAACACGGGTCGGCCCATTCAACACGGGTCAGCCCATTCAACACGGGTCGGCCCATTCAACACGGGTCGGCCCATTCAACACGGGTCGGCCCTTTCAACGTGGGTTGGCCCATTCAATGTGGGTCGGCCCATTCAATGGGACGGTCCATTCAACGTGGGTCGGCCCTTTCAACTTGGGTTGGCCCATTCAACGCGAGTCGGCCCATTCAACGCGGGTCGGCCCATTCAACGTGGGTCGGCCCATTCAACAAGGGTTGGCCCATTCAACATGAGTCGGCCCATTCAACACGAGTTGCTCCATTCAACACAGGTCGGTCCATTAAAAATGGGTCAGTCCATTCAACATGAGTCGGCCCATTCAACACATGTCGGTCCAGTCAACACGGGTCGGTCCATTCAACACGGGTCGGTCCATTCAACGTGAGTCGGTCCATTCAACGTGAGTCGGTTCATTCAACGTGAGCCGGCCCATTCAACATGGGTCAGTCCATTCAACACGGGTCGTCCCATTCAACGTGAGCCGGCCCATTCAACATGGGTCGGTCCATTCAACACGGGTCGTCCCATTCAACACGGGTCGATCTATTCAACACGGGTCGGTCCATTCAACACGGGTCGGTCCATTCAACACGGGTCGGCCCATTCAACGTGAGTCGGTTCATTCAACGTGAGCTGGCCCATTCAACATGGGTCGGTCCATTCAACACGGGTCGTCCGATTCAACGTGAGCCGGCCCATTCAACGTGGGTCGGTCCATTCAACACGGGTCGGCCCATTCAACACGGGTCGGTCCATTCAACACGGGTCGGTCCATTCAACGCGAGTTGGCCCATTCAACGTGTGTTGACCCATTCAAAGTGGGTCGGTCCATTCAACACGGGTCGGCCCATTCAACATGGGTCGTCGCATTCAAGGTGGGTCGGCCCATTCAATACGGGTCGGCCCATTCAACATGGGTCGTCGCATTCAAGGTGGGTCGGCCCATTCAACGTGGGTCGGCCCATTCAACGTGGGTCGGTCCATTCAACACAGGTCGGCCCATTCAACGCGAGTCAGCCCATTCAACACGGGTCGGTCCAGTCAACGTCAGTCGGCCCATTCAACGGGTCGGTCCAGTCAACACGGGTCGGCCCATTCAACATGGGTCAGCGCATTCAATGTGGGCCAGTCCATTCAACATGGGTCAGCCCATTCAATGTGGGCCAGTCCATTCAACACGGGTCGGCCCATTCAACATGTGTCAGCCCATTCAACGTGGGCTGGTCCATTCAACACGGGTCAGTCCATTCAACACAGGTCGACATATTCAACATGGGTCGGCCCATTCAAAATGGATCAGTCCATTCAACACGGGTCGGCCCATTCAACGTGGGTCAGTCCATTCAACACGGGTCGGCCCATTCAACACGGGTCGGTCCATTCAACATGTGTCAGTCCATTCAACATGGGTCAGTCCATTCAACACGGGTCGGCCCATTCAACATGGGTCAGTCTATTAAACGTGGGTCGGTCCATTCAGCCTGGGTCGGTCCATTCAGTGTGGGTCAGTTCATTCAATGTGGGTCGGCCCTTTCAACTTGGGTTGGCCCATTCAACACGAGTCGGTCCATTCAACATGGGTCAGCCCATACTATGTGGATCGGCCCATTATATGTGCGTCAGCCCATTTAACGTGGGTTGGTCCATTCAAAATGGGTCGGCCCATTCAACGTGGGTCGGCCCATTCAACGTGGGTCGGCCCATTCAACGTGAGTCGGTCCATTCAACATGAGTCGACCCATTCAACATGGGTCAGCCCATTCAACGTGGGCCGGTCCATTCAACACAGGTCAGTCCATTCAACACGGGTCGACGCATTCAACACGGGTCGGCCTATTCAACATGGGCCAGTCCATTCAACACGGGTCGGCCCATTCAACGTGGGTCAGTCCATTCAACATGGGTCGGCCCATTCAACACGGGTCGGCCCATTCAACACGGGTCAGTCCATTCAACACGGGTCGGTCCATTCAACACGGGTCGGTCCATTCAACACGGGTCAGCCCATTCAACGTGTGTCAGCCCATTCAACGCGAGTCAGTCCATTCAACGCGAGTCAGCCCATTCAATGCGGGTCGGCCCATTCAACGTGAGTCGGCCCATTCAATGTGGGTCGACCCATTCAACACGGGTCGGCCCATTCAACACGGGTCAGCCCATTCAACACGGGTCGGCCCATTCAACACGGGTCGGCCCTTTCAACGTGGGTTGGCCCATTCAATGTGGGTCGGCCCATTCAATGGGACGATCCATTCAACGTGGGTCGGCCCTTTCAACTTGGGTTGGCCCATTCAACGCGAGTCGGCCCATTCAACGCGGGTCGGCCCATTCAACGTGGGTCGGCCCATTCAACACGGGTCGGCCCATTCAACATGAGTCGGCCCATTCAACACGAGTTGCTCCATTCAACACAGGTCGGTCCATTCAAAATGGGTCAGTCCATTCAACATAAGTCGGCCCATTCAACACGGTTCGGTCCAGTCAACACGGGTCGGTCCATTCAACACGGGTCGGTCCATTCAACGTGAGTCGGTTCATTCAACGTGAGCCGGCCCATTCAACATGGGTCGGTCCATTCAACACGGGTCGTCCCATTCAACGTGAGCCGGCCCATTCAACGTGGGTCGGTCCATTCAACGCGGGTCGTCCCATTCAACGTGGGTCGGTCCATTCAAGGTGGGTCGGCCCATTCAAGGTGGGTCGGCCCATTCAACGTGGGTCGGCCCATTCAACGTGGGTCGGTCCATTCAACACGGGTCGGCCCATTCAACATGGGTCGATCTATTCAACACGGGTCGGTTCATTCAACACGGGTCGGTCCATTCAACACGGGTCGGCCCATTCAACGTGAGTCGGTTCATTCAACGTGAGCCGGCCCATTCAACACGGGTCGTCCAATTCAACGTGAGCCGGCCCATTCAACGTGGGTCGGCCCATTCAACGTGGGTCGGTCCATTCAACACGGGTCGGCCCATTCAACATGAGTCGGTCGATTCAACATGGGTCGGTCCATTCAACAAGGGTCGGTCCATTCATCACAGGTTGGCCCATTCAACGTGTGTCGGCCCATTCAACGTGGGTCGGTCCATTCAACACGGGTCGGCCCATTCAACACGGGTCGGTCCATTCAACACGGTTCGGTCCATTCAACGCGAGTTGGCCCATTCAATGTGTGTTGACCCATTCAAAGTGGGTCGGTCCATTCAACACGGGTCGGCCCATTCAACACGGGTCGTCCCATTGAACGTGGGTCGGTCCATTCAACGTGGGTCGGCCCATTCAAGGTGGGTCGGCCCATTCAAGGTGGGTCGGTCCATTCAACGTGGGTCGGTCCATTCAACACGGGTCGGCCCATTCAACGCGAGTCAGCCCATTCAACACGGGTCGGTCCAGTCAACGTCAGTCGGCCCATTCAACGGGTCGGTCCAGTCAACACGGGTCGGCCCATTCAACATGGGTCAGCGCATTCAATGTGGGCCAGTCCATTCAACATGGGTCAGCCCATTCAATGTGGGCCAGTCCATTCAACACGGGTCGGCCCATTCAACATGTGTCAGCCCATTCAAAGTGGGCTGGTCCATTCAACACGGGTCAGTCCATTCAACACAGGTCGACATATTCAACATGGGTCGGCCCATTCAAAATGGATCAGTCCATTCAACACGGGTCGGCCCATTCAACGTGGGTCAGTCCATTCAACACGGGTCGGCCCATTCAACACGGGTCGGTCCATTCAACATGTGTCAGTCCATTCAACATGGGTCAGTCCATTCAACACGGGTCGGCCCATTCAACATGGGTCAGTCCATTAAACGTGGGTCGATCCATTAAATGTGGGTCGGCCCATTCAACGTGGGTCAGTCCATTCAATATGGGTCAGTCCATTAAACGTGGGTCGGTCCATTCAGTGTGGGTCAGTTCATTCAATGTGGGTCGGCCCTTTCAACTTGGGTTGGCCCATTCAACACGAGTCGGTCCATTCAACACAAGTCGGTCCATTCAACATGGGTCAGCCCATACTATGTGGATCGGGCCATTATATGTGCGTCAGCCCATTTAACGTGGATTGGTCCATTCAAAATGGGTCGGCCCATTCAACGTGGGTCGGCCCATTCAACGTGGGTCGGCCCATTCAACGTGAGTCGGTCCATTCAACATGAGTCGACCCATTCAACATGGGTCAGCCCATTCAACGTGGGCCGGTCCATTCAACACAGGTCAGTCCATTCAACACGGGTCGACGCATTCAACACGGGTCGGCCTATTCAACATGGCTCAGTCCATTCAACACGGGTCGGCCCATTCAACGTGGGTCAGTCCATTCAACACGGGTCGGCCCATTCAACACGGGTCAGTCCATTCAACACGGGTCGGTCCATTCAACACGGGTCGGTCCATTCAACATGAGTCTGTCTATTCAACGTGGGTCGGCCCTTTCAACGGGTCGGTCCAGTCAACACGGGTCGGTCCATTCAACACGGGTCGGTCCATTCAACATGAGTCTGTCTATTCAACGTGGGTCGGCCCTTTCAACGGGTCGGTCCAGTCAACACGGGTCGGTCCATTCAACACGGGTCGGCCCATTCAACACGGGTCGGCCCATTCAACGTGGGTCAGTCCATTCAACACGGGTCGGCCCATTCAACACGGGTCGGCCCATTCAACACGGGTCAGTCCATTCAACACGGGTCGGTCCATTCAACACGGGTCGGTCCATTCAACATGAGTCTGTCTATTCAACGTGGGTCGGCCCTTTCAGCGGGTCGGTCCAGTCAACACGGGTCGGTCCATTCAACACGGGTCGGTCCATTCAACATGAGTCTGTCTATTCAACGTGGGTCGGCCCTTTCAACGGGTCGGTCCAGTCAACATGGATCGGCCCATTCAACATGGGTCGGTCCATTCAACATGGGTCGGTCCATTCAACATGGGTCGGCCCATTCAACGGGTCGGTCCAGTCAACGTGAGTCGGCCCATTCAACATGACTCGGTCGATTCAACATGGGTCGGCCCATTCAACATGGGTCAGCCCATTCAACGCGAGTCAGCCCATTCAACATGGGTCATCCATTCAACATGAGTCAGTCCATTCAACACGGGTCGGTCCATTCAACACGGGCCGGTTCTTTCAACATGAGTCTGTCCATTCAACGTGGGTCGGCCCATTCAATGGGTCAGTCCAGTCAACGTGGGTTGGTCCATTCAACGTGGGTCGGCCCATTCAACGGGTCTGCCCATTGAACACGGGTCAGCCCATTCAACACGGGTTGGTCCATTCAATGTGGGTCGGCCCTTTCAACGTGGGTCGGCCCATTCAACGCGGGACGGCCTATTCAACGTGGGTCGGCCCATTCAACGTGAGTCGGTCATTCAACACAGTTCGGCCCATTCAACATGCGTCAGTCCATTCAACATGGGTCGGCCCATTCTATATGGATCGGCCCATTCTATGTGGGTCGGCCCATCCTATGTGGGTCAGCCCATTCAACGTGGGTTGGCCCATTCAACATGGGTCGGCCCATTCAACGTGGGTCGGTACATTCAACACGGGTCAGCCCATTCAACACAGGTCGGTCTATTCAACACGGGTCGGTCCATTCAACACGGGTCGGCACATTCAACACGGGTCGGTCCATTCAACACATGTCGGTCCATTCAACGCGAGTTGGCCCATTCAACGTTAGTTGACCCATTCAACGTTGGTCGGCCCATTCTACGAGGGTCAGCCCATTCAACGCGAGTCAGCAACGAGGGTCGGTCCTTTCAACGTGAGTCGGCCCATTCAACATGGGTCAGCCCATTCAACTCGAGTCAGCCCATTCAACACGGGTCGGTCCAGTCAACGTGAGTCGGCCCATTCAACGGGTCGGTCCAGTCAACACGGGTCGGCCCATTCAACATGGGTCAGCCCATTCAATGTGGGTCAGCCCATTCAACACGGGTTGGTCCAGTCAACGTGAGTCGGCCCATTCAACGGGTCGGTCCAATCAACACGGGTCGGCCCATTCAACATGGGTCAGCCCATTCAATGTGGGCCAGTCCATTCAACACGGGTCGGCCCATTCAACATGTGTCAGCCCATTCAACGTGGGCTGGTCCATTCAACACGGGCCAGTCCATTCAACACAGGTCGACGCATTCAACACGGGTCGGCCCATTCAACGTGGATCAGCCCATTCAACACGGGTCGGCTCATTCAACGTGAGTTGGCCCATTCAACGTGGGTTGGCCCATTCAACGGGTCGGTCCAGTCAACACGGTCGGTCCATTCAACGTGGGTTGGCCCTTTCAACGTGGGTCGGCCCATTCAACGTGGGTCGGTCCATTCAACACGGGTCGGCCCATTCAACACAGGTCGGTCTATTCAACAGGGGTCGGTCCATTCATCACGGGTCGGCACATTCAACACGGGTCGGTCCATTCAACACGCGTCGGTCCATTCAACATGGGTCGGCCCATTCAACACAGGTCAGTCCATTCAACACGAGTCGGTCCATTTAACACGGGTCGGCCCATTCAACGCGAGTCGGCCCATTCAACGCGAGTCGGGACATTCAACACGGGTCGGTCCATTCAACACGAGTCGGTCCATTTAACACGGGTCGGCCCATTCAACGTGAGTCGGTCATTCAACACAGTTTGCCCAATTCAACACAGGTCGGTCTATTCAACACAGGTCGGTCTATTCAACAGGGGTCGGTCCATTCAACGGGTCGGTCCAGTCAACGTGAGTCGGCCCATTCAACATGACTCGGTCGATTCAACATGGGTCGGCCCATTCAACATGGGTCAGCCCATTCAACGCGAGTCAGCCCATTCAACATGGGTCATCCATTCAACATGAGTCAGTCCATTCAACACGGGTCGGTCCATTCAACACGGGCCGGTTCTTTCAACATGAGTCTGTCCATTCAACGTGTGTCGGCCCATTCAATGGGTCAGTCCAGTCAACGTGGGTTGGTCCATTCAACGTGGGTCGGCCCATTCAACGGGTCTGCCCATTGAACACGGGTCAGCCCATTCAACACGGGTTGGTCCATTCAATGTGGGTCGGCCCTTTCAACGTGGGTCGGCCCATTCAACGCGGGACGGCCTATTCAACGTGGGTCGGCCCATTCAACGTGAGTCGGTCATTCAACACAGTTCGGCCCATTCAACATGCGTCAGTCCATTCAACATGGGTCGGCCCATTCTATATGGATCGGCCCATTCTATGTGGGTCGGCCCATCCTATGTGGGTCAGCCCATTCAACGTGGGTTGGCCCATTCAACATGGGTCGGCCCATTCAACGTGGGTCGGTACATTCAACACGGGTCAGCCCATTCAACACAGGTCGGTCTATTCAACACGGGTCGGTCCATTCAACACGGGTCGGCACATTCAACACGGGTCGGTCCATTCAACACGTCGGTCCATTCAACGCGAGTTGGCCCATTCAACGTTAGTTGACCCATTCAACGTTGGTCGGCCCATTCTACGAGGGTCAGCCCATTCAACGCGAGTCAGCAACGAGGGTCGGTCCTTTCAACGTGAGTCGGCCCATTCAACATGGGTCAGCCCATTCAACTCGAGTCAGCCCATTCAACACGGGTCGGTCCAGTCAACGTGAGTCGGCCCATTCAACGGGTCGGTCCAGTCAACACGGGTCGGCCCATTCAACATGGGTCAGCCCATTCAATGTGGGCCAGTCCATTCAACACGGGTCGGCCCATTCAACATGTGTCAGCCCATTCAACGTGGGCTGGTCCATTCAACACGGGCCAGTCCATTCAACACAGGTCGACGCATTCAACACGGGTCGGCCCATTCAACGTGGATCAGCCCATTCAACACGGGTCGGCTCATTCAACGTGAGTTGGCCCATTCAACGTGGGTTGGCCCATTCAACGGGTCGGTCCAGTCAACACGGTCGGTCCATTCAACGTGGGTTGGCCCTTTCAACGTGGGTCGGCCCATTCAACGTGGGTCGGTCCATTCAACACGGGTCGGCCCATTCAACACAGGTCGGTCTATTCAACAGGGGTCGGTCCATTCATCACGGGTCGGCACATTCAACACGGGTCGGTCCATTCAACACGCGTCGGTCCATTCAACATGGGTCGGCCCATTCAACACAGGTCAGTCCATTCAACACGAGTCGGTCCATTTAACACGGGTCGGCCCATTCAACGCGAGTCGGCCCATTCAACGCGAGTCGGGACATTCAACACGGGTCGGTCCATTCAACACGAGTCGGTCCATTTAACACGGGTCGGCCCATTCAACGTGAGTCGGTCATTCAACACAGTTCGCCCAATTCAACACAGGTCGGTCTATTCAACACAGGTCGGTCTATTCAACAGGGGTCGGTCTATTCAACAGGGGTCGGTCCATTCAACACGGGTCGGCACATTCAACACGGGTCGGTCCATTCAACACGTGTCGGTCCATTCAACATGGGTCGGCCCATTCAACACGGGTCAGTCCATTCAACACAGGTCAGTCCATTCAACGTGGGTCGGCCCATTCTACGTGGGTCAGCCCATTCAACGTGAGTTGGCCCATTCAACGTGAGTCGGCCCATTCAACACGGCTCGGTCCATTCAACGCGAGTTGGCCCATTCAACGTGAGTTGACCCATTCAACGTGGGTCGGCCCATTCTATGAGGGTCAGCCCATTCAACGCGAGTCAGCCCATTCAACGAGGGTCGGCCCATTGAACGTGGGTCGGCACATTCAGCGTGGGTCGGCCCATTCAACGTGGGTCGGTCCTTTCAATGTGAGTCGGCCCATTCAACATGGGTCAGCCTATTCAACTCGAGTCAGCCCATTCAACACGGGTCGGTCCAGTCAACGTGAGTCGGCCCATTCAACAGGTCGGTCCAGTCAACACGGGTCGGCCCATTCAACATGGGTCAGCACATTCAATGTGGGACAGTCCATTCAACATGGGTCAGCCCATTCAATGTGGGCCAGTCCATTCAACACGGGTCGGCCCATTCAACATGTGTCAGCCCATTCAACGTGGGCTGGTCCATTCAACACGCGTCAGTCCATTCAACACAGGTCGACGCATTCAACACGGGTCGGCCCAATCAACGTGGATCAGCCCATTCAACACGGGTCGGCTCATTCAACATGAGTTGGCCCATTCAACGTGGGTTGGCCCATTCAACGGGTCGGTCCAGTCAACACGGTCGGTCCATTCAACGCGGGTCGGCCCATTCAACGTGGGTCGGCCCATTCAACACGGGTCGGCCCATTCAACACGAGTCGGCCCATTCAACACGAGTTGCTCCATTCAACACAGGTCGGTCCATTCAAAATGGGTCAGTCCATTCAACATGAGTCGGCCCATTCAACACGGGTCGGTCCAGTCAACACGGGTCGGTCCATTCAACACGGGTCGGTCCATTCAACGAGAGTCGGTTCATTCAACGTGAGCCGGCCCATTCAACATGGGTCGGTCCATTCAACACGGGTCGTCCCATTCAACGTGAGCCGGCCCATTCAACGTGGGTCGGTCCATTCAACACGGGTCGGCCCATTCAACGCGAGTCAGCCCATTCAACACGGGTCGGTCCAGTCAACATCAGTCGGCCCATTCAACGGGTCGGTCCAGTCAACACGGGTCGGCCCATTCAACATGGGTCAGCGCATTCAATGTGGGCCAGTCCATTCAACATGGGTCAGCCCATTCAATGTGGGCCAGTCCATTCAACACGGGTCGGCCCATTCAACATGTGTCAGCCCATTCAAAGTGGGCTGGTCCATTCAACACGGGTCAGTCCATTCAACACAGGTCGACATATTCAACATGGGTCGGCCCATTCAAAATGGATCAGTCCATTCAACACGGATCGGCCCATTCAACGTGGGTCAGTCCATTCAACACGGGTCGGCCCATTCAACACGGGTCGGTCCATTCAACATGTGTCAGTCCATTCAACATGGGTCAGTCCATTCAACACGGGTCGGCCCATTCAACATGGGTCTGTCCATTCAACGTGGGTCGGCCCATTCAATGGGTCAGTCCAGTCAACGTGGGTTGGTCCATTCAACGTGGGTCGGCCCATTCAACGGGTCTGCCCATTGAACACGGGTCAGCCCATTCAACACGGGTTGGTCCATTCAATGTGGGTCGGCCCTTTCAACGTGGGTCGGCCCATTCAACGCGGGACGGCCTATTCAACGTGGGTCGGCCCATTCAACGTGAGTCGGTCATTCAACACAGTTCGGCCCATTCAACATGCGTCAGTCCATTCAACATGGGTCGGCCCATTCTATATGGATCGGCCCATTCTATGTGGGTCGGCCCATCCTATGTGGGTCAGCCCATTCAACGTGGGTTGGCCCATTCAACATGGGTCGGCCCATTCAACGTGGGTCGGTACATTCAACACGGGTCAGCCCATTCAACACAGGTCGGTCTATTCAACACGGGTCGGTCCATTCAACACGGGTCGGCACATTCAACACGGGTCGGTCCATTCAACACATGTCGGTCCATTCAACGCGAGTTGGCCCATTCAACGTTAGTTGACCCATTCAACGTTGGTCGGCCCATTCTACGAGGGTCAGCCCATTCAACGCGAGTCAGCAACGAGGGTCGGTCCTTTCAACGTGAGTCGGCCCATTCAACATGGGTCAGCCCATTCAACTCGAGTCAGCCCATTCAACACGGGTCGGTCCAGTCAACGTGAGTCGGCCCATTCAACGGGTCGGTCCAGTCAACACGGGTCGGCCCATTCAACATGGGTCAGCCCATTCAATGTGGGTCAGCCCATTCAACACGGGTTGGTCCAGTCAACGTGAGTCGGCCCATTCAACGGGTCGGTCCAATCAACACGGGTCGGCCCATTCAACATGGGTCAGCCCATTCAATGTGGGCCAGTCCATTCAACACGGGTCGGCCCATTCAACATGTGTCAGCCCATTCAACGTGGGCTGGTCCATTCAACACGGGCCAGTCCATTCAACACAGGTCGACGCATTCAACACGGGTCGGCCCATTCAACGTGGATCAGCCCATTCAACACGGGTCGGCTCATTCAACGTGAGTTGGCCCATTCAACGTGGGTTGGCCCATTCAACGGGTCGGTCCAGTCAACACGGTCGGTCCATTCAACGTGGGTTGGCCCTTTCAACGTGGGTCGGCCCATTCAACGTGGGTCGGTCCATTCAACACGGGTCGGCCCATTCAACACAGGTCGGTCCATTCATCACGGGTCGGCACATTCAACACGGGTCGGTCCATTCAACACGCGTCGGTCCATTCAACATGGGTCGGCCCATTCAACACAGGTCAGTCCATTCAACACGAGTCGGTCCATTTAACACGGGTCGGCCCATTCAACGCGAGTCGGCCCATTCAACGCGAGTCGGGACATTCAACACGGGTCGGTCCATTCAACACGAGTCGGTCCATTTAACACGGGTCGGCCCATTCAACGTGAGTCGGTCATTCAACACAGTTTGCCCAATTCAACACAGGTCGGTCTATTCAACACAGGTCGGTCTATTCAACAGGGGTCGGTCCATTCAACGGGTCGGTCCAGTCAACGTGAGTCGGCCCATTCAACATGACTCGGTCGATTCAACATGGGTCGGCCCATTCAACATGGGTCAGCCCATTCAACGCGAGTCAGCCCATTCAACATGGGTCATCCATTCAACATGAGTCAGTCCATTCAACACGGGTCGGTCCATTCAACACGGGCCGGTTCTTTCAACATGAGTCTGTCCATTCAACGTGTGTCGGCCCATTCAATGGGTCAGTCCAGTCAACGTGGGTTGGTCCATTCAACGTGGGTCGGCCCATTCAACGGGTCTGCCCATTGAACACGGGTCAGCCCATTCAACACGGGTTGGTCCATTCAATGTGGGTCGGCCCTTTCAACGTGGGTCGGCCCATTCAACGCGGGACGGCCTATTCAACGTGGGTCGGCCCATTCAACGTGAGTCGGTCATTCAACACAGTTCGGCCCATTCAACATGCGTCAGTCCATTCAACATGGGTCGGCCCATTCTATATGGATCGGCCCATTCTATGTGGGTCGGCCCATCCTATGTGGGTCAGCCCATTCAACGTGGGTTGGCCCATTCAACATGGGTCGGCCCATTCAACGTGGGTCGGTACATTCAACACGGGTCAGCCCATTCAACACAGGTCGGTCTATTCAACACGGGTCGGTCCATTCAACACGGGTCGGCACATTCAACACGGGTCGGTCCATTCAACACGTCGGTCCATTCAACGCGAGTTGGCCCATTCAACGTTAGTTGACCCATTCAACGTTGGTCGGCCCATTCTACGAGGGTCAGCCCATTCAACGCGAGTCAGCAACGAGGGTCGGTCCTTTCAACGTGAGTCGGCCCATTCAACATGGGTCAGCCCATTCAACTCGAGTCAGCCCATTCAACACGGGTCGGTCCAGTCAACGTGAGTCGGCCCATTCAACGGGTCGGTCCAGTCAACACGGGTCGGCCCATTCAACATGGGTCAGCCCATTCAATGTGGGCCAGTCCATTCAACACGGGTCGGCCCATTCAACATGTGTCAGCCCATTCAACGTGGGCTGGTCCATTCAACACGGGCCAGTCCATTCAACACAGGTCGACGCATTCAACACGGGTCGGCCCATTCAACGTGGATCAGCCCATTCAACACGGGTCGGCTCATTCAACGTGAGTTGGCCCATTCAACGTGGGTTGGCCCATTCAACGGGTCGGTCCAGTCAACACGGTCGGTCCATTCAACGTGGGTTGGCCCTTTCAACGTGGGTCGGCCCATTCAACGTGGGTCGGTCCATTCAACACGGGTCGGCCCATTCAACACAGGTCGGTCTATTCAACAGGGGTCGGTCCATTCATCACGGGTCGGCACATTCAACACGGGTCGGTCCATTCAACACGCGTCGGTCCATTCAACATGGGTCGGCCCATTCAACACAGGTCAGTCCATTCAACACGAGTCGGTCCATTTAACACGGGTCGGCCCATTCAACGCGAGTCGGCCCATTCAACGCGAGTCGGGACATTCAACACGGGTCGGTCCATTCAACACGAGTCGGTCCATTTAACACGGGTCGGCCCATTCAACGTGAGTCGGTCATTCAACACAGTTCGCCCAATTCAACACAGGTCGGTCTATTCAACACAGGTCGGTCTATTCAACAGGGGTCGGTCTATTCAACAGGGGTCGGTCCATTCAACACGGGTCGGCACATTCAACACGGGTCGGTCCATTCAACACGTGTCGGTCCATTCAACATGGGTCGGCCCATTCAACACGGGTCAGTCCATTCAACACAGGTCAGTCCATTCAACGTGGGTCGGCCCATTCTACGTGGGTCAGCCCATTCAACGTGAGTTGGCCCATTCAACGTGAGTCGGCCCATTCAACACGGCTCGGTCCATTCAACGCGAGTTGGCCCATTCAACGTGAGTTGACCCATTCAACGTGGGTCGGCCCATTCTATGAGGGTCAGCCCATTCAACGCGAGTCAGCCCATTCAACGAGGGTCGGCCCATTGAACGTGGGTCGGCACATTCAGCGTGGGTCGGCCCATTCAACGTGGGTCGGTCCTTTCAATGTGAGTCGGCCCATTCAACATGGGTCAGCCTATTCAACTCGAGTCAGCCCATTCAACACGGGTCGGTCCAGTCAACGTGAGTCGGCCCATTCAACAGGTCGGTCCAGTCAACACGGGTCGGCCCATTCAACATGGGTCAGCACATTCAATGTGGGACAGTCCATTCAACATGGGTCAGCCCATTCAATGTGGGCCAGTCCATTCAACACGGGTCGGCCCATTCAACATGTGTCAGCCCATTCAACGTGGGCTGGTCCATTCAACACGCGTCAGTCCATTCAACACAGGTCGACGCATTCAACACGGGTCGGCCCAATCAACGTGGATCAGCCCATTCAACACGGGTCGGCTCATTCAACATGAGTTGGCCCATTCAACGTGGGTTGGCCCATTCAACGGGTCGGTCCAGTCAACACGGTCGGTCCATTCAACGCGGGTCGGCCCATTCAACGTGGGTCGGCCCATTCAACACGGGTCGGCCCATTCAACACGAGTCGGCCCATTCAACACGAGTTGCTCCATTCAACACAGGTCGGTCCATTCAAAATGGGTCAGTCCATTCAACATGAGTCGGCCCATTCAACACGGGTCGGTCCAGTCAACACGGGTCGGTCCATTCAACACGGGTCGGTCCATTCAACGAGAGTCGGTTCATTCAACGTGAGCCGGCCCATTCAACATGGGTCGGTCCATTCAACACGGGTCGTCCCATTCAACGTGAGCCGGCCCATTCAACGTGGGTCGGTCCATTCAACACGGGTCGGCCCATTCAACGCGAGTCAGCCCATTCAACACGGGTCGGTCCAGTCAACATCAGTCGGCCCATTCAACGGGTCGGTCCAGTCAACACGGGTCGGCCCATTCAACATGGGTCAGCGCATTCAATGTGGGCCAGTCCATTCAACATGGGTCAGCCCATTCAATGTGGGCCAGTCCATTCAACACGGGTCGGCCCATTCAACATGTGTCAGCCCATTCAAAGTGGGCTGGTCCATTCAACACGGGTCAGTCCATTCAACACAGGTCGACATATTCAACATGGGTCGGCCCATTCAAAATGGATCAGTCCATTCAACACGGGTCGGCCCATTCAACGTGGGTCAGTCCATTCAACACGGGTCGGCCCATTCAACACGGGTCGGTCCATTCAACATGTGTCAGTCCATTCAACATGGGTCAGTCCATTCAACACGGGTCGGCCCATTCAACATGGGTCAGTCCATTAAACGTGGGTCGGTCCATTAAACGTGGGTCAGCCCATTCAACGTGGGTCGGTCCATTCAATATGGGTCAGTCCATTAAACGTGGGTCGGTCCATTCAGTGTGGGTCAGTTCATTCAATGTGGGTCGGCCCTTTCAACTTGGGTTGGCCCATTCAACACGAGTCGGTCCATTCAACACAAGTCGGTCCATTCAACATGGGTCAGCCCATAATATGTGGATCGGCCCATTATATGTGCGTCAGCCCATTTAACGTGGGTTGGTCCATTCAAAATGGGTCGGCCCATTCAACGTGGGTCGGCCCATTCAACGTGGGTCGGCCCATTCAACGTGAGTCGGTCCATTCAACATGAGTCGACCCATTCAACATGGGTCAGCCCATTCAACGTGGGCCGGTCCATTCAACACAGGTCAGTCCATTCAACACGGGTCGACGCATTCAACACGGGTCGGCCTATTCAACATGGGTCAGTCAATTCAACACGGGTCGGCCCATTCAACGTGGGTCAGTCCATTCAACACGGGTCGGCCCATTCAACACGGGTCGGCCCATTCAACACGGGTCAGTCCATTCAACACGGGTCGGTCCATTCAACACGGGTCGGTCCATTCAACATGAGTCTGTCTATTCAACGTGGGTCGGCCCTTTCAACGGGTCGGTCCAGTCAACACGGGTCGGTCCATTCAATACGGGTCGGTCCATTCAACATGAGTCTGTCTATTCAACGTGGGTCGGCCCTTTCAACGGGTCGGTCCAGTCAACACGGGTCGGTCCATTCAACACGGGTCGGTCCATTCAACACGGGTCGGCCCATTCAACGCGAGTTGGCCCATTCAACGCGGGGCGGCCCATTCAACATAGGCCAGTCCATTCAACTCGGGTCGGCCCATTCAACACGGGTCGGCCCATTCAACACGGGTCAGTCCATTCAACACGGGTCGGTCCATTCAACACGGGTCGGTCCATTCAACACGGGTCGGTCCATTCAACACGGGTCGGTCCATTCAACACGGGTCGGTCCATTCAACATGAGTCTGTCTATTCAACGTGGGTCGGCCCTTTCAACGGGTCGGTCCAGTCTACACGGGTCGGTCCATTCAACACGGGTCGGTCCATTCAACATGAGTCTGTCTATTCAACGTGGGTCGGCCCTTTCAACGGGTCGGTCCAGTCAACATGGGTCGGCCCATTCAACATGGGTCGGTCCATTCAACATGGGTCGGCCCATTCAACGGGTCGGTCCAGTCAACGTGAGTCGGCCCATTCAACATGACTCGGTCGATTCAACATGGGTCGGCCCATTCAACATGGGTCAGCCCATTCAACGCGAGTCAGCCCATTCAACGCGAGTCAGCTCATTCAACATGGGTCATCCATTCAACATGAGTCAGTCCATTCAACACGGGTCGGTCCATTCAACACGGGCCGGTTCTTTCAACATGAGTCTGTCCATTCAACGTGTGTCGGCCCATTCAATGGGTCAGTCCAGTCAACGTGGGTTGGTCCATTCAACGTGGGTCGGCCCATTCAACGGGTCTGCCCATTGAACACGGGTCAGCCCATTCAACACGGGTTGGTCCATTCAATGTGGGTCGGCCCTTTCAACGTGGGTCGGCCCATTCAACGCGGGACGGCCTATTCAACGTGGGTCGGCCCATTCAACGTGAGTCGGTCATTCAACACAGTTCGGCCCATTCAACATGCGTCAGTCCATTCAACATGGGTCGGCCCATTCTATATGGGTCGACCCATTCTATGTGGGTCGGCCCATCCTATGTGGGTCAGCCCATTCAACGTGGGTTGGCCCATTCAACATGGGTCGGCCCATTCAACGTGGGTCGGTACATTCAACACGGGTCAGCCCATTCAACACAGGTCGGTCTATTCAACATGGGTCGGTCCATTCAACACGGGTCGGCACATTCAACACGGGTCGGTCCATTCAACACGTGTCGGTCCATTCAACGCGAGTTGGCCCATTCAACGTTAGTTGACCCATTCAACGTGGGTCGGCCCATTCTACGAGGGTCAGCCCATTCAACGCGAGTCAGCAACGTGGGTCGGTCCTTTCAACGTGAGTCGGCCCATTCAACATGGGTCAGCCCATTCAACTCGAGTCAGCCCATTCAACACGGGTCGGTCCAGTCAACGTGAGTCGGCCCATTCAACGGGTCGGTCCAGTCAACATGGGTCGGCCCATTCAACATGGGTCAGCCCATTCAATGTGGGCCAGTCCATTCAACACGGGTCGGCCCATTCAACATGTGTCAGCCCATTCAAAGTGGATCAGTCCATTCAACACGGGTCGGCCCATTCAACGTGGGTCAGTCCATTCAACACGGGTCGGCCCATTCAACACGGGTCGGCCCATTCAACGTGGGTCAGTCCATTCAACACAGTTCGGCCCATTCAACATGCGTCAGTCAATTCAACATGGGTCGGCCCATTCTATATGGGTCGGCCCATTCTATGTGGGTCGGCCCATCCTATGTGGGTCAGCCCATTCAACGTGGGTTGGCCCATTCAACATGGGTCGGCCCATTCAACGTGGGTCGGTACATTCAACACGGGTCAGCCCATTCAACACAGGTCGGTCTATTCAACACGGGTCGGTCCATTCAATACGGGTCGGCACATTCAACACGGGTCGGTCCATTCAACACGTGTCGGTCCATTCAACGCGAGTTGGCCCATTCAACGTTAGTTGACCCATTCAACGTGGGTCGGCCCATTCTACGAGGGTCAGCCCATTCAACACGAGTCAGCAACGAGGGTCGGTCCTTTCAACGTGAGTCGGCCCATTCTACGTGGGTCAGCCCATTCAACTCGAGTCAGCCCATTCAACACGGGTTGGTCCAGTCAACGTGAGTCGGCCCATTCAACGGGTCGGTCCAGTCAACACGGGTCGGCCCATTCAACATGGGTCAGCCCATTCAATGTGGGCCAGTCCATTCAACACGGGTCGGCCCATTCAACATGTGTCAGCCCATTCAACGTGGGCTGGTCCATTCAACACGGGCCAGTCCATTCAACACAGGTCGACGCATTCAACACGGGTCGGCCCATTCAACGTGGATCAGCCCATTCAACACGGGTCGGCTCATTCAACGTGAGTTGGCCCATTCAACGTGGGTTGGCCCATTCAACGGGTCGGTCCAGTCAACACGGTCGGTCCATTCAACGCGGGTCGGCCCATTCAACGTGGATCAGCGCATTCAACACGGGTCGGCTCATTCAACGTGAGTTGGCCCATTCAACGTGGGTTGGCCCATTCAACGGGTCGGTCCAGTCAACACGGTCGGTCCATTCAACGTGGATTGGCCCTTTCAACGTGGGTTGGCCCATTCAACGCGAGTCGGGACATTCAACACGGGTCGGTCCATTCAACACGAGTCGGTCCATTTAACACGGGTCGGCCAATTCAACGTGAGTCGGTCATTCAACACAGTTCGCCCCATTCAACATGCGTCAGTCCATTCAACATGGGTCGGCCCATTCTATGTGGGTCGGCCCATTCTATGTGGGTCGGCCCATTCAACGTGGGTTGGCCCATTCAACGTGGGTCGGCCCATTCAACGTGGGTCGGCCCATTCAACGTGGGTCGGTCCATTCAACACGGGTCGGCCCATTCAACACAGGTCGGTCTATTCAACACAGGTCGGTCTATTCAACAGGGGTCGGTCCATTCAACACGGGTCGGCACATTCAACACGGGTCGGTCCATTCAACACGTGTCGGTCCATTCAACATGGGTCGGCCCATTCAACACGGGTCAGTCCATTCAACACGAGTCGGTCCATTTAACACGGGTCGGCCCATTCAACGTGAGTCGGTCATTCAACACAGTTCGCCCCATTCAACATGCGTCAGTCCATTCAACATGGGTCGGCCCATTCTATGTGGGTCGGCCCATTCTATGTGGGTCAGCCCATTCAACGTGGGTTGGCCCATTCAACATGGGTCGGCCCATTCAACGTGGGTCGGCCCATTCAACGTGGGTCGGTCCATTCAACACGGGTCGGCCCATTCAACACAGGTCGGTCTATTCAACAGGGGTCGGTCCATTCAACACGGGTCGGCACATTCAACACGGGTCGGTCCATTCAACACGTGTCGGTCCATTCAACACGTGTCGGCCCATTCAACACGGGTCAGTCCATTCAACACGGGTCAGTCCATTCAACGTGGGTCGGCCCATTCTACGTGGGTCAGCCCATTCAACGTGAGTTGGCCCATTCAACGTGAGTCGGCCCATTCAACACGGCTCGGTCCATTCAACGCGAGTTGGCCCATTCAACGTGAGTTGACCCATTCAATGTGGGTCGGCCCATTCTACGAGGGTCAGCCCATTCAACGCGAGTCAGCCCATTCAACGAGGGTCGGCCCATTGAACGTGGGTCGGCACATTCAGCGTGGGTCGGCCCATTCAACGTGGGTCGGTCCTTTCAATGTGAGTCGGCCCATTCAACATGGGTCAGCCCATTCAACTCGAGTCAGCCCATTCAACACGGGTCGGTCCAGTCAACGTGAGTCGGCCCATTCAACGGGTCGGTCCAGTCAACACGGGTCGGCCCATTCAACGTGGGTCAGCCCATTCAATGTGGGCCAGTCCATTCAACACGGGTCGGCCCATTCAACACGGGTCGGCCCATTCAACATGTGTCAGCCCATTCAACGTGGGCTGGTCCATTCAACACGGGCCAGTCCATTCAACACAGGTCGACGCATTCAACACGGGTCGGCCCATTCAACGTGGATCAGCCCATTCAACACGGTCGGTCCATTCAACGTGGGTTGGCCCTTTCAACGTGGGTCGGCCCATTCAACGTGGGTCGGTCCATTCAACACGGGTCGGCCCATTCAACACAGGTCGGTCTATTCAACAGGGGTCGGTCCATTCATCACGGGTCGGCACATTCAACACGGGTCGGTCCATTCAACACGCGTCGGTCCATTCAACATGGGTCGGCCCATTCAACACGGGTCAGTCCATTCAACACGAGTCGGTCCATTTAACACGGGTCGGCCCATGCAACGCGAGTCGGCCCATTCAACGCGAGTCGGGACATTCAACACGGGTCGGTCCATTCAACACGAGTCGGTCCATTTAACACGGGTCGGCCCATTCAACGTGAGTCGGTCATTCAACACAGTTCGCCCAATTCAACATGCGTCAGTCCATTCAACATGGGTCGGCCCATTCTATGTGGGTCGGCCCATTCTATGTGGGTCAGCCCATTCAACGTGGGTTGGCCCATTCAACATGGGTCGGCCCATTCAACGTGGGTCGGCCCATTCAACGTGGGTTGGTCCATTCAACACGGGTCGGCCCATTCAACACAGGTCGGTCTATTCAACACAGGTCGGTCTATTCAACAGGGGTCGGTCCATTCAACACGGGTCGGCACATTCAACACGGGTCGGTCCATTCAACACGTGTCGGTCCATTCAACATGGGTCGGCCCATTCAACACGGGTCAGTCCATTCAACACAGGTCAGTCCATTCAACGTGGGTCGGCCCATTCTACGTGGGTCAGCCCATTCAACGTGAGTTGGCCCATTCAACGTGAGTCGGCCCATTCAACACGGCTCGGTCCATTCAACGCGAGTTGGCCCATTCAACGTGAGTTGACCCATTCAACGTGGGTCGGCCCATTCTATGAGGGTCAGCCCATTCAACGCGAGTCAGCCCATTCAACGAGGGTCGGCCCATTGAACGTGGGTCGGCACATTCAGCGTGGGTCGGCCCATTCAACGTGGGTCGGTCCTTTCAATGTGAGTCGGCCCATTCAACATGGGTCAGCCTATTCAACTCGAGTCAGCCCATTCAACACGGGTCGGTCCAGTCAACGTGAGTCGGCCCATTCAACAGGTCGGTCCAGTCAACACGGGTCGGCCCATTCAACATGGGTCAGCACATTCAATGTGGGCCAGTCCATTCAACATGGGTCAGCCCATTCAATGTGGGCCAGTCCATTCAACACGGGTCGGCCCATTCAACATGTGTCAGCCCATTCAACATGGGCTGGTCCATTCAACACGCGTCAGTCCATTCAACACAGGTCGACGCATTCAACACGGGTCGGCCCATTCAACGTGGATCAGCCCATTCAACACGGGTCGGCTCATTCAACGTGAGTTGGCCCATTCAACGTGGGTTGGCCCATTCAACGGGTCGGTCCAGTCAACACGGTCGGTCCATTCAACGTGGGTCGGCTCTTTCAACGTGGGTTGGCCCATTCAACGCGAGTCGACCCAGTCAACACGGGTCGGTCCATTCAACACGAGTCGGTCCATTTAACACGGGTCGGCCCATTCAACGCGAGTCGGTCATTCAACACAGTTCGGCCCATTCAACATGCATCAGTCCATTCAACATGGGTCGGCCCATTCTATGTGGGTCGGCCCATTCTATGTGGGTCAGCCCATTCAACGTGGGTTGGCCCATTCAACATGGGTCGGCCCATTCAACGTGGGACGGTACATTCAACACGGGTCGGCCCATTCAACACGGGTCGGTCTATTCAACACGGGTCGGTCCATTCAACACGGGTCGGCACATTCAACACGGGTCGGTCCATTCAACACATGTCAGTCCATTCAACATGGGTCGGCCCATTCAACACAGGTCAGTCCATTCAACACGGGTCGGTCCATTCAACGCGAGTTGGCCCATTCAACGTGAGTTGACCAATTCAACCTGGGTAGGTACATTCAACACGGGTCAGCCCATTCAACACGGGTCAGTCCATTCAACGTGGGTCGGCCCATTCTACGTGGGTCAGCCCATTCAACATGAGTTGGCCCATTCAACGTGAGTCGACCCATTCAATGTGGGTCAGTCCATTCAATGTGGGTCAGCCCATTCAACGTGAGTCGGCCCATTCAACACGGCTCGGTTCATTCAACGCGAGTTGGCCCATTCAACGTGAGTTGACCCATTCAACGTGGGTCGGCCCATTCTACGAGGGTCAGTCCATTCAACGCGAGTCAGCCCATTCAACGCGGGTCGGCTCATTGAACGTGGGTCGGCGCATTCAACGTGGGTCGGCCCATTCAACGTGGGTCGGCCCATTCAACGTGGGTCGGCCCATTCAACGTGGGTCTGTCCTTTCAACGTGGGTCGGTCCTTTCAACGTGAGTCGGCCCATTCAACATGGGTCAGCCCATTCAACGCGAGTCAGCCCATTCAACACGGGTCGGTCCAGTCAACGTGAGTCGGCCCATTCAACGCGTCGGTCCAGTCAACACAGGTCGGCCCATTCAACATGGGTCAGCGCATTCAATGTGGGCCAGTCCATTCAACATGGGTCAGCCCATTCAATGTGGGCCAGTCCATTCAACACGGGTCGGTCCATTCAACATGTGTCAGCCCATTCAACGTGGGCTGGCCCATTCAAAGTGGATCAGTCCATTCAACACGGGTCGGCCATTCAATGTGGGTCAGTCCATTCAACACGGGTAGGCCCATTCAACACGGGTCGGCCCATTCAACATGTGTCAGTCCATTCAACATGGGTCAGTCCATTCAACACGGGTCGGTCCATTCAACATGGGTCAGTCCATTCAACACGGGTCGGTCCATTCAGCCTAGGTCGGCCCATTCAATGTGGGTCGGTCCATTCAATATGGGTCAGTCCATTAAACGTGGGTCGGTCCATTCATTGTGGGTCAGTTCATTCAATGTGGGTCGGCCCTTTCAACTTGGGTTGGCCCATTCAACGCGAGTCGGTCCATTCAACACGAGTCAGTCCATTCAACATGGGTCAGCCCATACTATGTGGGTCGGCCCATTCTATGTGCGTCAGCCCATTTAACGTGGGTTGGTCCATTCAACATGGGTCGGCCCATTTAACGTGGGTCGGCACGTGAGTCGGTCCATTCAACATGAGTCGGCCCATTCAACATGGGTCAGCCCATTCAACGTGGGCCGGTCCATTCAACACAGGTCAGTCCATTCAACACGGGTCGACGCATTCAACACGGGTCGGCCTATTCAACATGGGTCAGTCCATTCAACACGGGTCGGCCCATTCAACACGGGTCAGTCCATTCAACACGGGTCGGCCCATTCAACATGGGTCGGCTCATTCAACACGGGTCAGTCCATTCAACACGGGTCGGTCCATTCAACATGAGTCTGTCTATTCAACGTGGGTCGGCCCTTTCAACGGGTCGGTCCAGTCAACACGGGTCGGTCCATTCAACACGGGTCAGTCCATTCAACATGAGTCTGTCTATTCAACGTGGGTCGGCCATTTCAACGGGTCGGTCCAGTCAACACGGGTTGGTCCATTCAACATGGGTCGGCCCATTCAACGCGAGTCGGCACATTCAATGCGGGGCGGCCCATTCAACATAGGCCAGCCCATTCAATGTGGGTCGGCCCATTCAACGGGTCGGTCCAGTCAACACGGGTCGGTCCATTCAACGTGGGTCGGCAAATTCAACATGGGTCGGTCCATTCAACATGGGTCGGTCCATTCAACATGGGTCGGCCCATTCAACAGGTCGGTCCATTCAACATGGGTCAGTACATTCAACACGAGTCGGCCCATTCATCACGGGTCGGTCCATTCAACACGGGTCGGTCCATTCAACGTGGGTCGGGCCATTCAACGTGGGTCGGTCCATTCAACATGGGTCGGTCCATTCAACACGGGTCAGCCCATTCAACATGGGTCAGCCCATTCAACGCGAGTCAGCCCATTCAACGCGAGTCAGCCCATTCAATGCGAGTCAGCCCATTCAACGTGAGTCAGCCTATTCAACACGGGTCGGTCCAGTCAACGTGAGTCGGCCCATTCAACGGGTCGGTCGAGTCAACACAGGTCGGCCCATTCAACATGGGTCAGCCTATTCAACGCAAGTCAGCCCATTCAACATGTGTCAGTCCATTCAACATGAGTCTGTCCATTCAACGTGCGTCGGTCCATTCAACACGGGTCGGTACATTCAAACGTGGGTCGGCCCATTCAACGTGTGTCGGCCCATTCAACGGGTTGGCCCATTCAACACGGGTTGGCCGATTCAACGTGAGTCGGCCCATTCAACACGGGTCGGTGCAGTCAATACGGGTCGGTCCATTCAACGTGGGTCGGCCCATTCAACGTGGGTCGGTCCATTCAACACGGCTCGGTCCATTCAACACGGGTCGGCCCATTCAACATGGGTCAGTCCATTAAACGTGGGTCGGTCCATTCAGCGTGTGTCGGCCCATTCAACGTGGGTCGGTCCATTCAATATGGGTCAGTCTATTAAACTTGAGTCGGTCCATTCAATGTGGGTCAGTCCATTAAACGTGGGTCGGCCCATTCAACGTGTGTCGGCCCATTCAACACGAGTCGGCCCATTCAACACGGGGCGGCCCATTCAACACGGGGCGGCCCATTCAACGTGAGTCGGCGCATTCAACGTGGGTCGGTCATTCAACACAGGTCGACGCATTCAACACGGGTCAGTCCATTCAACATGGGTCGGCCCATTCTATGTGGGTCAGCCTATTCTATGTGGGTCAGCCCATTCAACGTGAGTTGGCCCATTCAACGTGGGTTAGCCCATTCAACGGGTCGGTCCAGTCAACACACGTCGGTCCATTCAACGTGGGTCAGCCCTTTCAACATGGGTTGGCCCATTCAACGTGAGTTGGCCCATTCAACACGGGTCGGTCCATTCAACACGAGTCGGTCCATTTAACAAGGGTCGGCCCATTCAACGTGAGTCGGTCATTCAACACAGTTCGGCCCATTCAACATGCGTCAGTCCATTCAACATGGGTCGGCCCATTCTATGTGGGTCAGCCCATTCAACGTGGGTTGGCCCATTCAACATGGGTCGGCCCATTCAACGTGGGTCGGCCCATTCAACGTGGGTTGGCCCATTCAACACAGGTCGGTCTATTCAACACGGGTCGGTCCATTCAACACGGGTTGACCCATTCAACACGGGTCAGTCCATTCAACATGTGTCGGTCCATTCAAGGTGGGTCGGCCCATTCAACGTGGGTCGGTCCATTCAACACGGGTCGGCCCATTCAACACGGGTCAGCCCATTCAACACGGGTCGGTCCATTCAACGCGAGTTGGCACATTCAACGTGAGTTGACCGATTCAACGTGGGTCGGTCCATTCAACACGGGTCGGCTCATTCAACACGGGTCAGTCCATTCAACGTGGGCCGGCCCATTCTATGTGCGTCAGCCCATTCAACGTGAGTCGGCCCATTCAACGTGAGTCGAACCATTCTACGTGGGTCGGCTCATTCAATGCGGGCCGGCCCATTCAACGTGAGTCGGCCCATTCAACGTGAGTCAGCCCATTCAACGTGGGTCGTCCCATTCAACGTGGGTCGGCCCATTCAATGTGGGTAGGCCCATTCAACGTGGGTCGGCCCATTCAACACGGGTCGGCCCATTCAACGTGGGTCAGTCCATTCAACACGGGTCGGCCCATTCAACACGGGTCGGCCCATTCAACACGGGTCAGTCCATTCAACATGGGTCAGTCTATTCAACACGGGTCGGCCCATTCAAATGGGTCAGTCCGTTAAACATGGGTCGGTCCATTTAGCGTATGTCGGCCCATTCAACGTGGGTCGGTCAATTCAATATGGGTCAGTCTATTAAACGTGAGTCGGTCCATTCAGTGTGGGTCTGTCCATTCAACGTGGGTTGGCCCATTCAACGTGGGTCGGCCTATTCAACACGGGTCGGCCCATTAAACGTGGGTCGGCCCATTCAACGTGGGTCAGCCCATTCAACACGAGTCGGCCAATTCAACACGGGGCGGCGCATTCAACGTGGGTCGGTCATTCAACACAGGTCGACGCATTCAACACAGGTCGAAGCATTCAACACGGGTCAGTCCATTCAACATGGGTCGGCCCATTCTATGTGGGTCAGCCCATTCTATGTGGGTCAGCCCATTCAATGTGGGTTAGCCCATTCAACGGGTCGGTCCAGTCAACATGGGTCGGCCCATTCTATGTGGGTCGGCCCATTCAACGTGGGTCGGCCCATTCAACACGGGTCGGCCCATTCAACACAGGTCGGTCTATTCAACACAGGTCGGTCTATTCAACACGGGTGGGTCCATTCAACACGGGTTGACCCATTCAACACGGGTCAGTCCATTCAACACGTGTCGGTCCATTCAACATGGGTCGGTCCATTCAACACGGGTCGGCCCATTCAACGTGGGTCGGCCCATTCAACGTGGGTCGGTCCATTCAACACGGGTCGGCCCATTCAACACGGGTCAGTCCATTCAACACGGGTAGGTCCATTTAACGCGAGTTAGCACATTCAACGTGAGTTGACCGATTCAACGTGGGTCGGTCTATTCAACACGGGTCGGCCCATTCAACACGGGTCAGTCCATTCAACGTGGGCCGGCCCATTCTACGTGGGTCAGCCCATTCAACGTGAGTCGGCCCATTCAACGTGAGTCGGCCCATTCAATGTGGGTCAGTCCATTCAACGTGGGCCGGCCCATTCAACGTGAGTCGGCCCATTCAACGTGAGTCGACCCATTCAACGTGAGTCGACCCATTCAACGTGAGTTGGTCCATTCAACGCGAGTCGGTCCATTCAACACGAGTCGGCCCATTCAACGCGAGTTGGACCATTCAACGCGAGTCGACCCATTCTACGCGGGTCGGCACATCCAATGCGAGTCAGCCCATTCAACGTGGGTCGGCCCATTCAACGTGGGTCGGCCCATTCAACGTGGGTCGGCCCATTCAATGTGGGTCGGCCCATTCAACGTGAGTCGGTCCATTCAACGTGGGCCGGTCCATTCAACGTGGGTCGGCCCATTCAACGCGAGTCGGCCCATTCAACGCGAGTTGGCCCATTCAACGTGAGTCGACCCATTCTACGTGGGTCGGCTCATTCAATGCGAGTCAGCCCATTCAACGTGGGTCGGCCCATTCAACGTGGGTCGGCCCATTCAACGTGAGTCGGTCCATTCAACGTGGGTCGGCCCATTCAACGCGAGTCGGTCCATTCAATGTGGGTCGGCCCATTCAACGTGTCGGTCCAGTCAACACGGTCGGTCCATTCAACACGGGTCGGCCCATTCAACATGGGTCAGTCCATTAAACGTGGGTCGGTCCATTCAGCGTGTGTCGGCCCATTCAACGTGGGTCGGTCCATTCAATATGGGTCAGTCTATTAAACGTGAGTCGGTCCATTCAGTGTGGGTCGGTCCATTCAACGTGGGTTGGTCCATTCAACGTGGGTTGGCCCATTCAACGTGGGTCGGTCCATTCAACACGAGTCTGCCCATTCAACACGGGGCGGCCCATTCAACGTGAGTCGGCGCATTCAACGTGGGTCGGTCATTCAACACAGGTCGACGCATTTAACACGGGTCAGTCCATTCAACATGGGTCGGCCCATTCTATGTAGGTCAGCCCATTCTTTGTGGGTCGGCCCATTCAACGTGGGTCAGCCCATTCAACGTGGGTCGGTCCATTCAACACGGGTCGGCCCATTCAACACAGGTCGGTCTATTCAACACGGGTCGGTCCATTCAACACGGGTCGGCCCATTCAACACGGGTCAGTCCATTCAACGTGGGCCGGCCCATTCTACGTGGGTCAGCCCATTCAACGTGAGTCGGCCCATTCAACGTGAGTCGGCCCATTCAACGTGAGTCGGCCCATTCAATGTGGGTCAGTCCATTCAACGTGGGCCGGCCCATTCAACGTGAGTCGGCCCATTCAACGTGAGTCGACCCATTCAAGACGGATCGGTCCATTCAACACGGGTCGGCCCATTCAACACGGGTCAGTCCATTCAACGTGGGTCAGCCCATTCAACGTGAGTCGGCCCATTCTACGTGGGTCAGCCCATTCAACGTGAGTCGGCCCATTCAACGTGAGTCGACCCATTCAATGTGGGTCAGTCCATTCAACGTGGGCCGGCCCATTCAACGTGAGTCGACCCATTCAACATGGGTCGGCCCATTCAACACGGGTCAGTCCATTCAACGTGGGCCGGCCCATTCTACGTGGGTCAGCCCATTCAACGTGAGTCGGCCCATTCAACGTGGGTCAGCCCATTCAACGTGAGTCGGTCCATTCAACGTGAGTCGGTCCATTCAACGTGAGTTGGCCCATTCAACGCGAGTTGGCCCATTCAACGTGAGTCGACCCATTCTACGTGGGTCGGCTCATTCAATGCGAGTCAGCCCATTCAACGTGGGTCGGCCCATTCAACGTGAGTCGGTCCATTCAACGTGGGTCGGTCCATTCAACGTGCGTCGGTCCATTCAACGTGCGTCGGCCCATTCAACGTGAGTCGGCCCATTCAACGCGAGTCGGCCCATTCAATGTGGGTCGGCCCATTCAACGTGAGTCGGTCCATTCAACGTGCGTCGGCCCATTCAACGTGAGTCGGCCCATTCAACGCGAGTCGGCCCATTCAACGTGGGTCGGCCCATTCAACGTGGGTCGTCCCATTCAATGTGGGTCGGCCCATTCAACGTGGGTCGGCCCATTCAACGTGAGTCGGTCCATTCAACGCGGGTCGGTCCATTCAACATGGGTCGGCCCATTCAACGTGGGTCAGCCCATTCAACGTGAGTCGGCCCATTCAACGCAGGTCGGTCCATTCAACGTGGGTCAGCCCATTCAACGTGAGTCGGTCCATTCAACGTGGGTCGGTCCATTCAACATGGGTCGGCCCATTCAACGGGTCGGTCCAGTCAACGTGAGTCGGCCCATTCAACACAGGTCGGCCCATTCCACATGACTCGGTCGATTCAACACGGGTCGGCCCATTCAACATCGGTCAGCCCATTCAACGCGAGTCAGCCCATTCAACATGGGTCAGTCCATTCAACATGAGTCGGCCCATTCAACATGGGTCGTTCCATTCAACACAGGTCGGTTCTTTCAACATGAGTCTGTCCACTTAACGTGGGTCGGCCCATTCAACGGGTCGGTCCAGTCAACACGGGTCGGTCCATTCAACGTGGGTCGGCCCATTCAACGTGTGTCGGCCCATTCAACGGGTCGGCCCATTCAACACGGGTCGGTCCATTCAACGTTGGTCGGCCTTTTCAACATGGGTCGGCCCATTCAACGCGGGTCGGCCCATTCAACGCGGGTGCGCCCATTCAACGCGGGTCGGCCCATTCAACGTGAGTCGGTACATTCAACGTGGGTCAGTCCATTCAACATGGGTCGGCCCATTCAACGGGTCGGTCCAGTCAACGTGAGTTGGCCCATTCAACATCGGTCAGCCTATTCAACATGATTCGGCCCATTCAACATGGGTCGGCCCATTCAACATGGGTCGGTCCATTCAACACGGGTCGGTCCATTCAACACGGGTCGGTTCTTTCAACATGAGTCTGTCCATTTAACGTGGGTCGGCCCATTCAACGGGTCGGTCCAGTCAACAGGGGTCGGTCCATTCAACGTGGGTCGGCCCATTCAACGTGTGTAGGCCCATTCAACGGGTCGGCCCATTCAACACGGGTCGGTACATTCAACGTGGGTCGGTCCATTCAACATGGGTCGGCCCATTCAACGGGTCGGTCCTGTCAACGTGAGTTGGCCCATTCAACATGAGTCAGTCCATTCAACATGAGTCGGCCCATTCAATATGGGTCGGTCCATTCAACACGGATCGGTTCTTTCAACATGAGTCTGTCCATTTAACGTGGGTCGGCCCATTCAACGGGTCGGTCCAGTCAACACGGGTCGGTCCATTCAACGTGGGTCGGCCCATTCAACGTGTGTAGGCCCATTCAACGGGTCGGCCCATTCAACACGGGTCGGTCCATTCAACGCGGGACGGCCTATTCAACGTGGGTCGGCCCATTCAACGTGAGTCGGTCATTCAACACAGTTCGGCCCATTCAACATGCGTCAGTCCATTCAACATGGGTCGGCCCATTCTATATGGGTCGGCCCATTCTATGTGGGTCGGCCCATCCTATGTGGGTCAGCCCATTCAACGTGGGTTGGCCCATTCAACATGGGTCGGCCCATTCAACGTGGGTCGGCACATTCAACACGGGTCGGTCCATTCAACACGTGTCGGTCCATTCAACGCGAGTTGGCCCATTCAACGTTAGTTGACCCATTCAACGTGGGTCGGCCCATTCTACGAGGGTCAGCCCATTCAACGCGAGTCAGCAACGTGGGTCGGTCCTTTCAACGTGAGTCGGCCCATTCAACATGGGTCAGCCCATTCAACTCGAGTCAGCCCATTCAACACGGGTCGGTCCAGTCAACGTGAGTCGGCCCATTCAACGGGTCGGTCCAGTCAATACGGGTCGGCCCATTCAACATGGGTCAGCCCATTCAATGTGGGCCAGTCCATTCAACACGGGTCGGCCCATTCAACATGTGTCAGCCCATTCAACGTGGGCTGGTCCATTCAACACGGGCCAGTCCATTCAACACAGGTCGACGCATTCAACACGGGTCGGCCCATTCAAAGTGGATCAGTCCATTCAACACGGGTCGGCCCATTCAACGTGGGTCAGTCCATTCAACACGGGTCGGCCCATTCAACACGGGTCGGCCCATTCAACATGTGTCAGTCCATTCAACATGGGTCAGTCCATTCAACACGGGTCGGTCCATTCAACATGGGTCAGTCCATTCAACACGGGTCGGTCCATTCAGCCTGGGTCGGCCCATTCAATGTGGGTCAGTCCATTCAATATGGGTCAGTCCATTAAACGTGGGTCGGTCCATTCATTGTGGGTCAGTTCATTCAATGTGGGTCGGCCCTTTCAACTTGGGTTGGCCCATTCAACGCGAGTCGGTCATTCAACACAGTTCGGCCCATTCAACATGCATCAGTCCATTCAACATGGGTCGGCCCATTCTATGTGGGTCGGCCCATTCTATGTGGGTCAGCCCATTCAACGTGGGTTGGCCCATTCAACATGGGTCGGCCCATTCAACGTGGGACGGTACATTCAACACGGGTCGGCCCATTCAACACAGGTCGGTCTATTCAACACGGGTCGGTCCATTCAACACGGGTCGGCACATTCAACACGGGTCGGTCCATTCAACACATGTCAGTCCATTCAACATGGGTCGGCCCATTCAACACAGGTCAGTCCATTCAACACTGGTCGGTCCATTCAACGCGAGTTGGCCCATTCAACGTGAGTTGACCAATTCAACGTGGGTAGGTACATTCAACACGGGTCAGCCCATTCAACACGGGTCAGTCCATTCAACGTGGGTCGGCCCATTCTACGTGGGTCAGCCCATTCAACATGAGTTGGCCCATTCAACGTGAGTCGACCCATTCAATGTGGGTCAGTCCATTCAATGTGGGTCAGCCCATTCAACGTGAGTCGGCCCATTCAACACGGCTCGGTCCATTCAACGCGAGTTGGCCCATTCAACGTGAGTTGACCCATTCAACGTGGGTCGGCCCATTCTACGAGGGTCAGTCCATTCAACGCGAGTCAGCCCATTCAACGCGGGTCGGCCCATTGAACGTGGGTCGGCCCATTCAACGTGGGTCGGCCCATTCAACGTGGGTCGGCCCATTCAACGTGGGTCGGTCCTTTCAACGTAGGTCGGTCCTTTCAACGTGAGTCGGCCCATTCAACATGGGTCAGCCCATTCAACGCGAGTCAGCCCATTCAATGTGGGCCAGTCCATTCAACATGGGTCAGCCCATTCAATGTGGGCCAGTCCATTCAACACGGGTCGGCCCATTCAACATGTGTCAGCCCATTCAACGTGGGCTGGTCCATTCAACACGGGTCAGTCCATTCAACACAGGTCGACGCATTCAACACGGGTCGGCCCATTCAAAGTGGATCAGTCCATTCAACACGGGTCGGCCCATTCAACACGGGTCGGCCCATTCAACATGTGTCAGTCCATTCAACATGGGTCAGTCCATTCAACACGGGTCGGTCCATTCAACATGGGTCAGTCCATTCAACACGGGTCGGTCCATTCAGCCTGGGTCGGCCCATTCAATGTGGGTCGGTCCATTCAATATGGGTCAGTCCATTAAACGTGGGTCGGTCCATTCATTGTGGGTCAGTTCATTCAATGTGGGTCGGCCCTTTCAACATGGGTTGGCCCATTCAACGTGAGTTGGCCCATTCAACACGGGTCGGTCCATTCAACATGAGTCGGTCCATTTAACAAGGGTCGGCCCATTCAACGTGAGTCGGTCATTCAACACAGTTCGGCCCATTCAACATGCGTCAGTCCATTCAACATGGGTCGGCCCATTCTATGTGGGTCAGCCCATTCAACGTGGGTTGGCCCATTCAACATGGGTCGGCCCATTCAACGTGGGTCGGCCCATTCAACGTGGGTTGGCCCATTCAACACAGGTCGGTCTATTCAACACGGGTCGGTCCATTCAACACGGGTTGACCCATTCAACACGGGTCAGTCCAATCAACATGTGTCGGTCCATTCAAGGTGGGTCGGCCCATTCAACGTGGGTCGGTCCATTCAACACGGGTCGGCCCATTCAACACGGGTCGGTCCATTCAACGCGAGTTGGCACATTCAACGTGAGTTGACCGATTCAACGTGGGTCGGTCCATTCAACACGGGTCGGCTCATTCAACACAGGTCAGTCCATTCAACGTGGGCCGGCCCATTCCATGTGGGTCAGCCCATTTAACGTGAGTCGGCCCATTCAACGTGAGTCGACCCATTCTACGTGGGTCGGCTCATTCAATGCGAGTCAGCCCATTCAACGTGGGTTGGCCCATTCAACATGGGTCGGCCCATTCAACGTGGGTCGGCCCATTCAACGTGGGTCGGCCCATTCAACACAGGTCGGTCTATTCAACACGGGTCGGTCCATTCAACACGGGTCGGTCCAATCAACGCGAGTCAACCCATTCAATGCGAGTCAGCCCATTCAACGTGAGTCAGCCTATTCAACAAGGGTCGGTCCAGTCAACGTGAGTCGGCCCATTCAACGGGTCGGTCGAGTCAACACAGGTCGGCCCATTCAACATGGGTCAGCCTATTCAACGCAAGTCAGCCCATTCAACATGTGTCAGTCCATTCAACATGAGTCTGTCCATTCAACGTGCGTCGGTCCATTCAACACGGGTCGGTACATTCAAACGTGGGTCGGCCCATTCAACGTGTGTCGGCCCATTCAACGGGTTTGCCCATTCAACACGGGTTGGCCGATTCAACGTGAGTCGGCCCATTGAACACGGGTCGGTGCAGTCAACACGGGTCGGTCCATTCAACGTGGGTCGGCCCATTCAACGTGGGTCGGCCCATTCAACGTGGGTCGGCCCATTCAACGTGGGTCGGTCCTTTCAACGTGGGTCGGTCCTTTCAACGTGAGTCGGCCCATTCAACATGGGTCAGCCCATTCAACGCGAGTCAGCCCATTCAATGTGGGCCAGTCCATTCAACATGGGTCAGCCCATTCAATGTGGGCCAGTCCATTCAACACGGGTCGGCCCATTCAACATGTGTCAGCCCATTCAACGTGGGCTGGTCCATTCAACACGGGTCGGTCCATTCAACACGGGTCAGTCCATTCAACACAGGTCGACGCATTCAATACGGGTCGGCCCATTCAAAGTGGATCAGTCCATTCAACACGGGTCGGCCCATTCAACGTGGGTCAGTCCATTCAACACGGGTTGGCCCATTCAACACGGGTCGGCCCATTCAACATGTGTCAGTCCATTCAACATGGGTCAGTCCATTCAACACGGGTCGGTCCATTCAACATGGGTCAGTCCATTCAACACGGGTCGGTCCATTCAGCCTGGGTCGGCCCATTCAATGTGGGTCGGTCCATTCAATATGGGTCAGTCCATTAAACGTGGGTCGGTCCATTCATTGTGGGTCAGTTCATTCAATGTGGGTCGGCCCTTTCAACATGGGTTGGCCCATTCAACGTGAGTTGGCCCATTCAACACGGGTCGGTCCATTCAACATGAGTCGGTCCATTTAACAAGGGTCGGCCCATTCAACGTGAGTCGGTCATTCAACACAGTTCGGCCCATTCAACATGCGTCAGTCCATTCAACATGGGTCGGCCCATTCTATGTGGGTCGGCCCATTCAACGTGGGTTGGCCCATTCAACATGGGTCGGCCCATTCAACGTGGGTCGGCCCATTCAACGTGGGTTGGCCCATTCAACACAGGTCGGTCTATTCAACACAGGTCGGTCTATTCAACACGGGTCGGTCCATTCAACACGGGTTGACCCATTCAACACGGGTCAGTCCATTCAACATGTGTCGGTCCATTCAAGGTGGGTCGGCCCATTCAACGTGGGTCGGTCCATTCAACACGGGTCGGCCCATTCAACACGGGTCAGTCCATTCAACACGGGTCGGTCCATTCAACGCGAGTTGGCACATTCAACGTGAGTTGACCGATTCAACGTGGGTCGGTCCATTCAACACGGGTCGGCTCATTCAACACAGGTCAGTCCATTCAACGTGGGCCGGCCCATTCTATGTGGGTCAGCCCATTTAACGTGAGTCGGCCCATTCAACGTGAGTCGACCCATTCTACGTGGGTCGGCTCATTCAATGCGAGTCAGCCCATTCAACGTGGGTTGGCCCATTCAACATGGGTCGGCCCATTCAACGTGGGTCGGCCCATTCAACGTGGGTCGGCCCATTCAACACAGGTCGGTCTATTCAACACTAGTCGGTCCATTCAACACGGGTCAGTCCATTCAACACGGGTCGGTCCAATCAACGCGAGTCAACCCATTCAATGCGAGTCAGCCCATTCAACGTGAGTCAGCCTATTCAACACGGGTCGGTCCAGTCAACGTGAGTCGGCCCATTCAACGGGTCGGTCGAGTCAACACAGGTCGGCCCATTCAACATGGGTCAGCCTATTCAACGCAAGTCAGCCCATTCAACATGTGTCAGTCCATTCAACATGAGTCTGTCCATTCAACGTGCGTCGGTCCATTCAACACGGGTCGGTACATTCAAACGTGGGTCGGCCCATTCAACGTGTGTCGGCCCATTCAACATGGGTCGGCCCATTCAACGTGGGTCGTCCCATTCAATGTGGGTCGGCCCATTCAACGTGAGTCGGTCCATTCAACGTGGGTCGGCCCATTCAACGCGAGTCGGCCCATTCAACGCGGGTCGGCCCATTCAACATATGCCAGTCCATTCAATGTGGGTCGGCCCATTCAACGCGAGTCGGTCCATTCAACGTGGGTCAGCCCATTCAACGTGAGTCGGTCCATTCAACGTGGGTCGGTCCATTCAACATGGGTCGGCCCATTCAACGTGGGTCGGCCCATTCAACGCAGGTCGGTCCATTCAACGTGTGTCAGCCCATTCAACGTGAGTCGGTCCATTCAACGTGGGTCGGTCCATTCAACATGGGTCGGCCCATTCAACGGGTCGGTCCAGTCAACGTGAGTCGGCCCATTCAACACAGGTCGGTCCATTCAACGTGGGTCGGTCCATTCAACATGGGTCGGCCCATTCAACATGGGTCGGCCCATTCAACGGGTCGGTCCAGTCAACGTGAGTCGGCCCATTCAACACAGGTCGGCCCATTCCACATGACTCGGTCGATTCAACACGGGTCGGCCCATTCAACATCGGTCAGCCCATTCAACGCAAGTCAGCCCATTCAACATGGGTCAGTCCATTCAACATGAGTCGGCCCATTCAACATGGGTCGTTCCATTCAACACAGGTCTGTTCTTTCAACATGAGTCTGTCCACTTAACGTGGGTCGGCCCATTCAACGGGTCGGTCCAGTCAACACGGGTCGGTCCATTCAACGTGGGTCGGCCCATTCAACGTGTGTCGGCCCATTCAACGGGTCGGCCCATTCAACACGGGTCGGTCCATTCAACGTTGGTCGGCCTTTTCAACATGGGTCGGCCCATTCAACGCGGGTCGGCCCATTCAACGCGGGTCGGCCCATTCAACGCGGGTGCGCACATTCAACGCGGGTCGGCCCATTCAACGTGAGTCGGTACATTCAACGTGGGTCGGTCCATTCAACACGGGTCGGTTCTTTCAACATGAGTCTGTCCATTTAACGTGGGTCGGCCCATTCAACACGGGTCGGTCCATTCAACGTGGGTCGGCCCATTCAATGTGTGTAGGCCCATTCAACGGGTCGGCCCATTCAACACGGGTCGGTAAATTCAACGTGGGTCGGTCCATTCAACATGGGTCGGCCCATTCAACGGGTCGGTCCTGTCAACGTGAGTTGGCCCATTCAACATGGGTCAGTCCATTCAACATGAGTCGGCCCATTCAACATGGGTCGGTCCATTCAACACGGGTCGGTTCTTTCAACATGAGTCTGTCCATTTAACGTGGGTCGGCCCATTCAACGGGTCGGTCCAGTCAACACGGGTCGGTCCATTCAACGTGGGTCGGCCCATTCAACGTGTGTAGGCCCATTCAACACGGGTCGGTCCATTCAACACGGGACGGCCTATTCAACGTGGGTCGGCCCATTCAACGTGAGTCGGTCATTCAACACAGTTCGGCCCATTCAACATGCGTCAGTCCATTCAACATGGGTCGGCGCATTCTATATGGGTCGGCCCATTCTATGTGGGTCGGCCCATCCTATGTGGGTCAGCCCATTCAACGTGGGTTGGCCCATTCAACATGGGTCGGCCCATTCAACGTGGGTCGGTACATTCAACACGGGTCAGCCCATTCAACACAGGTCGGTCTATTCAACACGGGTCGGTCCATTCAACACGGGTCGGCACATTCAACACGGGTCGGTCCATTCAACACGTGTCGGTCCATTCAACGCGAGTTGGCCCATTCAACGTTAGTTGACCCATTCAACGTGGGTCGGCCCATTCTACGAGGGTCAGCCCATTCAACGCGAGTCAGCAACGTGGGTCGGTCCTTTCAACGTGAGTCGGCCCATTCAACATGGGTCAGCCCATTCAACTCGAGTCAGCCCATTCAACACGGGTCGGTCCAGTCAACGTGAGTCGGCCCATTCAACGGGTCGGTCCAGTCAACACGGGTCGGCCCATTCAACATGGGTCAGCCCATTCAATGTGGGCCAGTCCATTCAACACGGGTCGGCCCATTCAACATGTGTCAGCCCATTCAACGTGGGCTGGTCCATTCAACACGGGCCAGTCCATTCAACACAGGTCGACGCATTCAACACGGGTCGGCCCATTCAAAGTGGATCAGTCCATTCAACACGGGTCGGCCCATTCAACGTGGGTCAGTCCATTCAACACGGGTCGGCCCATTCAACACAGGTCGGCCCATTCAACATGTGTCAGTCCATTCAACATGGGTCAGTCCATTCAACACGGGTCGGTCCATTCAGCCTGGGTCGGCCCATTCAATGTGGGTCAGTCCATTCAATATGGGTCAGTCCATTAAACGTGGGTCGGTCCATTCATTGTGGGTCAGTTCATTCAATGTGGGTCGGCCCTTTCAACTTGGGTTGGCCCATTCAACGCGAGTCGGTCATTCAACACAGTTCGGCCCATTCAACATGCATCAGTCCATTCAACATGGGTCGGCCCATTCTATGTGGGTCGGCCCATTCTATGTGGGTCAGCCCATTCAACGTGGGTTGGCCCATTCAACATGGGTCGGCCCATTCAACGTGGGACGGTACATTCAACACGGGTCGGCCCATTCAACACAGGTCGGTCTATTCAACACGGGTCGGTCCATTCAACACGGGTCGGCACATTCAACACGGGTCGGTCCATTCAACACATGTCAGTCCATTCAACATGGGTCGGCCCATTCAACACAGGTCAGTCCATTCAACACGGGTCGGTCCATTCAACGCGAGTTGGCCCATTCAACGTGAGTTGACCAATTCAACGTGGGTAGGTACATTCAACACGGGTCAGCCCATTCAACACGGGTCAGTCCATTCAACGTGGGTCGGCCCATTCTACGTGGGTCAGCCCATTCAACATGAGTTGGCCCATTCAACGTGAGTCGACCCATTCAATGTGGGTCAGTCCATTCAATGTGGGTCAGCCCATTCAACGTGAGTCGGCCCATTCAACACGGCTCGGTCCATTCAACGCGAGTTGGCCCATTCAACGTGAGTTGACCCATTCAACGTGGGTCGGCCCATTCTACGAGGGTCAGTCCATTCAACGCGAGTCAGCCCATTCAACGCGGGTCGGCCCATTGAACGTGGGTCGGCGCATTCAACGTGGGTCGGCCCATTCAACGTGGGTTGGCCCATTCAACACAGGTCGGTCTATTCAACACGGGTCGGTCCATTCAACACGGGTTGACCCATTCAACACGGGTCAGTCCATTCAACATGTGTCGGTCCATTCAAGGTGGGTCGGCCCATTCAACGTGGGTCGGTCCATTCAACACGGGTCGGCCCATTCAACACGGGTCAGTCCATTCAACACGGGTCGGTCCATTCAACGCGAGTTGGCACATTCAACGTGAGTTGACCGATTCAAAGTGGGTCGGTCCATTCAACACGGGTCGGCTCATTCAACACAGGTCAGTCCATTCAACGTGGGCCGGCCCATTCTATGTGGGTCAGCCCATTTAACGTGAGTCGGCCCATTCAACGTGAGTCGACCCATTCTACGTGGGTCGGCTCATTCAATGCGAGTCAGCCCATTCAACGTGGGTTGGCCCATTCAACATGGGTCGGCCCATTCAACGTGGGTCGGCCCATTCAACGTGGGTCGGCCCATTCAACACAGGTCGGTCTATTCAACACGGGTCGGTCCATTCAACACGGGTCAGTCCATTCAACACGGGTCGGTCCAATCAACGCGAGTCAACCCATTCAATGCGAGTCAGCCCATTCAACGTGAGTCAGCCTATTCAACACGGGTCGGTCCAGTCAACGTGAGTCGGCCCATTCAACGGGTCGGTCGAGTCAACACAGGTCGGCCCATTCAACATGGGTCAGCCTATTCAACGCAAGTCAGCCCATTCAACATGAGTCTGTCCATTCAACGTGCGTCGGTCCATTCAACACGGGTCGGTACATTCAAACGTGGGTCGGCCCATTCAACGTGTGTCGGCCCATTCAACGGGTTTGCCCATTCAACACGGGTTGGCCGATTCAACGTGAGTCGGCCCATTCAACACGGGTCGGTGCAGTCAACACGGGTCGGTCCATTCAACGTGGGTCGGCCCATTCAACGTGGGTCGGCCCATTCAACGTGGGTCGGCCCATTCAACGTGGGTCGGTCCTTTCAACGTGAGTCGGCCCATTCAACATGGGTCAGCCCATTCAACGCGAGTCAGCCCATTCAATGTGGGCCAGTCCATTCAACATGGGTCAGCCCATTCAATGTGGGCCAGTCCATTCAACACGGGTCGGCCCATTCAACATGTGTCAGCCCATTCAACGTGGGCTGGTCCATTCAACACGGGTCAGTCCATTCAACACAGGTCGACGCATTCAACACGGGTCGGCCCATTCAAAGTGGATCAGTCCATTCAACACGGGTCGGCCCATTCAACGTGGGTCAGTCCATTCAACACGGGTCGGCCCATTCAACACGGGTCGGCCCATTCAACATGTGTCAGTCCATTCAACATGGGTCAGTCCATTCAACACGGGTCGGTCCATTCAACATGGGTCAGTCCATTCAACACGGGTCGGTCCATTCAGCCTGGGTCGGCCCATTCAATGTGGGTCGGTCCATTCAATATGGGTCAGTCCATTAAACGTGGGTCGGTCCATTCATTGTGGGTCAGTTCATTCAATGTGGGTCGGCCCTTTCAACATGGGTTGGCCCATTCAACGTGAGTTGGCCCATTCAACATGGGTCGGTCCATTCAACATGAGTCGGTCCATTTAACAAGGGTCGGCCCATTCAACGTGAGTCGGTCATTCAACACAGTTCGGCCCATTCAACATGCGTCAGTCCATTCAACATGGGTCGGCCCATTCTATGTGGGTCAGCCCATTCAACGTGGGTTGGCCCATTCAACATGGGTCGGCCCATTCAACGTGGGTCGGCCCATTCAACGTGGGTTGGCCCATTCAACACAGGTCGGTCTATTCAACACGGGTCGGTCCATTCAACACGGGTTGACCCATTCAACACGGGTCAGTCCATTCAACATGTGTCGGTCCATTCAAGGTGGGTCGGCCCATTCAACGTGGGTCAGTCCATTCAACACGGGTCGGCCCATTCAACACGGGTCAGTCCATTCAACACGGGTCGGTCCATTCAACGCGAGTTGGCACATTCAACGTGAGTTGACCGATTCAACGTGGGTCGGTCCATTCAACACGGGTCGGCTCATTCAACACAGGTCAGTCCATTCAACGTGGGCCGGCCCATTCTATGTGGGTCAGCCCATTTAACGTGAGTCGGCCCATTCAACGTGAGTCGACCCATTCTACGTGGGTCGGCTCATTCAATGCGAGTCAGCCCATTCAACGTGGGTTGGCCCATTCAACATGGGTCGGCCCATTCAACGTGGGTCGGCCCATTCAACGTGGGTCGGCCCATTCAACGTGGGTCGGCCCATTCAACACAGGTCGGTCTATTCAACACGGGTCGGTCCATTCAACACGGGTCAGTCCATTCAACACGGGTCGGTCCAATCAACGCGAGTCAACCCATTCAATGCGAGTCAGCCCATTCATCGTGAGTCAGCCTATTCAACACGGGTCGGTCCAGTCAACGTGAGTCGGCCCATTCAACGGGTCGGTCGAGTCAACGCAAGTCAGCCCATTCAACATGTGTCAGTCCATTCAGCATGAGTCTGTCCATTCAACGTGCGTCGGTCCATTCAACACGGGTCGGTACATTCAAACGTGGGTCGGCCCATTCAACGTGTGTCGGCCCATTCAACATGGGTCGGCCCATTCAACGTGGGTCGTCCCATTCAATGTGGGTCGGCCCATTCAACGTGAGTCGGTCCATTCAACGTGGGTCGGCCCATTCAACGCGAGTCGGCCCATTCAACGCGGGTCGGGCCATTCAACATATTCCAGTCCATTCAATGTGGGTCGGCCCATTCAACGCGAGTCGGTCCATTCAACGTGGGTCAGCCCATTCAACGTGAGTCGGTCCATTCAACGTGGGTCGGTCCATTCAACATGGGTCGGCCCATTCAACGTGGGTCGGCCCATTCAACGTGAGTCGGTCCATTCAACGCGGGTCGGTCCATTCAACGTGGGTCGGCCCATTCAACGTGGGTCAGCCCATTCAACGTGAGTCGGCCCATTCAACGCAGGTCGGTCCATTCAACGTGGGTCAGCCCATTCAACGTGAGTCGGTCCATTCAATGTGGGTCGGTCCATTCAACATGGGTCGGCCCATTCAACGGGTCGGTCCAGTCAACGTGAGTCGGCCCATTCAACACAGGTCGGCCCATTCCACATGACTCGGTCGATTCAACACGGGTCGGCCCATTCAACATCGGTCAGCCCATTCAACGCGAGTCAGCCCATTCAACATGGGTCAGTCCATTCAACATGAGTCGGCCCATTCAACATGGGTCGGTTCTTTCAACATGAGTCTGTCCACTTAACGTGGGTCGGCCCATTCAACGGGTCGGTCCAGTCAACACGGGTCGGTCCATTCAACGTGGGTCGGCCCATTCAACGTGTGTCGGCCCATTCAACGGGTCGGCCCATTCAACACGGGTCGGTCCATTCAACGTTGGTCGGCCTTTTCAACATGGGTCGGCCCATTCAACGCGGGTCGGCCCATTCAACGCGGGTCGGCCCATTCAACGCGGGTGCGCACATTCAACGCGGGTCGGCCCATTCAACGTGAGTCGGTACATTCAACGTGGGTCGGTCCATTCAACATGGGTCGGCCCATTCAACGGGTCGGTCCAGTCAACGTGAGTTGGCCCATTCAACATCGGTCAGCCTATTCAACATGATTCGGCCCATTCAACATGGGTCGGCCCATTCAACATGGGTCGGTCCATTCAACACGGGTCGGTTCTTTCAACATGAGTCTGTCCATTTAACGTGGGTCGGCCCATTCAACGGGTCGGTCCAGTCAACACGGGTCGGTCCATTCAACGTGGGTCGGCCCATTCAATGTGTGTAGGCCCATTCAACGGGTCGGCCCATTCAACACGGGTCGGTACATTCAACGTGGGTCAGTCCATTCAACATGGGTCGGTCCATTCAACACGGGTCGGTTCTTTCAACATGAGTCTGTCCATTTAACGTGGGTCGGCCCATTCAACGGGTCGGTCCATTCAACACGGGACGGCCTATTCAACGTGGGTCGGCCCATTCAACGTGAGTCGGTCATTCAACACAGTTCGGCCCATTCAACATGCGTCAGTCCATTCAACATGGGTCGGCGCATTCTATATGGGTCGGCCCATTCTATGTGGGTCGGCCCATCCTATGTGGGTCAGCCCATTCAACGTGGGTTGGCCCATTCAACATGGGTCGGCCCATTCAACGTGGGTCGGTACATTCAACACGGGTCAGCCCATTCAACACAGGTCGGTCTATTCAACACGGGTCGGTCCATTCAACACGGGTCGGCACATTCAACACGGGTCGGTCCATTCAACACGTGTCGGTCCATTCAACGCGAGTTGGCCCATTCAACGTTAGTTGACCCATTCAACGTGGGTCGGCCCATTCTACGAGGGTCAGCCCATTCAACGCGAGTCAGCAACGTGGGTCGGTCCTTTCAACGTGAGTCGGCCCATTCAACATGGGTCAGCCCATTCAACTCGAGTCAGCCCATTCAACACGGGTCGGTCCAGTCAACGTGAGTCGGCCCATTCAACGGGTCGGTCCAGTCAACACGGGTCGGCCCATTCAACATGGGTCAGCCCATTCAATGTGGGCCAGTCCATTCAACACGGGTCGGCCCATTCAACATGTGTCAGCCCATTCAACGTGGGCTGGTCCATTCAACACGGGCCAGTCCATTCAACACAGGTCGACGCATTCAACACGGGTCGGCCCATTCAAAGTGGATCAGTCCATTCAACACGGGTCGGCCCATTCAACGTGGGTCAGTCAATTCAACACGGGTCGGCCCATTCAACACGGGTCAGCCCATTCAACATGTGTCAGTCCATTCAACATGGGTCAGTCCATTCAACACGGGTCGGTCCATTCAACATGGGTCAGTCCATTCAACACGGGTCGGTCCATTCAGCCTGGGTCGGCCCATTCAATGTGGGTCAGTCCATTCAATATGGGTCAGTCCATTAAACGTGGGTCGGTCCATTCATTGTGAGTCAGTTCATTCAATGTGGGTCGGCCCTTTCAACTTGGGTTGGCCCATTCAACGCGAGTCGGTCATTCAACACAGTTCGGCCCATTCAACATGCATCAGTCCATTCAACATGGGTCGGCCCATTCTATGTGGGTCGGCCCATTCTATGTGGGTCAGCCCATTCAACGTGGGTCGGCCCATTCAACGTGGGATGGTACATTCAACACGGGTCGGCCCATTCAACACAGGTCGGTCTATTCAACACGGGTCGGTCCATTCAACATGGGTCGGCACATTCAACACGGGTCGGTCCATTCAACACATGTCAGTCCATTCAACATGGGTCGGCCCATTCAACACAGGTCAGTCCATTCAACACGGGTCGGTCCATTCAACGCGAGTTGGCCCATTCAACGTGAGTTGACCAATTCAACGTGGGTAGGTACATTCAACACGGGTCAGCCCATTCAACACGGGTCAGTCCATTCAACGTGGGTCGGCCCATTCTACGTGGGTCAGCCCATTCAACATGAGTTGGCCCATTCAACGTGAGTCGACCCATTCAATGTGGGTCAGTCCATTCAATGTGGGTCAGCCCATTCAACGTGAGTCGGCCCATTCAACACGGCTCGGTCCATTCAACGCGAGTTGGCCCATTCAACGTGAGTTGACCCATTCAACGTGGGTCGGCCCATTCTACGAGGGTCAGTCCATTCAACGCGAGTCAGGCCATTCAACGCGGGTCGGCCCATTGAACGTGGGTCGGCGCATTCAACGTGGGTCGGCCCATTCAACGTGGGTCGGCCCATTCAACGTGGGTCGGCCCATTCAACGTGGGTCGGTCCTTTCAACGTGGGTCGGTCCTTTCAACGTGGGTCGGCCCATTCAACGCGAGTCAGCCCATTCAATGTGGGCCAGTCCATTCAACATGGGTCAGCCCATTCAATGTGGGCCAGTCCATTCAACACGGGTCGGCCCATTCAACATGTGTCAGCCCATTCAACGTGGGCTGGTCCATTCAACACGGGTCAGTCCATTCAACACAGGTCGACGCATTCAACACGGGTCGGCCCATTCAAAGTGGATCAGTCCATTCAACACGGGTCGGCCCATTCAACGTGGGTCAGTCCATTCAACACGGGTCGGCCCATTCAACACGGGTCGGCCCATTCAACATGTGTCAGTCCATTCAACATGGGTCAGTCCATTCAACACGGGTCGGTCCATTCAACATGGGTCAGTCCATTCAACACAGGTCGGTCCATTCAGCCTGGGTCGGCCCATTCAATGTGGGTCAGTCCATTCAATATGGGTCAGTCCATTAAACGTGGGTCGGTCCATTCATTGTGGGTCAGTTCATTCAATGTGGGTCGGCCCTTTCAACATGGGTTGGCCCATTCAACGTGAGTTGGCCCATTCAACACGGGTCGGTCCATTCAACATGAGTCGGTCCATTTAACAAGGGTCGGCCCATTCAACGTGAGTCGATTATTCAACACAGTTCGGCCCATTCAACATGCGTCAGTCCATTCAACATGGGTCGGCCCATTCTATGTGGGTCAGCCCATTCAACGTGGGTTGGCCCATTCAACATGGGTCGGCCCATTCAACGTGGGTCGGCCCATTCAACGTGGGTTGGCCCATTCAACACAGGTCGGTCTATTCAACACGGGTCGGTCCATTCGACACGGGTTGACCCATTCAACACGGGTCAGTCCATTCAACACGGGTCAGTCCATTCAACACGGGTCAGTCCATTCAACATGTGTCGGTCCATTCAAGGTGGGTCGGCCCATTCAACGTGGGTCGGTCCATTCAACACGGGTCGGCCCATTCAACACGGGTCAGTCCATTCAACACGGGTCGGTCCATTCAACGCGAGTTGGCACATTCAACGTGAGTTGACCGATTCAACGTGGGTCGGTCCATTCAACACGGGTCGGCTCATTCAACACGGGTCAGTCCATTCAACGTGGGCCGGCCCATTCTACGTGGGTCAGCCCATTTAACGTGAGTCAGCCCATTCAACGTGAGTCGACCCATTCTACGTGGGTCGGCTCATTCAATGCGAGTCAGCCCATTCAACGTGGGTTGGCCCATTCAACATGGGTCGGCCCATTCAACGTGGGTCGGCCCATTCAACGTGGGTCGGCCCATTCAACATGGTTCAGTCCATTAAACGTGGGTCGGTCCATTCAGCGTGTGTCGGCCCATTCAACGTGGGTCGGTCCATTCAATATGGGTCAGTCTATTAAACTTGAGTCGGTCCATTCAGTGTGGGTCAGTCCATTAAACGTGGGTTGGCCCATTCAACGTGTGTCGGCCCATTCAACACGAGTCGGCCCATTCAACACGGGGCGGCCCATTCAACGTGAGTCGGCGCATTCAACGTGGGTCGGTCATTCAACACAGGTCGACGCATTCAACACGGGTCAGTCCATTCAACATGGGTCGGCCCATTCTATGTGGGTCAGCCTATTCTATGTGGGTCAGCCCATTCAACGTGAGTTGGCCCATTCAACGTGGGTTCGCCCATTCAACGGGTCGGTCCAGTCAACACACGTCGGTCCATTCAACGTGGGTCGGCCCTTTCAACATGGGTTGGCCCATTCAACGTGAGTTGGCCCATTCAACACGGGTCGGTCCATTCAACATGAGTCGGTCCATTTAACAAGGGTCGGCCCATTCAACGTGAGTCGGTCATTCAACACAGTTCGGCCCATTCAACATGCATCAGTCCATTCAACATGGGTCGGCCCATTCCAAGTGGGTAAGCCCATTCAACGTGGGTTGGCCCATTCAGCATGGGTCGGCCCATTCAACGTGGGTCGGCCCATTCAACACAGGTCGGTCTATTCAACACGGGTCGGTCCATTCAACACGGGTTGACCCATTCAACACGGGTCAGTCCATTCAACATGTGTCGGTCCATTCAAGGTGGGTCGGCCCATTCAACACAGGTCGGTCTATTCAACACGGGTCGGTCCATTCAACACGGGTCAGTCCATTCAACACGGGTCGGTCCATTCAACGCGAGTTGGCACATTCAACGTGAGTTGACCGATTCAACGTGGGTCGGTCCATTCAACACGGGTCGGCTCATTCAACACGGGTCAGTCCATTCAACGTGGGCCGGCCCATTCTATGTGGGTCAGCCCATTCAACGTGAGTCGGCCCATTCAATGTGAGTCGAACCATTCTACGTGGGTCGGCTCATTCAATGCGGGCCGGCCCATTCAACGTGAGTCGGCCCATTCAACGTGAGTCGACCCATTCTACGTGGGTCGGCTCATTCAATGCGAGTCAGCCCATTCAACGTGGGTCGGCCCATTCAACGTGGGTCGGCCCATTCAATGTGGGTCGGCCCATTCAATGTGGGTCGGCCCATTCAACGTGGGTCAGTCCATTCAACACGGGTCGGCCCATTCAACGTGGGTCGGCCCATTCAACACGGGTCGGTCCATTCAACACGGGTCGGTCCATTCAACGTGGGTCGGGCCATTCAACGTGGGTCGGTCCATTCAACATGGGTCGGTCCATTCAACACGGGTCAGCCCATTCAACATGGGTCAGCCCATTCAACGCGAGTCAGCCCATTCAACGCGAGTCAACACATTCAATGCGAGTCAGCCCATTCAACGTGAGTCAGCCTATTCAACACGGGTCGGTCCAGTCAACGTGAGTCGGCCCATTCAACGGGTCGGTCGAGTCAACACAGGTCGGCCCATTCAACATGGGTCAGCCTATTCAACGCAAGTCAGCCCATTCAACATGTGTCAGTCCATTCAACATGAGTCTGTCCATTCAACGTGCGTCGGTCCATTCAACACGGGTCGGTACATTCAAACGTGGGTCGGCCCATTCAACGTGTGTCGGCCCATTCAACGGGTTTGCCCATTCAACACGGGTTGGCCGATTCAACGTGAGTCAGCCCATTCAACACGGGTCGGTGCAGTCAACACGGGTCGGTCCATTCAACGTGGGTCGGCCCATTCAACGTGGGTCGGTCCATTCAACACGGCTCGGTCCATTCAACACGGGTCGGCCCATTCAACATGGGTCAGTCCATTAAACGTGGGTCAGTCCATTCAGCGTGTGTCGGCCCATTCAACGTGGGTCGGTCCATTCAATATGGGTCAGTCTATTAAACTTGAGTCGGTCCATTCAGTGTGGGTCAGTCCATTAAACGTGGGTCGGCCCATTCAACGTGTGTCGGCCCATTCAACACGAGTCGGCCCATTCAACACGGGGCGGCCCATTCAACGTGAGTCGGCGCATTCAACGTGGGTCGGTCATTCAACACAGGTCGACGCATTCAACACGGGTCAGTCCATTCAACATGGGTCGGCCCATTCTATGTGGGTCAGCCTATTCTATGTGGGTCAGCCCATTCAACGTGAGTTGGCCCATTCAACGTGGGTTCGCCCATTCAACGGGTCGGTCCAGTCAACACACGTCGGTCCATTCAACGTGGGTCGGCCCTTTCAACATGGGTTGGCCCATTCAACGTGAGTTGGCCCATTCAACACGGGTCGGTCCATTCAACATGAGTCGGTCCATTTAACAAGGGTCGGCCCATTCAACATGCGTCAGTCCATTCAACATGGGTCGGCCCATTCTATGTGGGTCAGCCCATTCAACGTGGGTTGGCCCATTCAACGTGGGTCGGCCCATTCAACGTGGGTTGGCCCATTCAACACAGGTCGGTCTATTCAACACGGGTCGGTCCATTCAACACGGGTTGACCCATTCAACACGGGTCAGTCCATTCAACATGTGTCGGTCCATTCAAGGTGGGTCGGCCCATTCAACGTGGGTCGGTCCATTCAACACGGGTCGGCCCATTCAACACGGGTCAGTCCATTCAACACGGGTCGGTCCATTCAACGCGAGTTGGCACATTCAACGTGAGTTGACCGATTCAACGTGGGTCGGTCCATTCAACACGGGTCGGCTCATTCAACACAGGTCAGTCTATTCAACGTGGGCCGGCCCATTCTACGTGGGTCAGCCCATTTAACGTGAGTCGGCCCATTCAACGTGAGTCGACCCATTCTACGTGGGTCGGCTCATTCAATGCGAGTCAGCCCATTCAACGTGGGTTGGCCCATTCAACATGGGTCGGCCCATTCAACGTGGGTCGGCCCATTCAACGTGGGTCGGCCTATTCAACACGGGTCGGCCCATTAAACGTGGGTCGGCCCATTCAACGTGGGTCAGCCCATTCAACACGAGTCGGCCAATTCAACACGGGGCGGCGCATTCAACGTGGGTCGGTCATTCAACACAGGTCGACGCATTCAACACAGGTCGAAGCATTCAACACGGGTCAGTCCATTCAACATGGGTCGGCCCATTCTATGTGGGTCAGCCCATTCTATGTGGGTCAGCCCATTCAATGTGGGTTAGCCCATTCAACGGGTCGGTCCAGTCAACATGGGTCGGCCCATTCTATGTGGGTCGGCCCATTCAACGTGGGTCGGCCCATTCAACACGGGTCGGCCCATTCAACACAGGTCGGTCTATTCAACACAGGTCGGTCTATTCAACACGGGTGGGTCCATTCAACACGGGTTGACCCATTCAACACGGGTCAGTCCATTCAACACGTGTCGGTTCATTCAACATGGGTCGGTCCATTCAACACGGGTCGGCCCATTCAACGTGGGTCGGCCCATTCAACGTGGGTCGGTCCATTCAACACGGGTCGGCCCATTCAACACGGGTCAGTCCATTCAACACGGGTAGGTCCATTCAACGCGAGTTGGCACATTCAACGTGAGTTGACCGATTCAACGTGGGTCGGTCCATTCAACACGGGTCGGCCCATTCAACACGGGTCAGTCCATTCAACGTGGGCCGGCCCATTCTACGTGGGTCAGCCCATTCAACGTGAGTCGGCCCATTCAATGCGGGTCGGCCCATTCAACGTGGGTCAGTCCATTCAACACGGGTCGGCCCATTCAACGTGGATCGGCCCATTCAACGTGAGTCGACCCATTCTACGTGGGTCGGCTCATTCAATGCGAGTCAGCCCATTCAACGTGGGTCGGCCCATTCAACGTGGGTCGGCCCATTCAATGTGGGTCGGCCCATTCAACGTGGGTCAGTCCATTCAACACGGGTCGGCCCATTCAACGTGGATCGGCCCATTCAACACGGGTCGGTCCATTCAACACGGGTCGGTCCATTCAACGTGGGTCGGGCCATTCAACGCGAGTTGGCACATTCAACGTGAGTTGACCGATTCAACGTGGGTCGGTCCATTCAACACGGGTCGGCTCATTCAACACGGGTCAGTCCATTCAACGTGGGCCGGCCCATTCTATGTGGGTCAGCCCATTCAACGTGAGTCGGCCCATTCAATGTGAGTCGAACCATTCTACGTGGGTCGGCTCATTCAATGCGGGCCGGCCCATTCAACGTGAGTCGGCCCATTCAACACGGGTCGGTCCATTCAACACGGGTCGGTCCATTCAACGTGGGTCGGGCCATTCAACGTGGGTCGGCCCATTCAACGTGGCTCGGCCCATTCAATGTGGGTCGGCCCATTCAACGTGGGTCGGTCCATTCAACACGGGTCGGCCCATTCAACGTGGGTCGGCCCATTCAACACGGGTCGGTCCATTCAACACGGGTCGGTCCATTCAACGTGGGTCGGGCCATTCAACGTGGGTCGGTCCATTCAACATGGGTCGGTTCATTCAACACGGGTCAGCCCATTCAACATGGGTCAGCCCATTCAACGCGAGTCAGCCCATTCAACGCGAGTCAACCCATTCAATGCGAGTTGGCCCATTCAACGTGAGTCAGCCTTTTCAACACGGGTCGGTACATTCAAACGTGGGTCGGCCCATTCAACGTGTGTCGGCCCATTCAACGGGTTGGCCCATTCAACACGGGTTGGCCGATTCAACGTGAGTCGGCCCATTCAACACGGGTCGGTGCAGTCAACACGGGTCGGTCCATTCAACGTGGGTCGGCCCATTCAACGTGGGTCGGTCCATTCAACACGGCTCGGTCCATTCAACACGGGTCGGCCCATTCAACATGGGTCAGTCCATTAAACGTGGGTCAGTCCATTCAGCGTGTGTCGGCCCATTCAACGTGGGTCGGTCCATTCAATATGGGTCAGTCTATTAAACTTGAGTCGGTCCATTCAGTGTGGGTCAGTCCATTAAACGTGGGTCGGCCCATTCAACACGAGTCGGCCCATTCAACACGGGGCGGCCCATTCAACGTGAGTCGGCGCATTCAACGTGGGTCGGTCATTCAACACAGGTCGACTCATTCAACACGGGTCAGTCCATTCAACATGGGTCGGCCCATTCTATGTGGGTCAGCCTATTCTATGTGGGTCAGCCCATTCAACGTGAGTTGGCCCATTGAACGTGGGTTAGCCCATTCAACGGGTCGGTCCAGTCAACACACGTCGGTCCATTCAACATGGGTCGGCCCTTTCAACATGGGTTGGCCCATTCAACGTGAGTTGGCCCATTCAACACGGGTCGGTCCATTCAACATGAGTCGGTCCATTTAACAAGGGTCGGCCCATTCAACGTGAGTCGGTCATTCAACACAGTTCGGCCCATTCAACATGCGTCAGTCCATTCAACATGGGTGGGCCCATTCTATGTGGGTCAGCCCATTCAACGTGGGTTGGCCCATTCAACATGGGTCGGCCCATTCAACGTGGGTCGGCCCATTCAACGTGGGTTGGCCCATTCAACACAGGTCGGTCTATTCAACACGGGTCGGTCCATTCAACACGGGTTGACCCATTCAACACGGGTCAGTCCATTCAACATGTGTCGGTCCATTCAAGGTGGGTCGGCCCATTCAACGTGGGTCGGTCCATTCAACACGGGTCGGCCCATTCAACACGGGTCAGTCCATTCAACACGGGTCGGTCCATTCAACGCGAGTTGGCACATTCAACGTGAGTTGACCGATTCAACGTGGGTCAGTCCATTCAACACGGGTCGGCCTATTCAACACAGGTCAGTCTATTCAACGTGGGCCGGCCCATTCAACGTGAGTCAGCCCATTCAACACGAGTTGGCCAATTCAACACGGGGCGGCGCATTCAACGTGGGTCGGTCATTCAACACAGGTCGACGCATTCAACACAGGTCGAAGCATTCAACACGGGTCAGTCCATTCAACGGGTCGGTCCAGTCAACATGGGTCGGCCCATTCTATGTGGGTCGGCCCATTCAACGTGGGTCGGCCCATTCAACACGGGTCGGCCCATTCAACACAGGTCGGTCTATTCAACACAGGTCGGTCTATTCAACATGGGTGGGTCCATTCAACACGGGTTGACCCATTCAACACGGGTCAGTCCATTCAACACGTGTCGGTTCATTCAACACGGGTCGGCCCATTCAACGTGGGTCGGCCCATTCAACGTGGGTCGGTCCATTCAACACGGGTCGGCCCATTCAACACGGGTCAGTCCATTCAACACGGGTCAGTCCATTCAACACGGGTAGGTCCATTCAACACGAGTTGGCACATTCAACGTGAGTTGACCGATTCAATGTGGGTCGGTCCATTCAACACGGGTCGGCCCATTCAACACGGGTCAGTCCATTCAACGTGGGCCGGCCCATTCTACGTGGGTCAGCCCATTCAACGTGAGTCGGCCCATTCAACGTGAGTCGGCCCATTCAATGTGGGTCAGTCCATTCAACGTGGGCCGGCCCATTCAACGTGAGTCGGCCCATTCAACGTGAGTCGACCCATTCAACGTGAGTCGGTCCATTCAACGCGAGTCGGTCCATTCAACGCGAGTCGGCCCATTCAACGCGAGTCGGCCCATTCAACGCGAGTTGGCCCATTCAACGTGAGTCGACCCATTCTACGTGGGTCGGCTCATTCAATGCGAGTCAGCCCATTCAACGTGGGTCGGCCCATTCAACGTGGGTCGGCACATTCAACGTGTCGGTCCAGTCAATGTCGGTCGGCCCATTCAACACGGGTCGGTGCAGTCAACACGGGTCGGTCCATTCAACGTGGGTCGGCCCATTCAACGTGGGTCGGTCCATTCAACACGGCTCGGTCCATTCAACACGGGTCGGCCCATTCAACATGGGTCAGTCCATTAAACGTGGGTCAGTGCATTCAGCGTGTGTCGGCCCATTCAACGTGTGTCGGCCCATTCAACACGAGTCGGCCCATTCAACACGGGGCGGCCCATTCAACGTGAGTCGGCGCATTCAACGTGGGTCGGTCATTCAACACAGTTCGACGCATTCAACACGGGTCAGTCCATTCAACATGGGTCGGCCCATTCTATGTGGGTCAGCCTATTCTATGTGGGTCAGCCCATTCAACGTGGGTCGGCCCATTCAACGTGGGTCGGCCCATTCAACGTGGGTCGGCCCATTCAACGTGGGTTGGCCCATTCAACACAGGTCGGTCTATTCAACACGGGTCGGTCCATTCAACACGGGTTGACCCATTCAACACGGGTCAGTCCATTCAACATGTGTCGGTCCATTCAAGGTGGGTCGGCCCATTCAACGTGGGTCGGTCCATTCAACACGGGTCGGCCCATTCAACACGGGTCAGTCCATTCAACACGGGTCGGTCCATTCAACGCGAGTTGGCACATTCAACGTGAGTTGACCGATTCAACGTGGGTCGGTCCATTCAACACGGGTCGGCTCATTCAACACAGGTCAGTCTATTCAACGTGGGCCGGCCCATTCTACGTGGGTCAGCCCATTTAACGTGAGTCGGCCCATTCAACGTGAGTCGACCCATTCTACGTGGGTCGGCTCATTCAATGCGAGTCAGCCCATTCAACATGGGTTGGCCCATTCAACATGGGTCGGCCCATTCAACGTGGGTCGGCTCATTCAACGTGGGTCGGCCTATTCAACACGGGTCGGCCCATTAAACGTGGGTCGGCCCATTCAACGTGGGTCAGCCCATTCAACACGAGTTGGCCAATTCAACACGGGGCGGCGCATTCAACGTGGGTCGGTCATTCAACACAGGTCGAAGCATTCAACACGGGTCAGTCCATTCAACATGGGTCGGCCCATTCTATGTGGGTCAGCCCATTCTATGTGGGTCAGCCCATTCAATGTGGGTTAGCCCATTCAACGGGTCGGTCCAGTCAACATGGGTCGGCCCATTCTATGTGGGTCGGCCCATTCAACGTGGGTTGGCCCATTCAACACGGGTCGGCCCATTCAACACAGGTCGGTCTATTCAACACAGGTCGGTCTATTCAACACGGGTGGGTCCATTCAACACGGGTTGACCCATTCAACACGGGTCAGTCCATTCAACACGTGTCGGTTCATTCAACATGGGTCGGTCCATTCAACACGGGTCGGCCCATTCAACGTGGGTCGGCCCATTCAACGTGGGTCGGCCCATTCAACGTGGGTCGGTCCATTCAACACGGGTCGGCCCATTCAACACGGGTCAGTCCATTCAACACGGGTAGGTCCATTCAACGCGAGTTGGCACATTCATAGAAACATAGAAACATAGAAAATAGGTGCAGGAGCAGGCCATTCAGCCCTTCTAGCCTGCACCGCCATTCAATGAGTTCATGGCTGAACATGAAACTTCAGTACCCCCTTCCTGCTTTCTCGCCATAACCCTTGATCCCCCGAGTAGTAAGGACTTCATCTAACTCCCTTTTGAATATATTTAGTGAATTGGCCTCAACTACTTTCTGTGGTAGAGAATTCCACAGGTTCACCACTCTCTGGGTGAAGAAGTTTCTCCTCATCTCGGTCCTAAATGGCTTACCCCTTATCCTCAGACTGTGACCCCTGGTTCTGGACTTCCCCAACATTGGGAACATTCTTTCTGCATCTAACCTGTCTAAACCCGTCAGAATTTTAAACGTTTCTATGAGGTCCCCTCTCATTCTTCTGAACTCCAGTGAATACAAGCCCAATTGATCCAATCTTTCTTGATAGGTCAGTCCCGCCATCCCGGGAATCAGTCTGGTGAACCTTCGCTGCACTCCCTCAATAGCAAGAATGTCCTTCCTCAAGTTAGGAGACCAAAACTGTACACAATACTCCAGGTGTGGCCTCACCAAGGCCCTGTACAACTGTAGCAACACCTCCCTGCCCCTGTATTCAAATCCCCTCGCTATGAAGGCCAACATGCCATTTGCTTTCTTAACCGCCTGCTGTACCTGCATGCCAACCTTCAATGACTGATGTACCATGACACCCAGGTCTCGTGAGTTGACCGATTCAACGTGGATCGGTCCATTCAACACGGGTCGGCCCATTCAACACGGGTCAGTCCATTCAACGTGGGCCGGCCCATTCTACGTGGGTCAGCCCATTCAACGTGAGTCGGCCCATTCAACGTGAGTCGGCCCATTCAATGTGGGTCAGTCCATTCAACGTGGGCCGGCCCATTCAACGTGAGTCGGCCCATTCAACGTGAGTCGACCCATTCAACGTGAGTCGGTCCATTCAACGCGAGTCGGTCCATTCAACGCGAGTCGGCCCATTCAACGCGAGTTGGCCCATTCAACGTGAGTCGACCCATTCTACGTGGGTCGGCTCATTCAATGCGAGTCAGCTCATTCAACGTGGGTCGGCCCATTCAACGTGGGTCGGCTCATTCAACGTGGGTCGGCCCATTCAATGTGGGTCGGCCCATTCAACGTGTCGGTCCAGTCAACACGGTCGGTCCATTCAACACGGGTCGGCCCATTCAACATGGGTCAGTCCATTAAATGTGGGTCGGTCCATTCAGCGTGTGTCGGCCCATTCAACGTGGGTCGGTCCATTCAATATGGGTCAGTCTATTAAACGTGAGTCGGTCCATTCAGTGTGGGTCGGTCCATTCAACGTGGTTTGGCCCATTCAACGTGGGTCGGCCCATTCAACGTGGGTCGGTCCATTCAACACGAGTCTGCCCATTCAACACGGGGCGGCCCATTCAACGTGAGTCGGCGCATTCAACGTGGGTCGGTCATTCAACACAGGTCGACGCATTTAACACGGGTCAGTCCATTCAACATGGGTCGGCCCATTCTATGTGGGTCAGCCCATTCTATGTGGGTCGGCCCATTCAACGTGGGTCAGCCCATTCAACGTGGGTCGGTCCATTCAACACGGGTCGGCCCATTCAACACAGGTCGGTCTATTCAACACGGGTCGGTCCATTCAACACGGGTCGGCCCATTCAACACGGGTCAGTCCATTCAACGTGGGCCGGCCCATTCTACGTGGGTCAGCCCATTCAACGTGAGTTGACCCATTCAACGTGAGTTGACCCATTCAACACGGGTCGGTCCATTCAACACGGGTCGGCCCATTCAACACGGTTCAGTGCATTCAACGTGGGTCAGCCCATTCAACGTGAGTCGGCCCATTCTACGTGGGTCAGCCCATTCAACGTGAGTCGGCCCATTCAACGTGAGTCGACCCATTCAATGTGGGTCAGTCCATTCAACGTGGGCCGGCCCATTCAACGTGAGTCGTCCCATTCAACGTGAGTCGACCCATTCAACGTGGGCCGGCCCATTCTACGTGGGTCAGCCCATTCAACGTGAGTCGGCCCATTCAACGTGGGTCAGCCCATTCAACGTGGGTCAGCCATTCAACGTGAGTCGGTCAATTCAACGTGAGTTGGCCCATTCAACGCGAGTCGGCCCATTCAACGCGAGTCGGCCCATTCAACGTGAGTCGACCCATTCTACGTGGGTCGGCTCATTCAATGCGAGTCAGCCCATTCAACGTGGGTCGGCCCATTCAACGTGGGTCGTCCCATTCAATGTAGGTCGGCCCATTCAACGTGAGTCGGTCCATTCAACGTGGGTCGGCCCATTCAACGCGAGTCGGCCCATTCAACGCGGGTCGGCCCATTCAACATATGCCAGTCCATTCAATGTGGGTCGGCCCATTCAACGCGAGTTGGCCCATTCAACGCGGATCAGTCCATTCAACGTGGGTCAGTCCATTCAACGTGGGTCGGCCCATTCAACATCGGTCAGCCCATTCAACATTAGTCGGCCCATTCAACATGGGTCGGCCCATTCAACATGGGTCAGTCCATTCAACATGAGTCGGCCCATTCAACACGGGTCGGTCCATTCAACACGGGTCGGTTCTTTCAACATGAGTCTATCCATTTAACATGGGTCGGCCCATTCAACGGGTCGGTCCAGTCAACACGGGTCGGTCCATTCAACGTGGGTCGGCCCATTCAACATGGGTCGGTCCATTCAACACGGGTCGGCCCATTCAACACAGGTCGGTCTATTCAACACGGGTCGGTTCATTCAACACGGGTCGGTCCATTCAACACGGGTTGACCCATTCAACACGGGTCAGTCCATTCAACACGTGTCGGTCCATTCAACAAGGGTCGGCCCATTCAACGTGGGTCGGCCCATTCAACGTGGGTCGGTCCATTCAACACGGGTCGGCCCATTCAACACGGGTCAGTCCGTTCAACGTGGGCCGGCCCATTCTACGTGGGTCAGCCCATTCAACGTGAGTCGGCCCATTCAACGTGAGTCGACCCATTCAATGTGGGTCAGCCCATTCAACGTGGGCCGGCCCATTCACCGTGAGTCGGCCCATTCAACGTGAGTCGACCCATTCAACGTGGGTCAGCCCATTCAACGTGAGTCGGCCCATTCAACGTGAGTCGACCCATTCAATGTGGGTCGGCCCATTCAACGTGGGCCGGCCCATTCAACGTGAGTCGACCCATTCAATGTGGGTCAGCCCATTCAACGTGAGTCGGTCCATTCAACGTGCGTCGGTCCATTCAACGTGCGTCGGCCCATTCAACGTGCGTCGGCCCATTCAACGTGCGTCGGTCCATTCAACGTGCGTCGGCCCATTCAACGTGCGTCGGCCCATTCAACGTGGGTCGGCCCATTCAACGTGAGTTGGCCCATTCAACGTGAGTCGGCCCATTCAACGTGAGTCGGCCCATTCAACGCGAGTCGGCCCATTCAACGTGAGTCGGTCCATTCAACGCGAGTCGGTCCATTCAACGCGAGTCGGCCCATTCAACGCGAGTTGGCCCATTCAACGTGAGTCGACCCATTCTACGTGGGTCGGCTCATTCAATGCGAGTCAGCTCATTCAACGTGGGTCGGCCCATTCAACGTGGGTCGGCTCATTCAACGTGGGTCGGCCCATTCAATGTGGGTCGGCCCATTCAACGTGTCGGTCCAGTCAACACGGTCGGTCCATTCAACACGGGTCGGCCCATTCAACATGGGTCAGTCCATTAAATGTGGGTCGGTCCATTCAGCGTGTGTCGGCCCATTCAACGTGGGTCGGTCCATTCAATATGGGTCAGTCTATTAAACGTGAGTCGGTCCATTCAGTGTGGGTCGGTCCATTCAACATGAGTCTATCCATTTAACATGGGTCGGCCCATTCAACGGGTCGGTCCAGTCAACACGGGTCGGTCCATTCAACGTGGGTCGGCCCATTCAACATGGGTCGGTCCATTCAACACGGGTCGGCCCATTCAACACGGGTCGGTCTATTCAACACGGGTCGGTTCATTCAACACGGGTCGGTCCATTCAACACGGGTTGACCCATTCAACACGGGTCAGTCCATTCAACACGTGTCGGTCCATTCAACAAGGGTCGGCCCATTCAACGTGGGTCGGCCCATTCAACGTGGGTCGGTCCATTCAACACGGGTCGGCCCATTCAACACGGGTCAGTCCGTTCAACGTGGGCCGGCCCATTCTACGTGGGTCAGCCCATTCAACGTGAGTCGGCCCATTCAACGTAAGTCGACCCATTCAATGTGGGTCAGCCCATTCAACGTGGGCCGGCCCATTCACCGTGAGTCGGCCCATTCAACGTGCGTCGGTCCATTCAACGTGCGTCGGCCCATTCAACGTGCGTCGGCCCATTCAACGCGAGTCAGCCCATTCAACGTGGGTCGGCCCATTCAACGTGAGTTGGCCCATTCAACGTGAGTCGGCCCATTCAACGTGAGTCGGCCCATTCAACGCGAGTCGGCCCATTCAACGTGGGTCGGCCCATTCAACGTGGGTCGTCCCATTCAATGTGGGTCGGCCCATTCAACGTGAGTCGGTCCATTCAACGTGGGTCGGCCCATTCAACGCGAGTCGGCCCATTCAACGCGGGTCGGCCCATTCAACATATGCCAGTCCATTCAATGTGGATCGGCCCATTCAACGCGAGTCGGCCCATTCAAAGCGGGTCGGCCCATTCAACATATGCCAGTCCATTCAATGTGGGTCGGCCCATTCAACGCGGGTCGGTCCATTCAACGTGGGTCAGCCCATTCAACGTGAGTCGGTCCATTCAACGTTGGTCGGTCCATTCAACATGGGTCGGCCCATTCAACGGGTCGGTCCAGTCAACGTGAGTCGGCCCATTCAACACAGGTCGGCCCATTCCACATGACTTGGTCGATTCAACACGGGTCGGCCCATTCAACATCGGTCAGCCCATTCAACGCGAGTCAGCCCATTCAACATGGGTCAGTCCATTCAACACAGGTCGGTTCTTTCAACATGAGTCTGTCCATTTAACGTGGGTCGGCCCATTCAACGGGTCGGTCCAGTCAACACGGGTCGGTCCATTCAACGTGGGTCGGCCCATTCAACGTGTGTCGGCCCATTCAACCGGTCGGCCCATTCAACACGGGTCGGTCCATTCAACGTTGGTCGGCCTTTTCAACATGGGTCGGCCCATTCAACGCGGGTCGGCCCATTCAACGCGGGTGCGCCCATTCAACGCGGGTCGGCCCATTCAACGTGAGTCGGTACATTCAACGTGGGTCGGTCCAGTCAACGTGAGTTGGCCCATTCAACACAGGTCGGCCCATTCAACATGACTCGGTCGATTCAACACGGGTTGGCCCATTCAACATCGGACAGCCTATTCAACATGATTCGGCCCATTCAACATGGGTCGGCCCATTCAACATGGGTCAGCCCATTCAACCCGAGTCAGCCCATTCAACATGGGTCAGTCCATTCAACATGAGTCGGTCGATTCAACACGGGTTGGCCCATTCAACATCGGTCAGCCTATTCAACATGATTCGGCCCATTCAACATGGGTCGGCCCATTCAACATGGGTCAGCCCATTCAACACGGGTCAGTCCATTCAACATGGGTCGGCCCATTCTATGTGGGTCAGCCCATTCTATGTGGGTCATAGACATAGACATAGACATAGAAAATAGGTGCAGGAGTAGGCCATTCGGCCCTTCTAGCCTGCACCGCCATTCAATGAGTTCATGGCTGAACATGCAACTTCAGTACCCCATTCCTGCTTTCTCACCATACCCCTTGATTCCCCTAGTAGTAAGGACTTCATCTAACTCCTTTTTGAATATATTTAGTGAATTGGCCTCAACAACTTTCTGTGGTAGAGAATTCCACAGGTTCACCACTCTCTGGGTGAAGAAATTCCTCCTCATCTCGGTCCTAAATGGCTTCCCCCTTATCCTTAGACTGTGTCCCCTGGTTCTGGACTTCCCCAACATTGGGAACATTCTTCCTGCATCTAACCTGTCTAACCCCGTCAGAATTTTAAACGTTTCTATGAGGTCCCCTCTCATTCTTCTGAACTCCAGTGAATACAAGCCCAGTTGATCCAGTCTTTCTTGATAGGTCAGTCCCGCCATCCCGGGAATCAGTCTGGTGAACCTTCGCTGCACTCCCTCAATAGCAAGAATGTCCTTCCTCAGGTTAGGAGACCAAAACTGTACACAATACTGCAGGTGTGGCCTCACCAAGGCCCTGTACAATTGTAGCAACACCTCCCTGCCCTTGTACTCAAATCCCCTCGCTATGAAGGCCAATATGCCATTTGCTTTCTTAACCGCCTGCTGTACCTGCATGCCAACCTTCAATGACTGATGTACCATGACACCCAGGTCTCTTTGCACCTGCCCTTTTCCTAATCTGTCACCATTCAGATAATAGATGTCTCTCTGTTTTTACCACCAAAGTGGATAACCTCACATTTATCCACATTATACTTCATCTGCCATGCATTTGCCCACTCACCGAACCTATCCAAGTCGCTCTGCAGCCTCATAGAATCCTCCTTGCAGCTCACACTGCCACCCAACTTAGTGTCATCCGCAAATTTGGAGATACTACATTTAATCCCCTCGTCTAAATCATTAATGTACAGTGTAAACAGCTGGGGCCCCAGCACAGAACCTTGCAGTACCCCACTAGTCACTGCCTGCCATTCTGAAAAGTCCCCATTTACTCCTACTCTTTGCTTCCTGTCTGACAACCAGTTCTCAATCCATGTCAGCACACTACCCCCAATCCCATGTGCTTTAACTTTGCACATTAATCTCTTGTGTGGGACCTTGTCGAAAGCCTTCTGATAGTCCAAATATACCACATCAACTGGTTCTCCCTTGTCCACTCTACTGGAAACATCCTCAAAAAATTCCAGAAGATTTGTCAAGCATGATTTCCCTTTCACAAATCCATGCTGACTTGGACCTATCATATTACCTCTTTCCAAATGCACTGCGATGACATACTTAATAATTGATTCCATCATTTTACCCACTACCGATGTCAGGCTGACCGGTCTGTAATTCCCTGTTTTCTCTCTCCCTCCTTTTTTAAAAAGTGGGGTTACATTGGCTACCCTCCACTCCATAGGAACTGATCCAGAGTCAATGGAATGTTGGAAAATGACTGTCAATGCATCCACTATTTCCAAGGCCACCTCCTTAAGTACTCTGGGATGCAGTCCATCAGGCCCTGGGGATTTATCGGCCTTCAATCCCATCAATTTCCCCAACACAATTTCCCGACTAATAAGGATTTCCCTCAGTTCCTCCTCCTTACTAGACCCTCCGACCCCTTTTATATCCGGAAGGTTGTTTGTGTCCTCCTTAGTGAATACCGAACCAAAGTACTTGTTCAATTGGTCCGCCATTTCTTTGTTGCCCGTTATGACTTCCCCTGATTCTGACTGCAGGGGACCTACGTTTGTTTTTACTAACCTTTTTCTCTTTACATATCTATAGAAACTTTTGCAATCCGTCTTAATGTTCCCTGCAAGCTTCTTCTCGTACTCCATTTTCCCTGCCCTAATCAAACCCTTTGTCCTCCTCTGCTGAGTTCTAAATTTCTCCCAGTCCCCGGGTTCTCTGCTATTTCTGGCCAATTTGTATGCCACTTCCTTGGCTTTAATGCTATCCCTGATTTCCCTTGATAGCCACGGTTGAGCCACCTTCCCTTTTTTATTTTTACGACAGACAGGAATGTACAATTGTTGTAGTTCATCCATGCGGTCTCTAAATGTCTGCCATTGCCCATCCACAGTCAACCCCTTCAGTATCATTCGCCAATCTATCCTAGCCAATTCACGCCTCATACCTTCAAAGTTAGCCTTCTTTAAGTTCTGGACCATGGTCTCTGAATTAACTGTTTCATTCTCCATCCTAATGCAGAATTCCACCATATTATGGTCATTCTTCCCCTAGGGGCCTCGCACAACGAGATTGCTAATTAATCCTCTCTCATTACACAACACCCAGTCTAAGATGGCCTCCCCCCTAGTTGGTTCCTCGACATATTGGTCTAAAAAACCATCCCTTATGCACTCCAGGAAATCCTCCTCCACCGTATTGCTTCCAGTTTGGTTAACCCAATCTATGTGCATATTAAAGTCACCCATTATAACTGCTGCACCTTTATTGCATGCACCCCTAATTTCATGTTTGATGCCCTCCCCAACATCACTACTACTGTTTGGAGGTCTGTACACAACTCCCACTAACGTTTTTTGTCCTTTGGTATTCTGCAGCTCTACCCATATAGATTCCACATCATCCAAGCTAATGTCCTTCCGAACTATTGCCTTAATTTGCTCCTTAACCAGCAATGCTACCCCACCTCCTTTTCCTTTTATTCTATCTTTCCTGAATGTTGAATACCCCTGGATGTTGAGTTCCCAGCCCTGATCATCCTGGAGCCACGTCTCCGTAATCCCAATCACATCATATTTGTTAACATCTATTTGCACAGTTAGTTCATCCACTTTATTGCGGATACTCCTTGCATTAAGACACAAAGCCTTCAGGCTTGTTCTTTTAACACCCTTTGTCCTTTTAGAATTTTGCTGTACAGTGGCCCTTTTTGTTCTTTGCCTTGGGTTTCTCTGCCCTCCACTTTTCCTCATCTCCATTCTGTCTTTTGCTTTTGCCTCCTTTTTGTTTCCCTGCATTGGTTCCCATCCCCCTGCCATATCAGTTTAAATCCTCCCCAACAGCACTAGCAAACACTCCCCCCTAGGACATTGGTTCCGGTCCTGCCCAGGTGCAGACCGTCCGGTTTGTACTGGTCCCACCTCCCCCAGAACCGGTTCCAATGCCCCAGGAATTTGAATCCCTCCCTGTTGCACCACTGCTCAAGCCACGTATTCATCTGCGCTATCCTGCGATTCCTACTCTGACTATCACGTGGCACTGGTAGCAATCCCGAGATTACTACTTTTGAGGTCCTACTTTTTAATTTAGCTCCTAGCTCCTTAAATTCGTTTCGTAGGACCTCATCCCTCTTTTTACCTATGTCGTTGGTACCAATGTGCACCACGACAACTGGCTGTTCTCCCTCCCTTTTTAGAATGTCCTGCACCCGCTCTGAGACATCCTTGACCCTTGCACCAGGGAGGCAACATACCATCCTGGAGTCTCGGTTGCGGCCGCAGAAACGCCTATCTATTCCCCTCACCATTGAATCCCCAATCACTATTGCTCTCCCACTCTTTTTCCTGCCCTCCTGTGCAGCAGAGCCAGCCACGGTGCCATGAACTTGGCTGCTGCTGCCCTCCCCTGATGAGTCATCCCCCTCAACAGTACCCAAAGCTGTGTATCTGTTTTGCAGGGGGATGACCACAGGGGACTCCTGCACTACCTTCCTTGCACTGTTCTTCCTGTTGGTCTTCCATTCCCTATCTGGCTGTGGACCCTTTCCCTGTGGTACGACCAACTCGCTACACGTGATACTCACGTCATTCTCAGCATCATGGGTCAGCCCATTCAACGTGGGTTGGCCCAATCAACATGGGTCGGTCCATTCAACACGGGTCGGCTCATTCAACGTGAGCCAACCCATTCAATGTGGGTCAGTCCATTCAACGTGGGTCAGCCCATTCAACGTGAGTCGGTCCATTCAACGCGAGTCGGCCCATTCAACACGAGTTGGCCCATTCAACGTGAGTCGACCCATTCTACGTGAGTCGGTCCATTCAACGTGGGTCAGCCCATTCAACGCGAGTCGGCCCATTCAACGCGGGTCGGCCCATTCAACATATGCCAGTCCATTCAATGTGGGTCGGCCCATTCAACTCGGGTCGGCCCATTCAACGCGAGTTGGCCCATTCAACGCGGGTCGGTCCATTCAACGTGGGTCGGCCCATTCAACGTGAGTCGGTCCATAAAACATGGGTCGGTCCATTCAACATGGGTCGGTCCATTCAACATGGGTCGGCCCATTCACGGGGTCGGTCCAGTCAACGTGAATCGGCCCATTCAACACAGGTCAGCCCATTCAACATGACTCCGTCGATTCAACACGGGTCGGCCCATTCAACATGGGTCAGCCTATTCAAAGCGAGTCAGCCCATTCAACGCGAGTCAGCCCATTCAACATGGGTCAGTCCATTCAACATGACTCAGCCCATTCAACATGGGTCAGTCCATTCAACGTGAGTCGGCCCATTCAACGGGTCGGTGCAGTCAACACGGGTCGATCCATTCAACGTGGGTCGGCCCATTCAACGTGTGTCGGCCCATTCAATGGGTCGGCCCATTCAACACGGGTCGGTTCATTCAACGTGGATCGGCCTTTTCAACATGGATCGGCCCATTCAATGCGGGTCGGCCCATTGAACGCGGGTCGGCCCAATCAACGTGAGTCGGCCCATTCAACACGGGTCGGTCCAGTCAACACGGGTCGGTCCATTCAACATGGGTCAGTCCATTCAACATGAGTCGGTCCATTCAACACGGGTTGGTCCATTCAACACGGGTCGGTCCATTCAACGTGGGTCAGTCCATTCAACATGGGTCGGCCCATTCAACACGGGTCAGCCCATTCAACGCGAGTCAGCCCATTCAACACGGGTCGGTCCAGTCAACACGGGTCGGTCCAGTCAACACGGGTCGGTCCATTCAACGTGGGTCGGCCCATTCAACGTGTGTCGGCCCATTCAACGGGTCGGCCCATTCAACACGGGTCGGTTCATTCAACGTGGGTCGGCCTTTTCAACATGGATCGGCCCATTCAATGCGGGTCGGCCCATTGAACGCGGGTCGGCCCATTCAACGCGAGTCGGCCCATTCAACACGGGTCGGTCCAGTCAATACGGGTCGGTCCATTCAACATGGGTCAGTCCATTCAACATGAGTCGGTCCATTCAACACGGGTTGGTCCATTCAACGTGGGTCGGTGAATTCAACGTGGGTCAGTCCATTCAACACGGGTCGGCCCATTCAACACGGGTCAGCCCATTCAACGCGAGTCAGCCCATTCAACGCGAGTCGCCCATTCAACGTGAGTCGGCCCATTCAACACGGGTCGGTCCAGTCAATGTGAGTCTGCCCATTCAACGGGTTGGTCCAGTCAACACAGGTCGGCCCATTCTACATGGGTCAGCCCATTCAACATGGGTCAGCCCATTCAATGTGGGCCAGTCCATTCAACATGGGTCAGCCCATTCAATGTGGGCCAGTCCATACAACATGGGTCGGCCCATTCAACATGGGTCAGCCCATTCAACGTGGGCTGGTCCATTCAACATGGGTCAGTCCATTCAACACAGGTCGAGGCATTCAACACGGGTCGGCCCATTCAACGTGGGTCAGTCCATTCAACACGGTTCGGCCCATTCAATGTGGGTCAGTCCATTCAACATTGGTCAGTCCATTCAACACGGGTCGGCCCATTCAACATGGGTCAGTCCATTAAGCGTGGGTCGGCCCATTCAACGTGGGTCGGCCCATTCAACGTGGGTCGGCCTATTCAACACGGGTCGGTCCATTCAACACGAGTCGGTCCATTTAACAAGGGTCGGCCCATTCAACGTGAGTCGGTCATTCAACACAGTTCGGCCCATTCAACATGCGTCAGTCCATTCAACATGGGTCGGCCCATTCTATGTGGGTCGGCCCATTCTATGTGAGTCGGCCCTTTCAACGTGGGTTGGCCCATTCAACGCGAGTCGGCCCAGTCAACACGGGTCGGTCCATTCAACACGAGTCGGTCCATTCAACGTGAGTCGGTCATTCAACACAGTTCGGCCCATTCAACATGCGTCAGTCCATTCAACATGGGTCGGCCCATTCTATGTGAGTCGGCCCATTCAACGTGGGTTGGCCCATTCAACATGGGTCGGCCCATTCAACGTGGGTCGGTCCATTCAACACGGGTCGGCCCATTAAACACAGGTCGGTCCATTCAACACGGGTCGGCACATTCAACACGGGTCGGTCCATTCAACGTGTGTAGACCGATTCAACGTGGGTCGGTCCATTCAACACGGGTCGGCCCATTCAACACGGGTCAGTCCATTCAACGTGGGTGGGCCCATTCCACGTGGGTCAGCCCATTCAACGTGAGTTGGCCCATTCAACGTGAGTCGACCCATTCAATGTGGGTCAGTCCATTCAATGTGGGTCAGCCCATTCAACGTGAGTCGGCCCATTCAACGTGAGTCGACCCATTCAATGTGGGTCAGTCCATTCAACGTGGGTCGGCCCATTCAACGTGAGTCGGCCCATTCAATGTGGGTCAGCCCATTCAACGTGAGTCGGCCCATTCAACACGGCTCGGTCCATTCAACGCGAGTTGGCCCATTCAACGTGAGTTGACCCATTCGACATGGGTCGGACCATTCGACGAGGGTCAGCCCATTCAACGCGAGTCAGCCCATTCAACGAGGGTCGGCCCATTCAACGAGGGTCGGCCCATTCAACGGACCATTCAACGTGGGTCGGCCCATTCAACGTGAGTCGGCCCATTCAACATGGGTCAGCCCATTCAACGCGAGTCAGCCCATTCAACGCGAGTCGGCCTATTCAACACGGGTCGGTCCAGTCAACATGAGTCGGCCCATTCAACGTGAGTCGGCCTATTCAACACGGGTCGGTCCAGTCAACATGAGTCGGCCCATTCAACGGGTCGGTCCAGTCAACACGGGTCGGCCCATTCAACATGGGTCAGCACATTCAATGTGGGCCAGTCCATTCAACATGGGTCAGCCCATTCAACGTGGATCAGTCCATTCAACACGGGTCGGCCCATTCAACGTTAGGCAGTCCATTCAACACGGGTCGGCCCATTCAACACGGGTCGGCCCATTCAACACGTGTCAGTCCATTCAACATGGGTCAGTCCATTCAACACGGGATGGCCCATTCAACATGGGTCAGTCCATTAAACGTGGGTCAGTCCATTCAGCCTGGGTCGGCCCATTCAATGTGGGTCGGTCCATTCAATATGGGTCAGTCCATTAAACGTGGGTCGGTCCATTCAGTGTGGGTCAGTCCATTCAATGTGGCTCGGCCCTTTCAACTTGGGTTGGCCCATTCAACGCGAGTCGGCCCATTCAACACGGGTCGGTCCATTCAACACGAGTCGGTCCATTCAACATGGGTCAGCCCATACTATGTGGGTCGGCCCATTCTATGCGGGTCAGCCCATTTAACGTGGGTCGGTCCATTCAACATGGGTCGGCCCATTCAACGTGGGTCGGCCCATTCAACGTGGGTCGGCCCATTCAACGTGAGTCGGTCCATTCAACGTGGGCCGGTCCATTCAACACAGGTCAGTCCATTCAACACGGGTCGGCCCATTCAACATGGGTCGGCCCATTCAACACGGGTCGGCCCATTCAACACGGGTCGGTCCATTCAACATGAGTCTGTCTATTCAACGTGGGTCGGCCCTTTCAACGGGTCGGTCCAGTCAACGTGGGTCGGCCCATTAAACGTGTGTCGGCACATTCAACGGGTCGGCCCATTCAACACGGGTCGGTCCATTCAACGCGGGTCGGCCCATTTAACGGGTCGGCCCATTCAACACGGGTCGGCCCATTCAACGCGGGGCGGCCCATTCAACATAGGCCAGTCCATTCAATGTGGGTCGGCCCATTCAACATGGGTCGGTCCATTCAACATGGGTCGATCCATTCAACATGGGTCGGCCCATTCAACGGGTCGGTCCAGTCAACGTGAGTCGGCCCATTCAACACAGGTCGGCCCATTCAACATGACTCGGTCGATTCAACATGGGTCGGCCCATTCAACATGGGTCAGCCCATTCAACGCGAGTCAGCCCATTCAACGCGAGTCAGCCCATTCAACATGGGTCATCCATTCAACATGAGTCGGTCCATTTAACACGGGTCGGTCCATTCAACACGGGCCGGTTCTTTCAACATGAGTCTATCCATTCAACGTGGGTCGGCCCATTCAACGGGTCAGTCCAGTCAACGTGGGTCGGTCCATTCAACGTGGGTCGGCCCATTCAACGGGTCTGCCCATTCAACACGGGTCGGTCCAGTCAACACGGGTCGGTCCATTCAACACGAGTCGGCCAATTCAACACGGGTCGGTTCATTCAACACGGGTCGGTCCATTCAACACGGGTCGGTCTATTCAACGTGGGTCGGTACATTCAACGTGGGTCGGGCCATTCAACGTGGGTCGGTCCATTCAACATGGGAAGGTCCATTCAACACGGGTCGGCCCATTCAATGCGAGTCAGCCCATTCAACGTGAGTAGGCCTATTCAACACGGGTCGGTCCAGTCAACGTGAGTCGGCCCATTCAACGGGTCGGTCCAGTCAACACGGGTCGATCCATTCAACATTGGTCAGCCCATTCAACATGGGTCAGCCCATTCAATGTGGGCCAGTCGATTCAACACGGGTCGGCCCATTCAAGATGGGTCAGTCCATTCAACACGGGTCGGTCCATTCAACGTGGGTCGGCCCATTCAACATGGGTCAGCCCATTCAACGCGAGTCAGCCCATTCAACATCAGTCTGTCCATTCAACGTGGGTCGGCCCATTCAACGGGTCGGTCCAGTCAATGTGGGTCGGTCCATTCAACATGGGTCGGTCCATTCAACATGGGTCGGCCCATTCAACGGGTCGGTCCAGTTAATGTGAGTTGGCCCATTCAACACAGGTCGGCCCATTCAACACGGGTCAGCCCATTCAAAGCGAGTCAGCCCATTCAACGCGAGTCAGCCCATTCAACATGGGTCAGCCCATTCAACGCGAGTCAGCCCATTCAACATGGGTCAGCCCATTCAACGCGAGTCAGCCCATTCAACGTGGGTCGGCCCATTCAACGGGTCTGCCCATTCAACACGGGTCGGCCCATTCAACACGGGTCGGTCCATTCAACGTGGGTCGGCCCATTCAACGGGTCGGCCCATTCAACACGGGTCGGCCCATTCAACACGGGTCGGCCCATTCAACGTGGGTCGGTCCATTCAACGTGGGTCAGCCCTTTCAACGTGGGTCGGCCCATTCAACGCGGGTTGGCCTATTCAACGTGGGTCGGCCCATTCAACGTGAGTCGGCCCATTCAACATGGGTCGGTCCAGTCAACACGGGTCGGTCCATTCAACATGGGTCAGTCCATTCAACACGGGTCGGCCCATTCAACACGGGTCGGTCCGTTCAACAAGGGTCGGTCCATTCAACACTGGTCGGCCCATTCAACACGGGTCGGTCCATTCAACACGGGTCGGTCCGTTCAAGAAGGGTCGGCCCGTTCAACACAGGTCGGTCCGTTCAACAATGGTCGGCCCATTCAACACGGGTCGGCCCATTCAACGGGTCTGCCCATTCAACACGGGTCGGCCCATTCAACGGGGGTCGGTCCATTCAACGTGAGTCGGCCCATTCAACATGGGTCGGTCCAGTCAACACGGGTCGGTCCATTCAACATGGGTCAGTCCATTCAACACGGGTCGGCCCATTCAACACGGGTCGGTCCATTCAACATGGGTCAGTCCATTCAATCTGGGTCAGTCCATTAAACGTGGGTCGGTCCATTCAGTGTGGGTCAGTCCATTCAACGTGGATTGGCCCACTCAACGTGGGTCGGCCTATTCAACACGGGTCGGCCCATTCAACACGGGTTGGCCCATTCAACGTGGGTCGGCCCATTCAACACAAGTCGGCCCATTCAACACGGGGCGGCCCATTCAACGTGAGTCGGCCCATACAACGTGGGTCGGCCCATTCAATGTGGGTCGGTCATTCAACACAGGTCGACGCATTCAACACGGGTCAGTCCATTCAACATGGGTCGGCCCATTCTATGTGGGTCAGCCCATTCTATGTGGGTCGGCTCATTCAACGTGAGTTGGCCCATTCAACGTGGGTTGGCCCAGTCAACGGGTGGGTCCAGTCAACACGGGTCGGTCCATTAAACGTGGGTCGGTCCTTTCAACGTGGGTTGGCCCATTCAACGCGAGTCGGCCCATTCAACACGGGTCGGTCCATTCAACATGAGTCGGTCCATTTAACAAGGGTCGGCCCATTCAACGTGAGTCGGTCATTCAACACAGTTCGGCCCATTCAACATGCATCAGTCCATTCAACGTGGGTCGGCCCATTCTATGTGGGTCAGCCCATTCAACGTGGGTTGGACCATTCAACATGGGTCGGCCCATTCAACGTGGGTCGGCCCATTCAACGTGGGTCGGTCCATTCAACACGGGTCGGCCCATTCAACACAGGTCGGTCTATTCATCACGGGTCGGTCCATTCAACACGGGTCGGTCCATTCAACACGGGTCGGCCTATTCAACACGGGTCGGCCTATTCAACACGGGTCAGTCCATTCAACATGGGTCGGTCCAATCAACGCGAGTAGGCCCATTCAAAGTGAGTTGACCGATTCAACGTGGGTCAGTCCATTCAACGCTGGTCGGCCCATTCAACACGGGTCAGTCCATTCAACGTGGGTCGGCCCATTCTACGTGGGTCAGACCATTCAACGTGAGTCGGCCCATTCAACGTGAGTCGGCCCATTCAATGTGGGTCAGCCCATTCAATACGGGTCGGTCCATTCAACGCGAGTTCAACCATTCAACGTGGGTCGGCCCATTCTACGTGGGTACGCCCATTCAACGTGGGTCGGCCCATTCAACGTGAGTCGGTCCATTCAACACGGGTCAGTCCATTCAACACAGGTCGACGCATTCAACACGGGTCGGCCCATTCAACGTGGGTCAGTCCATTCAACAGGGTCGGCCCATTCAACGTGGGTCAGTCCATTCAACGCGAGTCGGCCCATTCAACACGGGTCGGTCCATTCAACACGAGTCGGTCCATTCAACATGGGTCAGCCCATACTATGTGGGTCGGCCCATTCTATGCGGGTCAGCCCATTTAACGTGGGTCGGTCCATTCAACGTGGGTCGGCCCATTCAACGTGGGTCGGCCCATTCAACGTGGGTCGGCCCATTCAACGTGAGTCGGTCCATTCAACGTGGGCCGGTCCATTCAACACAGGTCAGTCCATTCAACACGGGTCGGCCCATTCAACATGGGTCGGCCCATTCAACATGAGTCTGTCTATTCAACGTGGGTCGGCCCTTTCAACGGGTCGGTCCAGTCAACACGGGTCGGTCCATTCAACGTGGGTCGGCCCATTCAACGTGTGTCGGCACATTCAACGGGTCGGCCCATTCAACACGGGTCGGTCCATTCAACGCGGGTCGGCCCATTCAACGGGTCGGCCCATTCAACACGGGTCGGCCCATTCAACACGGGTCGGCCCATTCAACGCGGGGCGGCCCATTCAACATAGGCCAGTCCATTCAATGTGGGTCGGCCCATTCAACATGGGTCGGTCCATTCAACATGGGTCGGTCCATTCAACATGGGTCGGCCCATTCAACGGGTCGGTCCAGTCAACGTGAGTCGGCCCTTCAACACAGGTCGGCCCATTCAACATGACTCGGTCGATTCAACATGGGTCGGCCCATTCAACATGGGTCAGCCCATTCAACGCGAGTCAGCCCATTCAACGCGAGTCAGCCCATTCAACATGGGTCATCCATTCAACATGAGTTGGTCCATTCAACACGGGTCGGTCCATTAAACACGGGCCGGTTCTTTCAACATGAGTCTGTCCATTCAACGTGGGTCGGCCCATTCAAAAGGGTCAGTCCAGTCAACGTGGGTCGGTCCATTCAACCTGGGTCGGCCCATTCAACAGGTCTGCCTATTCAACACGGGTCGGTCCAGTCAACACGGGTCGGTCCATTCAACACGAGTCGGCCAATTCAACACGGGTCGGTTCATTCAACACGGGTCGGTCCATTCAACACGGGTCGGTCTATTCAACGTGGGTCGGTCCATTCAACGTGGGTCGGGCCATTCAACACGGGTCGGCCCATTCAACGCGAGTCAGCCCATTCAACGTGAGTAGGCCTATTCAACACGGGTCGGTCCATTCAACATTGGTCAGCCCATTCAACATGGGTCAGCCCATTCAATGTGGGCCAGTCGATTCAACACGGGTCGGCCCATTCAAGATGGGTCAGTCCATTCAACACGGGTCGGTCCATTCAACGTGGGTCGGCCCATTCAACATGGGTCAGCCCATTCAACATGGGTCAGCCCATTCAACGCGAGTCAGCCCATTCAACATGGGTCATCCATTCAACATGAGTCGGTCCATTCAACATGGGTCGGTCCATTCAACACGGGTCGGTCCATTCAACACGGGCCGGTTCTTTCAACATCAGTCTGTCCATTCAACGTGGGTCGGCCCATTCAACGGGTCGGTCCAGTCAATGTGGGTCGGTCCATTCAACATGGGTCGGTCCATTCAACATGGGTCGGCCCATTCAACGGGTCGTCCAGTTAATGTGAGTCGGCCCATTCAACACGGGTCGGCCCATTCAACATGGGTCAGCCCATTCAACGCGAGTCAGCCCATTCAACGCGAGTCAGCCCATTCAACGCGAGTCAGCCCATTCAACGTGAGTCGGCCTATTCAACACGGGTCAGTCCAGTCAACGTGAGTCGGCCCATTCAATGGGTCGGTCCAGTCAACACGGGTCGGCCCATTCAACGTGGGTCAGTCCATTCAACACGGGTCGGCCCATTCAACACGGGTCGGCCCATTCAACACGGGTCGGCCCATTCAACACGGGTCGGCCCATTCAACATGGGTCATTCCATTCAACATGGGTCAGTCCATTCAACACGGGTTGGCCCATTCAACGTGGGTCAGTCCATTAAATGTGGGTCGGTCCATTCAGCGTGGGTCGGCCCATTCAACGTGTGTCAGTCCATTCAATCTGGGTCAGTCCATTAAACGTGGGTCGGTCCATTCAGTGTGGGTCAGTCCATTCAACGTGGGTTGGCCCACTCAACGTGGGTCGGCCTATTCAACACGGGTCGGCCCATTCAACACGGGTTGGCCCATTCAACGTGGGTCGGCCCATTCAACACAAGTCGGCTCATTCAACACGGGGCGGCCCATTCAACGTGAGTCGGCCCATTCAACGTGGGTCGGCCCATTCAATGTGGGTCGGTCATTCAACACAGGTCGACGCATTCAACACGGGTCAGTCCATTCAACATGGGTCGGCCCATTCTATGTGGGTCAGCCCATTCTATGTGGGTCGGCTCATTCAACGTGAGTTGGCCCATTCAACGTGGGTTGGCCCAGTCAACGGGTGGGTCCAGTCAACACGGGTCGGTCCATTCAACGTGGGTCGGTCCTTTCAACGTGGGTTGGCCCATTCAACGCGAGTCGGCCCATTCAACACGGGTCGGTCCATTCAACATGAGTCGGTCCATTTAACAAGGGTCGGCCCATTCAACGTGAGTCGGTCATTCAACACAGTTCGGCCCATTCAACATGCATCAGTCCATTCAATGTGGGTCGGCCCATTCTATGTGGGTCAGCCCATTCAACGTGGGTTGGACCATTCAACATGGGTCGGCCCATTCAACGTGGGTCGGCCCATTCAACGTGGGTCGGTCCATTCAACACGGGTCGGCCCATTCAACACAGGTCGGTCTATTCATCACGGGTCGGTCCATTCAACACGGGTCGGTCCATTCAACACGGGTCGGTCCATTCAACATGGGTCGGTCCAATCAACGCGAGTAGGCCCATTCAACGTGAGTTGACCGATTCAACGTGGGTCAGTCCATTCAACGCTGGTCGGCCCATTCAACACGGGTCAGTCCATTCAACGTGGGTCAGCCCATTCTACGTGGGTCAGACCATTCAACGTGAGTCGGCCCATTCAACGTGAGTCGGCCCATTCAATGTGGGTCAGCCCATTCAATACGGGTCGGTCCATTCAACGCGAGTTCAACCATTCAACGTGGGTCGGCCCATTCTACGTGGGTACGCCCATTCAACACGGGTCAGTCCATTCAACGTGGGTCGGCCCATTCAATGCGAGTCAGCCCATTCAACGTGGGTCGGCCCATTCAACGTGGGTCGGCCCATTCAACGTGAGTCGGTCCATTCAATATGAGTCGGCCCATTCAACACGGGTCAGTCCATTCAACGTGGGTCGGCCCATTCAATGCGAGTCAGCCCATTCAACGTGGGTCGGCCCATTCAACGTGGGCCGCTCCATTCAACACGGGTCAGTCCATTCAACACAGGTCGACGCATTCAACACGGGTCGGCCCATTCAACGTGGGTCAGTCCATTCAACAGGGTCGGCCCATTCAACGTGGGTCAGTCCATTCAACGTGGGTCGGCCCATTCAACGTGGGTCAGTCCATTCAACACGGGTCGGCCCATTCAACACGGGTCAGCCCATTCAACACGGCTCGGTCCATTCAACACGGGTCGGTCCATTCAACACGGGTCGGTCCATTCAACATCGGTCAGCCCATTCAACACGAGTCAGCCCATTCAACGCGAGTCAGCCCATTCAACATGGGTCAGTCCATTCAACGTGGGTCGGCCCATTCAACGTGGGTGAGTCCATTCAACACGGGTCGGCCCATTCAACACGGTTCGGTTCATTCAACACGGGTCGGTCCATTCAACACGGGTCGGTCCATTCAACATGAGTCTGTCCATTCAACGTGGGTCGGCCCATTCAACGGGTCAGTCCAGTCAACACGGGTCGGTCCATTCAACACGGGTCGGTCCATTTAACGTGGGTCGGCCCATTCAACGTGTGTCGGCCCATTCAACGGGTCGGCCCATTCAACACGGGTCGGTCCATTTAACGTGGGTCGGCCCTTTCACCGTGGCCCGTCTCATTCAATGCGAGTCGGCCCATTCAACACGGGTTGGCCCATTCAACATTGGCCAGTCCATTCAATGTGGGTCGGCCCATTCAACAGGTCGGTCCAGTCAACACGGGTTGGTCCATTCAACGTGGGTCGTCCCATTCAACGTGGTTCGGTCCATTCAACATGAGTCGGCCCATTCAACACAGGTCGGCCCATTCAACATGACTCGGTCGATTCAACACGGGTCGGCCCATTCAACATCGGTCAGCCCATTCAACGCGAGTCAGCCCATTCAACGCGAGTCAGCCCATTCAACATTGGTCAGTCCATTCAACATTGGTCAGTCCATTCAACATGAGTCGGCCCATTCAACATGGGTCGGTCCATTCAACACGGGTCGGTCCATTCAACACGGGTCGGTCCATTCAACACGGGTCGGTCCATTCAACACGGGTCGGTCCATTCAACACGAGTCTGTCCATTCAACGTGGGTCGGCCCATTCAACGGGTCGGTCCAGTCAACACGAGTCGGCCCATTCAACACGGGTCGGCCCATTCAACATGGGTCAGCCCATTCAACGCGAGTCAGCCCATTCAACGCGAGTCAGCCCATTAAACGCGAGTCAGCCCATTCAACGTGAGTAGGGCTATTCAACACGGGTCGGTCCAGCCAACGTGAGTTGGCCCATTCAACGGGTCAGTCCAGTCAACACGGGTCGGCCCATTCAACATGGGTTAGCCCATTCAACATTGGTCAGCCCATTCAATGTGGGCCAGTCCATTCAACATGGGTCAGCCCATTCAATGTGCGCCAGTCCATTCAACACGGGTCGGCCCATTCAACATGGGTCAGCCCATTCAATGTGCGCCAGTCCATTCAACACGGGTCGGCCCATTCAACATGGGTCAGCCCATTCAACGTGGGCTGGTCCATTCAACACGGGTTAGTCCATTCAACACAGGTCGACGCATTCAACACGGGTTGGCCCATTCAACGTGGGTCAGTCCATTCAACACGGGTCGACCCATTCAACGTGGGTCAGTCCTTTCAACGTGGGTCGGCCCATTCAACGGGTCGGTCCAGTCAACGTGGGTCAGTCCATTCAACGTGGGTCGGCCCATTCAACGGGTCTGCCCATTCAACACGGGTCGGTCCATTCAACATGGGTCGGTCCATTCAACATGGGTCGGCCTATTCAACGGGTCGGTCCAGTCAATGTGAGTCGGCCCATTCAACACAGGTCGGCCCATTCAACATGACTCGGTCGATTCAACATGGGTCAGCCCATTCAACGCGAGTCAGCCCATTCAACGCGAGTCAGCCCATTCAACATGGGTCATCCATTCAACATGAGTCGGTCCATTCAACATGGGTCGGTCCATTCAACACGGGTCGGTCCATTCAACACGGGCCGGTTCTTTCAACATGAGTCTGTCCATTCAACATGGGTCGGTCCATTCAACGTTGGTTGGCCCATTCAACGGGTCTGCCCATTCAACACGGGTCGGCCCATTCAACGTGGGTCGGTCCATTCAACGTGGGTCGGCCCATTCAACGCGGGTCGGCCTATTCAACGAGGGTCGGCCCATTCAACGTGAGTCGGCCCATTCAACACGGGTCGGTCCATTCAACATGGGTCAGTCCATTCAACACGGGTCGGCCCATTCAACACGGGTCGGTCCGTTCAACACGGGTCTGCCCATTCAACACGGGTCGGTACATTCAACGTGGGTCGGGCCATTCAACATTGGCCGGTTCTTTCAACATCAGTCTGTCCATTCAACGTGGGTCGGCCCATTCAACGGGTCGGTCCAGTCAATGTGGGTCGGTCCATTCAACATGGGTCAGTCCATTCAACATGGGTCGGCCCATTCAACGGGTCGGTCCAGTTATTGTGAGTCGGCCCATTCAACACAGGTCGGCCCATTCAACATGGGTCAGCCCATTCAACGCGAGTCAGCCCATTCAACGCGAATCAGCCCATTCAACATGGGTCAGCCCATTCAACGCGAGTCAGCCCATTCAACATGGGTCAGCCCATTCAACGCGAGTCAGCCCATTCAACGTGGGTCGGCCCATTCAACGGGTCTGCCCATTCAACACGGGTCGGTCCATTCAACGTGGGTTCGGCCCATTCAACGGGTCTGCCCATTCAACACGGGTCGGCCCATTCAACGTGGGTCGGTCCATTCAACGTGGGTCAGCCCTTTCAACGTGGGTCGGCCCATTCAACGTGAGTCGGCCCATTCAACATGGGTCGGTCCAGTCAACACGGGTCGGCCCATTCAACGTGGGTCAGTCCATTCAACACGGGTCGGCCCATTCAACACGGGTCGGCCCATTCAACACGGGTCGGCCCATTCAACACGGGTCGGCCCATTCAACATGGGTCATTCCATTCAACATGGGTCAGTCCATTCAACACGGGTTGGCCCATTCAACGTGGGTCAGTCCATTAAACGTGGGTCGGTCCATTCAGCGTGGGTCGGCCCATTCAACGTGGGTCGGTCCATTCAATATGGGTCAGTCCATTAAACGTGGGTCGGTCCATTCAGTGTGGGTCAGTCCATTCAACGTGGGTTGGCCCACTCAACGTGGGTCGGCCTATTCAACACGGGTCGGCCCATTCAACACAAGTCGGCCCATTTAACACGGGGCGGCCCATTCAACGTGAGTCGGCCCATTCAACATGGGTCAGCCCATTCAATGTGAGTAGGCCTATTCAACACGGGTCGGTCCAGTCAACGTGAGTTGGCCCATTCAACGGGTCAGTCCAGTCAACACGGGTCGGCCCATTCAACATGGGTTAGCCCATTCAACATTGGTCAGCCCATTCAATGTGGGCCAGTCCATTCAACATGGGTCAGCCCATTCAATGTGCGCCAGTCCTTTCAACACGGGTCGGCCCATTCAACATGGGTCAGCCCATTCAATGTGCGCCAGTCCATTCAACACGGGTCGGCCCATTCAACATGGGTCAGCCCATTCAACGTGGGCTGGTCCATTCAACACGGGTTAGTCCATTCAACACAGGTCGACGCATTCAACATGGGTTGGCCCATTCAACGTGGGTCAGTTCATTCAACACGGGTCGACCCATTCAACGTGGGTCAGTCCTTTCAACGTGGGTCGGCCCATTCAACGGGTCGGTCCAGTCAACGTGGGTCGGTCCATTCAACGTGGGTCGGCCCATTCAACGGGTCTGCCCATTCAACACGGGTCGGTCCATTCAACATGGGTCGGTCCATTCAACACAGGTCGGCCCATTCAACATGACTCGGTCGATTCAACATGGGTCAGCCCATTCAACGCGAGTCAGCCCATTCAACGCGAGTCAGCCCATTCAACGCGAGTCAGCCCATTCAACGCGAGTCAGCCCATTCAACATGGGTCATCCATTCAACATGAGTCGGTCCATTCAACATGGGTCGGTCCATTCAACACGGGTCGGTCCATTCAACACGGGCCGGTTCTTTCAACATGAGTCTGTCCATTCAACATGGGTCGGTCCATTCAACGTGGGTCGGCCCATTCAACGGGTCTGCCCATTCAACACGGGTCGGCCCATTCAACGTGGGTCGGTCCATTCAACGTGGGTCGGCCCTTTCAACGTGGGTCGGCCCATTCAACGCGGGTCGGCCTATTCAACGAGGGTCGGCCCATTCAACGTGAGTCGGCCCATTCAACACGGGTCGGTCCATTCAACATGGGTCAGTCCATTCAACACGGGTCGGCCCATTCAACACGGGTCGGTCCGTTCAACACGGGTCGGTCCGTTCAACACGGGTCTGCCCATTCAACACGGGTCGGTACATTCAACGTGGGTCGGGCCATTCAACATTGGCCAGTCCATTCAATGTGGGTCGGCCTATTCAACAGGTCGGTCCAGTCAACACGGGTCGGTCCATTCAACGTGGGTCGGCCCATTCAACGTGGTTCGGTCCATTCAACATGGGTCGGTCCATTCAACATGAGTCGGCCCATTCAACACAGGTCGGCCCATTCAACATGACTCGGTCGATTCAACACTGGTCGGCCCATTCAACATCGGTCAGCCCATTCAACGTGAGTCAGCCCATTCAACGCGAGTCAGCCCATTCAACATGGGTCAGTCCATTCAACATGAGTCGGCCCATTCAACACGGGTCGGTCCATTCAACGCGGGTCGGTCCATTCTACGCGAGTCTGTCCATTCAACACGGGTCGGTCCATTCAACATTGGCCAGTCCATTCAATGTGGGTCGGCCCATTCAACACGGGTCGGTCCATTCAACACGGGTCGGTCCATTCAACACGAGTCTGTCCATTCAACATGGGTCGGCCCATTCAACGGGTCGGTCCAGTCAACACGAGTCGGTCCATTCAACACGGGTCGGCCCATTCAACACGGGTCAGCCCATTCAACGCGAGTCAGCCCATTCAACGCGAGTCAGCCCATTAAACGCGAGTCAGCCCATTCAACGTGAGTAGGCCTATTCAACACGGGTCGGTCCAGTCAACGTGAGTCGGCCCATTCAACGGGTCAGTCCAGTCAACACGGGTCGGCCCATTCAACATGGGTCAGCCCATTCAACATTGGTCAGCCCATTCAATGTGGGCCAGTCCATTCAACATGGGTCAGCCCATTCAATGTGCGCCAGTCCATTCAACACGGGTCGGCCCATTCAACATGGGTCAGCCCATTCAACGTGGGCTGGTCCATTCAACACGGGTCAGTCCATTCAACACAGGTCGACGCATTCAACACGGGTCGGCCCATTCAACGTGGGTCAGTCCATTCAACACGGGTCGACCCATTCAACGTGGGTCAGTCCTTTCAACGTGGATCGGCCCATTCAACGGGTCGGTCCAGTCAACATGGGTCGGTCCATTCAACGTGGATCGGCCCATTCAACGGGTCTGCCCATTCAACATGGGTCGGTCCATTCAACCTGGGTCGGTCCATTCAACACGGGTCGGCCCATTCAACGGGTCGGTCCAGTCAATGTGAGTCGGCCCATTCAACACAGGTCGGCCCATTCAACATGACTCGGTCGATTCAACATGGGTACGGCCCATTCAACATGGGTCAGCCCATTCAACGCGAGTCAGCCCATTCAACGCAAGTCAGCCCATTCAACATGGGTCATCCATTCAACATGAGTCGGTCCATTCAACATGGGTCGGTCCATTCAACATGGGTCGGTCCATTCAACACGGGTCGGTCCATTCAACACGGGCCGGTTCTTTCAACATGGGCCGGTTCTTTCAACATGAGTCTGTCCATTCAACATGGGTCGGTCCATTCAACGTGGGTCGGCCATTCAACGGGTCTGCCCATTCAACACGGGTCGGCCCATTCAACGTGGGTCGGTCCATTCAACGTGGGTCGGCCCTTTCAACGTGGGTCGGCCCATTCAACGCGGGTCGGCCTATTCAACGAGGGTCGGCCCATTCAACGTGGGTCGGGCCATTCAACGTGGGTCGGGCCATTCAACGTGGGTCGGACCATTCAACATGGGTCGGTCCATTCAACATGGGTCAGTCCATTCAACATGGGTCAGCCCATTCAACGCGAGTCAGCCCATTCAATGCGAGTCAGCCCATTCAACGTGAGTCGGCCTATTCAACACGGGTCGGTCCAGTCAACGTGAGTCGGCCCATTCAACGGGTCGGTTCAGTCAACACGGGTCGGCCCATTCAACATGGGTCAGCCCATTCACTGTGCGCCAGTCCATTCAACGTGGTTCGGCACATTCAACGTGAGTCGGTCCATTTAACAATGGTCGGCCCATTCAACGTGAGTCGGTCATTCAACACGGGTCGGCCCATTCAACATGCGTCAGTCCATTCAACATGGGTCGGCCCATTCTATGTGGGTCGGTCCATTCAACACGGGTCGGCCCATTCAACACAGGTCGGCCCATTCAACACGGGTCGGCCCATTCAAAACGGGTCGGTCCATTTAACACGGGTCGGCCCATTCAACGTGGGTCGGTCCATTCAACACGGGTCAGCCCATTCAACACGGGTCAGTCCATTCAACGTGGGTCGGCCCATTCAACGTGGGTCGGCCCATTCAACGTGAGTCAGCCCATTCAACGTGAGTCGGCCCATTCAACGTGGGTCGGCCCATTCAACGTGAGTCGACCCATTCAATGTGGGTCAGTCCATTCATCGTGGGTCGGCCCATTCAACGTGGGTCAACCCATTCAACATGAGTCGGTCCATTCAACATGAGTCGGCCCATTCAACATGGGTCAGCCCATTCAACGTGGGCCGGTCCATTCAACACGGGTCGGCCCATTCAACGTGAGTCGGTCATTCAACACAGTTCGGCCCATTCAACATGCGTCAGTCCATTCAACGTGGGTCGGCCCATTCTATGTGGGTCGGCCCATTCTATGTGGGTCGGCCTATTCAACGTGGGTCGGCCCATTCAACGTGGGTCGGCCCATTCAACGTGGGTCGGCCCATTCAACGTGGGTCGGTCCATTCAACACGGGTCGGCCCATTCAACACAGGTCAGTCTATTCAACACGGGTCGGTCTATTCAACACGGGTCGGTCCATTCAACACGGGTCGGCCCATTCAACGTGGGTCGGCCCATTCAACGTGGGTCGGTCCATTCAACACGGGTCGGTCTATTCAACACGGGTCGGTCCATTCAACACGGGTCGGCCCATTCAACAAGGGTCGGTCCATTCAACGTGGGTTGGCCCATTCAACGTGGGTCGGCCCATTCAACGTGGGCCGGTCCATTCAACACGGGTCGGCCCATTCAACGTGAGTCGGTCATTCAACACAGTTCGGCCCATTCAACATGCGTCTGTCCATTCAACGTGGGTCGGCCCATTCTATGTGGGTAGGTCCATTCAACACGGGTCGGCCCATTCAACACGGGTCGGCCCATTCAACACGGGTCGGCCCATTCAACACGTGTCGGCCCATTCAACACGTGTCGGTCCATTCAACATTGGTCAGTCCATTCAACACGGGTCGGTCCATTCAACACGGGTCGGCCCATTCAACGTGGGTCGGCCCATTCAACGTGGGTCGGTCCATTCAACACGGGTCGGCCCATTCAACACGGGTCAGTCCATTCAACGTGAGTCAGCCCATTCAACGCGAGTCGACCCATTCAATGTGGGTCAGTCCATTCATCGTGGGTCGGCCCATTCAATGTGAGTCGACCCATTCAATGTGGGTCAGTCCATTCATCGTGGGTCGGCCCATTCAACGTGAGTCGGCCCATTCAATGTGAGTCGGTCCATTCAACATGAGTCGGCCCATTCAACATGGGTCAGCCCATTCAACGTGGGCCGGTCCATTCAACACGGGACGGTCCATTCAACGCAGGTCGACGCATTCAACGTGGGTCAGTCCATTCAACACGGGTCGGCCCATTCAACGTGGGTCGGTCCATTCAACACGGGTCGGCCCATTAAAAATGGGTCGGCCCATTCAAAACGGGTCGGCCCATTCAACAGAGGTCAGTCCATTCAACACAGGTCGACACATTCAACACGGGTCGGCCCATTCAACACGGGTCAGTCCATTCAACACGGGTCGGCCCATTCAACGTGGGTCGGTCCATTCAACACGGGTCGGTCCATTCAACACGGGTCGGTCCATTCAACACGGGTCGGTCCATTCAACACAGATCGGTCCATTCATCACAGGTCGGACCATTCAACACGGGTCAGTCCATTCATAGTGGATCAGTCCATTCAACATGGGTCGGCCCATTCAACACGGGTCGGCCCATTCAACACGGGTCGGCCCTTTCAATGTGGGTCGGCCCATTCAATGTGGGTCGGCCCATTCAACGGGTCAGTCCATTCAACACGAGTTGGCCCATTCAACGTGCGTCAGCCCATTCAACGTGAGTCGGCCCATTCAACATGGGTCGGTCCAGTCAACACGGGTCGGTCCAGTCAACACGGGTCGGTCTATTCACCGTGGGTCAGTCCATTCAACACATGTCGGCCCATTCAACGTGAGTCGGTCATTCAACACAGTTCGGCCCATTCAACATGCATCAGTCCATTCAACGTGGGTCGGCCCATTCTATGTGGGTCGGCCCATTCTATGTGGGTCGGCCTATTCAACGTGGGTCGGCCCATTCAACGTGGGTCGGCCCATTCAACGTGGGTCGGCCCATTCAACGTGGGTCGGTCCATTCAACACGGGTCGGCCCATTCAACACAGGTCAGTCTATTCAACACGGGTCGGTCCATTCAACACGGGTCGGCCCATTCAACGTGGGTCGGCCCATTCAACGTGGGTCGGTCCATTCAACACGGGTCGGTCTATTCAACACGGGTCGGTCCATTCAACACGGGTCGGCCCATTCAACAAGGGTCGGTCCATTCAACGTGGGTTGGCCCATTCAACGTGGGTCGGCCCATTCAACGTGGGCCGGTCCATTCAACACGGGTCGGCCCATTCAACGTGAGTCGGTCATTCAACACAGTTCGGCCCATTCAACATGCGTCTGTCCATTCAACGTGGGTCGGCCCATTCTATGTGGGTCGGTCCATTCAACACGGGTCGGCCCATTCAACACGGGTCGGCCCATTCAACACGGGTCGGCCCATTCAACACGTGTCGGCCCATTCAACACGTGTCGGTCCATTCAACATTGGTCAGTCCATTCAACACGGGTCGGTCCATTCAACACGGGTCGGCCCATTCAACGTGGGTCGGCCCATTCAACGTGGGTCGGTCCATTCAACACGGGTCGGTCCATTCAACGCGAGTTGGCCCATTCAACGTGAGTTGACCGATTCAACGTGGGTCGGTCCATTCAACACGGGTCGGCCCATTCAACACGGGTCAGTCCATTCAACGTGAGTCAGCCCATTCAACGCGAGTCGACCCATTCAATGTGGGTCAGTCCATTCATCGTGGGTCGGCCCATTCAATGTGAGTCGACCCATTCAATGTGGGTCAGTCCATTCATCGTGGGTCGGCCCATTCAACGTGAGTCGGCCCATTCAATGTGAGTCGGTCCATTCAACATGAGTCGGCCCATTCAACATGGGTCAGCCCATTCAACGTGGGCCGGTCCATTCAACACGGGACGGTCCATTCAACGCAGGTCGACGCATTCAACGTGGGTCAGTCCATTCAACACGGGTCGGCCCATTCAACGTGGGTCGGTCCATTCAACACGGGTCGGCCCATTAAAAATGGGTCGGCCCATTCAAAACGGGTCGGCCCATTCAACAGAGGTCAGTCCATTCAACACAGGTCGACACATTCAACACGGGTCGGCCCATTCAACACGGGTCAGTCCATTCAACACGGGTCGGCCCATTCAACGTGGGTCGGTCCATTCAACACGGGTCGGTCCATTCAACACGGATCGGTCCATTCATCACAGGTCGGACCATTCAACACGGGTCGGTCCATTCAACACGGGTCGGCCCATTCAACACGGGTCGGCCCATTCAACACGGGTCGGCCCATTCAACACGTGTCGGCCCATTCAACACGTGTCGGTCCATTCAACATTGGTCAGTCCATTCAACACGGGTCGGTCCATTCAACACGGGTCGGCCCATTCAACGTGGGTCGGCCCATTCAACGTGGGTCGGTCCATTCAACACGGGTCGGTCCATTCAACGCGAGTTGGCCCATTCAACGTGAGTTGACCGATTCAACGTGGGTCGGTCCATTCAACACGGGTCGGCCCATTCAACACGGGTCAGTCCATTCAACGTGAGTCAGCCCATTCAACGCGAGTCGACCCATTCAATGTGGGTCAGTCCATTCATCGTGGGTCGGCCCATTCAATGTGAGTCGACCCATTCAATGTGGGTCAGTCCATTCATCGTGGGTCGGCCCATTCAACGTGAGTCGGCCCATTCAATGTGAGTCGGTCCATTCAACATGAGTCGGCCCATTCAACATGGGTCAGCCCATTCAACGTGGGCCGGTCCATTCAACACGGGACGGTCCATTCAACGCAGGTCGACGCATTCAACGTGGGTCAGTCCATTCAACACGGGTCGGCCCATTCAACGTGGGTCGGTCCATTCAACACGGGTCGGCCCATTAAAAATGGGTCGGCCCATTCAAAACGGGTCGGCCCATTCAACAGAGGTCAGTCCATTCAACACAGGTCGACACATTCAACACGGGTCGGCCCATTCAACACGGGTCAGTCCATTCAACACGGGTCGGCCCATTCAACGTGGGTCGGTCCATTCAACACGGGTCGGTCCATTCAACACGGATCGGTCCATTCATCACAGGTCGGACCATTCAACACGGGTCGGTCCATTCAACACGGGTCGGCCCATTCAACACGGGTCGGCCCATTCAACACGGGTCGGCCCATTCAACACGTGTCGGCCCATTCAACACGTGTCGGTCCATTCAACATTGGTCGGTCCATTCAACACGGGTCGGTCCATTCAACACGGGTCGGCCCATTCAACGTGGGTCGGCCCATTCAACGTGGGTCGGTCCATTCAACACGGGTCGGTCCATTCAACGCGAGTTGGCCCATTCAACGTGAGTTGACCTATTCAACGTGGGTCGGTCCATTCAACACGGGTCGGCCCATTCAACACGGGTCAGTCCATTCAACGTGAGTCAGCCCATTCAACGCGAGTCGACCCATTCAATGTGGGTCAGTCCATTCATCGTGGGTCGGCCCATTCAATGTGAGTCGACCCATTCAATGTGGGTCAGTCCATTCATCGTGGGTCGGCCCATTCAACGTGAGTCGGCCCATTCAATGTGAGTCGGTCCATTCAACATGAGTCGGCCCATTCAACATGGGTCAGCCCATTCAACGTGGGCCGGTCCATTCAACACGGGACGGTCCATTCAACGCAGGTCGACGCATTCAACGTGGGTCAGTCCATTCAACACGGGTCGGCCCATTCAACGTGGGTCGGTCCATTCAACACGGGTCGGCCCATTAAAAATGGGTCGGCCCATTCAAAACGGGTCGGCCCATTCAACAGAGGTCAGTCCATTCAACACAGGTCGACACATTCAACACGGGTCGGCCCATTCAACACGGGTCAGTCCATTCAACACGGGTCGGCCCATTCAACGTGGGTCGGTCCATTCAACACGGGTCGGTCCATTCAACACGGGTCGGTCCATTCAACACGGATCGGTCCATTCATCACAGGTCGGACCATTCAACACGGGTCGGTCCATTCATAGTGGATCAGTCCATTCAACATGGGTCGGCCCATTCAACACGGGTCGGCCCATTCAACACGGGTCGGCCCTTTCAATGTGGGTCGGCCCATTCAATGTGGGTCGGCCCATTCAACGGGTCAGTCCATTCAACACGAGTTGGCCCATTCAACGTGCGTCAGCCCATTCAACGTGAGTCGGCCCATTCAACATGGGTCGGTCCAGTCAACACGGGTCGGTCCAGTCAACACGGGTCGGTCTATTCACCGTGGGTCAGTCCATTCAACACATGTCGGCCCATTCAACGTGAGTCGGTCATTCAACACAGTTCGGCCCATTCAACATGCGTCAGTCCATTCAACGTGGGTCGGCCCATTCTATGTGGGTCGGCCCATTCTATGTGGGTCGGCCTATTCAACGTGGGTCGGCCCATTCAACGTGGGTCGGCCCATTCAACGTGGGTCGGCCCATTCAACGTGGGTCGGTCCATTCAACACGGGTCGGCCCATTCAACACAGGTCAGTCTATTCAACACGGGTCGGTCCATTCAACACGGGTCGGCCCATTCAACGTGGGTCGGCCCATTCAACGTGGGTCGGTCCATTCAACACGGGTCGGTCTATTCAACACGGGTCGGTCCATTCAACACGGGTCGGCCCATTCAACAAGGGTCGGTCCATTCAACGTGGGTTGGCCCATTCAACGTGGGTCGGCCCATTCAACGTGGGCCGGTCCATTCAACACGGGTCGGCCCATTCAACGTGAGTCGGTCATTCAACACAGTTCGGCCCATTCAACATGCGTCTGTCCATTCAACGTGGGTCGGCCCATTCTATGTGGGTCGGTCCATTCAACACGGGTCGGCCCATTCAACACGGGTCGGCCCATTCAACACGGGTCGGCCCATTCAACACGTGTCGGCCCATTCAACACGTGTCGGTCCATTCAACATTGGTCAGTCCATTCAACACGGGTCGGTCCATTCAACACGGGTCGGCCCATTCAACGTGGGTCGGCCCATTCAACGTGGGTCGGTCCATTCAACACGGGTCGGTCCATTCAACGCGAGTTGGCCCATTCAACGTGAGTTGACCGATTCAACGTGGGTCGGTCCATTCAACACGGGTCGGCCCATTCAACACGGGTCGGCCCATTCAACACGGGTCAGTCCATTCAACGTGAGTCAGCCCATTCAACGTGAGTCAGCCCATTCAACGCGAGTCGACCCATTCAATGTGGGTCAGTCCATTCATCGTGGGTCGGCCCATTCAATGTGAGTCGACCCATTCAATGTGGGTCAGTCCATTCATCGTGGGTCGGCCCATTCAACGTGAGTCGGCCCATTCAATGTGAGTCGGTCCATTCAACATGAGTCGGCCCATTCAACATGGGTCAGCCCATTCAACGTGGGCCGGTCCATTCAAAACGGGACGGTCCATTCAACGCAGGTCGACGCATTCAACGTGGGTCAGTCCATTCAACACGGGTCGGCCCATTCAACGTGGGTCGGTCCATTCAACACGGGTCGGCCCATTAAAAATGGGTCGGCCCATTCAAAACGGGTCGGCCCATTCAACAGAGGTCAGTCCATTCAACACAGGTCGACACATTCAACACGGATCGGTCCATTCATCACAGGTCGGACCATTCAACACGGGTCGGTCCATTCATAGTGGATCAGTCCATTCAACATGGGTCGGCCCATTCAACACGGGTCGGCCCATTCAACACGGGTCGGCCCTTTCAATGTGGGTCGGCCCATTCAATGTGGGTCGGCCCATTCAACGGGTCAGTCCATTCAACACGAGTTGGCCCATTCAATGTGCGTCAGCCCATTCAACGTGAGTCGGCCCATTCAACATGGGTCGGTCCAGTCAACACGGGTCGGTCCAGTCAACACGGGTCGGTCCATTCAACACGGGTTGGCCCATTCACCGTGGGTCAGTCCATTCAACACATGTCGGCCCATTCAACGGGTCGATCCAGTCAACACGGGTCGGTCTATTCACCGTGGGTCAGTCCATTCAACACATGTCGGCCCATTCAACGGGTCGGCCCATTCAACACGGGTCGGCCCATTCAACACGGGTCGGTCCATTCAACACGGGTCGGCCCATTCAACACGGGTCGGTCCATTCAACACGGGTCGGTCCATTCAACACAGGTCGATGCATTCAACACAGGTCGGTCCATTCAACACGAGTCGGTCCATTTAACAAGGGTCGGCCCATTCAACGTGGGTTGGCCCATTCAACACGGGTCGGCCCATTCAACATGGGTCAGTCCATTAAACGTGGGTCGGTCCATTCAGCGTGGGTCGGCCCATTCAATGTCGGTCGGTCCATTCAACGTGGGTCAATACATTAAACGTGGGTCAGTCCATTCAACTTGGGTTGGCCCTTTCAACATGGGTCAGCCCATTCAACACGGGTCAGCCCATTCAACACGGGTCGGCCCATTCAACGTGGGTCGGACCATTCAACACGGGTCGGCCCATTCAATGTGAGTCGGCCCATTCAATGTGAGTCGGCCCATTTAACGTGGGTCGGCCCATTCAACGTGGGTCGGTCATTCAACACAGGTCGACGCGTTCAACACGGGTCGGTCCATTCAACGTGGGTCGGCCCATTCAACGTGGTTCGGCCCATTCAACGCGAGTCGGCCCATTCAACGCGAGTCGGCCCATTCAACACGGGTCGGTCCATTCAACACGAGTCGGTCCATTTAACAAGGGTCGGCCCATTCAACGTGAGTCGGTCATTCAACACAGTTCGGCCCATTCAACATGCGTCAGTCCATTCAACGTGGGTCGGCCCATTCTATGTGGGTCGGCCCATTCTATGTGGGTCGGCCCATTCAACGTGCGTCAGCCCATTCAATGTGGGTTGGCCCATTCAACGTGGGTCGGCCCATTCAACGTGGGTCGGTCCATTCAACACGGGTCGGCCCATTCAACACAGGTCGGTCTATTCAACACGGGTCGGTCCATTCAACATGGGTTGGCCCATTCAACGTGGGTCGGCCCATTCAACGTGGTTCGGCCCATTCAACGCGAGTCGGCCCATTCAACACGGGTCGGCCCATTCAACATGGGTCAGTCCATTAAACGTGGGTCGGTCCATTCAGCGTGGGTCAGCCCATTCAACGTCGGTCGGTCCATTCAACGTGGGTCAATCCATTAAACGTGGGTCAGTCCATTCAACGTGGGTTGGCCCTTTCAAAATGGGTCAGCCCATTCAACACGGGTTGGCCCATTCAACGTGGGTCGGACCATTCAACACGGGTCGGCCCATTCAACACGGGTCGGCCCATTCAATGTTAGTCGGCCCATTTAACGTGGGTCGGCCCATTCAACGTGGGTCGGTCATTCAACACAGGTCGACGCATTCAACACGGGTCGGTCCATTCAACACGAGTCGGTCCATTTAACAAGGGTCGGCCCATTCAACGTGAGTCGGTCATTCAACACAGGTCGGGCCCATTCAACATGGGTCAGTCCATTCAACACGGGTCGGTCTATTCAACGTGGGTCGGCCCATTCAACGTGGGTCGGCCCATTCAACGTAGGTCGGTCCATTCAACACGGGTCGGCCCATTCTACACGGGTCGGTCCATTCAACACGGGTCGGCCCATTCAACACGGGTCGGCCCATTCAACACGAGTCGGTCCATTCAACACGAGTTGGTCCATTCAACATGGGTCGGCCCATTCAACACGGGTTGGTCCATTCAACACAGGTCGGCCTGTAAGATTTATAAGATCTGACAGATGAGACCTGTCCATGGCCACAACAAACCACACTGGGTACAGATATATTGTAAATAAGCACCACAGATTTTATTAAGTAGTTTACTTCCAGTACAACAAAATATTACTTAACAAGGCGACAGACATTCTGTACCTTGAAACCTCAACAGAAGCCCTTGCTGTGTTCTGTTGACTGTAGTTCTTCTCTAGTATTCCTCTGTGTTTGTGCTGCTTCTATGGTTGAATAGCTGTTACTTTTATACCTTTTTTCAAATGCAGTGATAGCTACAGCTGTTTAAGCCTTACAATACATCATTCTAAGACTCCTGCCTTTGACCTTCTACACCTTATCTGGTATTTTGCAGAGGGAATGTTTTTCTCTGAGAACTTTTACACAGCCAAGTTAGTTTTGGTCTGTACTTTAGCGATAAGATATGCATTGTAGACCTTTATTTTAATTTGTGCCTAATTAATATTCTGGTCTTGAGAACCTAGCTGCTTCAGCTCTTAAAAATATTGGCTCAAGTTACCATCATGCTTTGCTAAAAATGGTTAACGTAATATTGGCTCAATTTACCATGATGCTTTGCTTCTCAGTTTTTACCATAGTTAGCTAAGCTTACACACATTTTAGTTATTTATCATATAATAGTTAAACAAAAGCATTATTAAAACACTATCACAACATGCAGGTAAGTTTCTAGGGGGGTAGTGCTGGACAGGCTAATGGATCTCAAGGTAGACAAGTCCCCTGGTCCTCATGAAATACATTCCAGGGTATTAAAGGAGATGGCAGAAGTTATAGCAGATGCATTCGTTATAATCTACCAAAATTCTCTGGACTCTGGAGAGGTACCATCGGATTGGAAAGCAGCTAATGTAACGCCTCTGTTTAAAAAAGGGGGCAGACAAAAGGCAGGTAACTATAGGCTGGTTAGTTTAACATCTTTAGTGGGGAAAATGTTTGAAGCTATCATAAAGGAAGAAATAGCGGGACATCTAGATAGGAATAGTGCAATCAAGCAGACACAACATGGATTCATGAAGGGGAAATCATGTTTAACTAATTTACTGGAATTCTTTGAGGATATAACGAGCATGGTGGATAGAGGTGTACTGATGGATGTGGTGTATTTAGATTTCCAAAAGGCATTCGATAAGGTGCCACACAAAAGGTTACTGTAGAAGATAAAGGTACGCGGAGTCAGAGGAAATATATTAGCATGGATAGAGAATTGGCTGGCTAACAGAAAGCAGAGAGTCGGGATAAATGGGTCCTTTTCGGGTTGGCAATCGGTGGTTAGTGGTGTGCCACAGGGATCGGTGCTGGGACCACAACTGTTTACAATATACATAGATGACCTGGAAAAGGGGACAGAGTGTAGTGTAACAAAATTTACAGTTGACACAAAGATTAATGGGTTGTGTAGAGGACACAGAGAGACTGCAAAGAGATTTAGATAGGTTAAGCGAATGGGCTAAGGTTTGGCAGATGGAATACAATGTCTGAAAATGTGAGGTCATCCACCTTGGGGAAAAAAAACAGTAAAAGGGAATATTATTTGAATGGGGAGAAATTACAACATGCTGTGGTGCAGAGGGACCTGGGGGCCCTTGTGCGTGAATCCCAAAAAGTTAGTTTGCAGGTGCAGCAGGTAATCAGGAAGGCGAATGGAATGTTGGCCTTCATTGCAAGAGGGTTGGAATACAAAAGCAGGGAGGTCCTGCTGCAACTGTACAGGGTATTGGTGAGGCCGCACCTGGAGTACTGCGTGCAGTTTTAGTCACCTTACTTAAGGAAGGATATACTAGCTTTGGAGGGGGTACAGAGATGATTCACTAGGCTGATCCCAGAGATGAGGGGGTTACCTTATGATGATAGATCGAGTAGACTGGGTCTTTACTCGTTGGAGTTCCGAAGGATGAGGGGTGATCTTATAGAAACATTTAAAATAATGAAAGGGATAGACAAGATAGAGGCAGAGAGGTTGTTTCCACTGGTCGGGGAGACTAGAACTAGGGGGCACAGCCTCAAAATACGGGGGAGCCAATTTAAAACCGAGTTGAGAAGGAATTTCTTCTCCCAGAGGGTTGTGAATCTGTGGAATTCTCTGCCCAAGGAAGCAGTTGAGGCTAGCTCATTGAATGCATTCAAATCACAGATAGATAGATTTTTAACCAATAAGGGAATTAAGGGTTATGGGGAGTGGGCGGGTAAGTGGAGCTGAGTCCACGGCCAGATCAGCCATGATCTTGTTGAGTGGTGGAGCAGGCTCGAGGGGCTAGATGGCCTACTCCTGTTCCTAATTCTGATATTCTTGTTCTTATGTTCTTATGTTCATCTTACAGGTCCATTCAACACAGGCCAGCCCATTCAGGAGAGGAGGGGATAGGAAAGAAATATTTTAAATAAAAATCATTAATTTGAAGTAATATGATGACTAGGAAATATATTGAAGACTAATACAGGAATATTTCTTTCTTAGTGTACACTCACACAGCATCTTGTTAATTGAAGGAAATGGAGGACAAGGCATCGTGATCATCCCAGCTCGAATTTAACAATCGTGTATTGAATTAATGCTTTATCACATCAAAACATCTCGAAGTGTTTCACACAGTGAATTATTTATCTTGACGTGACTTTTTATTCAGTTGCTGCGTAACAAATTAGTACCAATTAGCAACGAAAAGGATGTGAATATAATGCAATGCTTGTTAAGTTATTAGTGCATACATTATTTACAAAAATATATGAATAAAATAAAAGATGGTGAGCCACAAATTGGAACTGGAGGGACAAGACAGGGAAGTTATCCTAAGGTATACATTATGAAGATGAAATTTTACTGTGATTAATGCCACTAAATAATCTCACTTCGACCTGTTGAGAGCCAATGTTTATTAAAAGAGCAGTCATTGACCTGAAACATTAACCCTACCTTATTTTTGTTGGGTAAGGGTCAGCTTGTTGCCGCTCCGTTATTGCACAGAATGATCACATCCATGACCTCCCATAAGTTGTGTTCCCACAGGAAGGAAGATAAGGATCAAAAGATGTCAGAATAACATTCCATTTGCCTTCCTGATTACTTACTGTACCTGCATACTAACTTTTTGTGTTTCATAGGTCCTTGTGCATGAAACACAAAAGTTAGTATGCAGGAACAGCAAGTAATCAGGAAGGCAAATGGAATGTTGGCTTTTATTGCAAGGGGGATAGAGTATAAAAGCAGAGAAGTCGTGCTACAACTGTACAGGGTATTGGTGAGTACTGCATACAGTTTTGATCTCTGTATTTAAGGATGGATATACTTGAATTGGAGGCTGTTCAGAGAAGGTTCATTAGGTTGATTCCAGAGATAAGTGACTTATGAAGATAGGTTGAGTAGGTTGGGCCTATACACATTGGTGTTCAGAAGACTGAGAGGTGATCTTATTGAAACATATAAGATAATGAGGGGCCTCAACAAGATGGATGCAGAGAGGATATTTCCACTCATAGGGGAAACTAAAACTAGGGGACATAGGGCTCAATTTTCCCCAAAGCTTTTTTTTGGCGCACTTGAAGAGTTACGCCCGTTTTTTGGGGTCCAAGTATGCCAAAGAAAAATGTTCTAAGTTTCCCCTTTGGATTTCTTCATTTTGGCATGGCCTAACCTGTCCTTTGGGAGTGAAGCCTTGATCTGTGCCAAAAAGATCGGGCTGCCATGTGTAAGCATCGAACCCCCAAGGATCTGGACATTACGTTTTAATCCCCAAGGATTTGCGTTTTAATATTTTTCTCACCGTAGAAAAAGGCTAGAATTTGTTTGTAGGATGGGCCCGGGTGCTGCTCCATGTTGGACACAGAATGATGAGCAGGGGTTCTAGGAAGACAATGGCCAAGCTAAGGCAATTCATTGCAGGTGATGAGCAAATGGACTGTGTTTTGTTAAGCAATGTGAACATGTCAAGTGAACTGATCAGTGATTGAGCCATTACCTGGATGAGATACCAGAACAATAGAAAGCCATTAAGCCCAGACTGCTCGGAAGCGAAACCAATCACTGGAAAAACAGGAAACCTCGAAACAAAGGAAGAAACTTTAGACACACCCACAGAAAGCTCTCATAACAAACTTTATTCAGCCTGAAAAGGCAACGAACTTGGGATATAAAAGAATACCATGTGGACACAGCTCTCTCTCTTGCCTCGCTGCTTCGTCCCTACAAGAATCCAACCATCCATATGGGATGGAGAGAAGAAACCAGAAGAAACATAGAAACAGAAACATAGAAACTAGGTGCAGGAGTAGGCCATTCAGCCCTTCTAGCCTGCACCGCCATTCAATGAGTTCATGGCTGAACATGAAACTTCAGTACCCTATTCCTGCTTTCTCGCCATACCCCTTGATCCCCCGAGTAGTAAGGACTTCATCTAACTCCCTTTTGAATATATTTAGTGAATTGGCCTCAACTACTTTCTGTGGTTGAGAATTCCACAGGTTCACCACTCTCTGGGTGAAGAAGTTTCTCCTCATCTCGGTCCTAAATGGCTTACCCCTTATCCTTAGACTGTGACCCCTGGATCTGGACTTCCCCAACATTGGGAACATTCTTCCTGCATCTAACCTGTCTAAACCCATCAGAATTTTAAACGTTTCTATGAGGTCCCCTCTCATTCTTCTGAACTCCAGTGAATACAAGCCCAGTTGATCCAGTCTTTCTTGATAGGTCAGTCCCACCATCCCGGAAATCAGTCTGGTGAATCTTCGCTGCACTCCCTCAATAGCAAAAATGTCCTTCCTCAAGTTAGGAGACCAAAACTGTACACAATACTCCAGGTGTGGCCTCACCAAGGCCCTGTACAACTGTAGCAACACCTCCCGGCCCCTGTACTCAAATCCCCTCTCTATGAAGGCCAACATGCCATTTGCTTTCTTTACCGCCTGCTGTACCTGCATGCTAACCTTCAATGACTGATGTACCATGACACCCAGGTCTCGTTGCACCTTCCCTTTTCCTAATCTGTCACCATTCAGATAATAGTCTGTTTCTCTGTTTTTACCACCAAAGTGGATAACCTCACATTTATCCACATTATACTTCATCTGCCATTCATTTGCCCACTCACCTAACCTATCCAAGTCACTCTGCAGCCTCATAGCATCCACCTCCGAGCTCACACTGCCACCCAACTTAGTGTCATTCGCAAATTTGGAGATACTACATTTAATCCCCTCGTCTAAATCATTAATGTACAATGTAAACAGCTGGGGCCCCAGCACAGAACCTTGCGGTACCCCACTAGTCACTGCCTGCCATTCTGAAAAGTACCCATTTACTCCTACTCTTTGCTTCCTGTCTGACAACCAGTTCTCAATCCATGTCAGCACACTACCCCCAATCCCATGTGCTTTAACTTTGCACGTTAATCTCTTGTGTGGGACCTTGTCGAAAGCCTTCTGAAAGTCCAAATATACCACATCAACTGGTTCTCCTTTGTCCACTTTACTGGAAACATCCTCAAAAAATTCCAGAAGATTTGTCAAGCATGATTTCCCTTTCACAAATCCATGCTGACTTGGACCTATCATGTCACCATTTTCCAAATGCGCTGCTATGACATCCTTAATAATTGATTCCATCATTTTACCCACTACTGAGGTCAGACTGACCGGTCTATAATTCCCTGTTTTCTCTCTCCCTCCTTTTTTAAAACATCTCTTCATCGGAAGAAGCAGCGAGTAAGCCAGTGAATCGGTGAGCATTTCTGCACACACATCTTTTAAGATCACAGCCACAGTGTGAGGGGGTATTGTGCGTTCTCCCAACCAAATTCTTAGGGGTTTACAGGTCAGGTGTGTTAGACGTGGGTACTTCACATTAGGGGCCTGTTTAGACAGGCCACACTGTGTATTGTACTGCATTTGTTTGTTTTACACACCAGGGTGTGTGTGATTTTACTGGGTATAGGTGTGTGTTTTAACTTTAATAAAGCATTGCCAGTTGAGACCGAGGTATTTGTCCGTGACTCATTCATCTGTTCCGTACAGTAATAATTCCCAGCATTAGAACTATTGTAAAGTGGGGGTCCTTCGAAAACACCTAAGAGAAACCACATACACTTGTTAACCAGGGACACAATGCTAGCTGAGGCTGCAAAGTGAAACATACAGCTAGATCGCAACACATTGGGCCCAAGTTTCCACATGATTCGCGCCTGATTTTTAGGAGCAACTGGTGGAGAACGGACTATTTTAGAAATCGCAATTCTCCACATTTTTTTTTCTGCAGTTCTAGTCAGGTAGAACAGTTCTAGTTTAGAACAGAATTTTTTCTTCAAAAGGGGGCGTGTCCGGCCACTGACGCCTGATTTGAAAGTTTCCACAGTGAAAACGTACTCTAAACTAAAGTAGAATGGAGCCAGTGAAGATTTTTGTAGAACTGAAAAAACCTGTTCTACACATTAAAAAATCAGGCGCAGGTTACAAATTAGGCGTCCAGAACGAGGTGGGGGGGAGGGGGGGAAGGGAACTCATTAAATTCGACAATAAATCCTTATTTATACTTCTACAAATATTATACAAATAAATCCAACCTGAATAAACATTTATAAGCCAAGAAAAGATTAAATAAACCATCTTCCTACCTGTGTGAAAGTGCTTCAGCCAGGGAGAATTCTGCAGCCGTTCGTGTCGCTGAGCGGGAGGGGGAGAGGGAGAGAGAGAGAGAGAGGGAGGGAGAGAGAGAGAGAGAGAGAGAGGGAGGGAGGGAGGGAGAGAGAGAGAGGGTGAGGGAGGGAGAGAGAGAGAGAGGGGGAGGGAGGGAGAGAGAGAGGGAGGGAGGGAGAGGGAGAGAGCGGGGGGGGAGAGAGGGGGGAGAGAGAGGGAGGGAGGGAGAGGGAGAGAGCGGGGGGGGAGAGAGGGGGGGGAGAGAGAGGGGGGGGGAGCGGGTGTCGGGTCTCGGGTCAGGGCGGGGGGAGCGGGTGTCGGGTCTGGTCGGCGGGGGGGGCGGGGGGAGCGGGTGTCGGGTCGGGTCTGGTTGGCGGGGGGAGGGGGGGAGCGGGTGTCGGGTCTTGTCGAGGGCGGGGAGCAGGAGCTGGCCGTGGGAGGAGCCTTATTCACGCAGCCCCAGTGAGGCCATTCGGCCAGGGCTAGGGGCTGCGTGCTTCGGGCCCCTCCCACACAGTTCGGCGCCTGGAGCTACTGCACTTGCGTGCCCACTGTAGCGTGCATGTGCAGAGGTCCCGGCACTGTTTTCAGCGCCGGGACCTGGCTCCGCCCCCCCCCCACAGCTCGTGCTGGCTGCGCCGAGGACCAGAGTACCTGTAAGTAGGTGGAGAATACCGAGGATTTTTTTAGGCGCCGTTTTTTTTCTTGTGGAAACTTGGGCCCATAAAAACACATTGCATCAATTTAAAAACACATTGAAATATATTGCAGCAACTTGCCTCCAATGCCCCCAGCTGAAGGGTTTGCAGGTCCCGTCCACCCAAATGGTCTCCCCGGTCCGCCGCCCGAATCGATCCCCCGGGGTGTCTGTCTGTCTGTGTCTGTTTCTGTCTCTCTCTCTCTCTCTACCTGCACCAATTTCTTTAACTCTCCAGAAGGTTTTTGTGCAAGGCCACATACACTGGCCTAAGCAGAACTGGAGTAACTCTCAGCTGGCCAAACTTGCCTAAATTGGCGCAGGTGGCAGATTATGCCTCCTTTGGCTGAAAAAAAACAAACCTAAAAAACTCATAACTAACTGAGTTACATGGTGCAAGTTGATTGGTGAAACTGTAGTTTTTAAACTTAGGCCATAAAAAGCAGGCTGCTCAAAAAAAACGGCGCAAATCACTGGGGAAAATTGAGCCATAGTCTTAGAATAAGGGGCCGCCTATTTAAAACTGAGATGAGGAAAAATTTCTTCTCTCAGAGTGTTGTAAATCTGTGGAATTCTCTGCCCCAGAGAGCTGTGGAGGCTGGTTCATTGAATATATTTAAGGCGGAGATAGACAGGTTTTTGAGCGATAGGGGAGTAAAGGGTTATCTGGAGCAGGCAGGAAGTGGAGCTGAGTCCATGATCAGATCAGCCATGATCGTATTAAATGACGGAGCAGGTGCGAGGGCCCAAATAGCCTACTCCTGTTCCTACTTCTTATGTTCTTATTAGGATGCTCAGCCAACAACAGTCCAACTCCAGAGCATCACTGGCAGAGATCATGATGAAAGTCACCTGCCAGTCCTCTTTGCCCAGAACATTGGGCAGAGCGGAAAGAAAGTACTTGCACTTATATAACGCCTTTCATAACTCAGAACATCCCAAATCAGTTTACAACCAACTAAACACTTTTTTTTGAAGTGTAGTCACTGTTGTAATGTAGGAAATGCAGCAGCCAATTTGTACACAGCAAGCTCCTACAAACAACAAGATAATGACCAGATAATCTGTTCTAACCCTATTGATTGAGGGATAAATCTTGGTCACGACACAGGGGAGAACTCCTCTGTTCTTCAAATATGGTTGTGGTTTATTTTACATCCACCCGAGAGGGATGACGGTACCTCGGTTTAACGACTCATCTAAAAGACGGCATCTCCTAACAGTGCAGTGCTCCCTCAATACTGCACTGGAATGTCAGCCTGGATTATGTGCTTAAGTCTCTGGAGTGGAACTTGAAACATAACCTTTTGACTCAGAGGAGCGAGTGCTCTGCTCTGAGCCACTGATCCAGATCCTTTGGAAATTGACTCAAACATACTTAATAACTAAAAGTGCCCACTAGGTTTTGCAGATTTGGGTAAACCTGCCCTTGAAATGAGCAATGGCAGAGTTGGTAAGCAGTATATCTTTGAACTGTGCAGCCATTAAAGGGATGTTGCTTTCCCAGAAACCGTGTTGGGTAAATAGTTGTTTATGTTTATTTACAAACACACGGCACAATGATTAAACTGTGGCAAATACGCACTCATGTGTGACATTATGGTGATTAAAATGTCACACAGCTTCTTCCAGCTCTTTACTCTGCCTAAATGGAGAAGGGTCTGCCAAGTACTTTATTCATGAAGACAGTTTCCCTTTAACTGTCCTATGTCAGACACTGAGCTGGTCTGAGATAGAACAGTTGCTGTATTGTTTTGTACTAACAATGTGCCTAAGACCAAGCTCAGAAAACAGACCTTCCCCTCCCCATTACGCCAATATGACTTTCTTTGATCCAATTTCCTATCCTCACATCACATCTCAGTCAGATTAATGGATTAATGCCCAACCTGATTCCAGCTTTGCGTTGCGGTCTCAGGCTCTTCAAGTTGCAGGAGATTGACTAAAGTCATTCGACTTAAGATGGGCCATACTTTAATCTCATCTTTGTCCTGTTTGAATTGAAGCTCCAGCATCATGCCGAACAAACTGTGCCCCTCCAGCCCCTAAATGCATAGATATTCCAGTGCCTTGTCTCTGCGTTTGCAAGATGCCTTCATTCTAAAGCTTACTGTCAAAAGTTGAATGTTCTCTGGAGCAGAAACCTGGCACTGCAGGAAGATGCACCGAAAACAATAGCAATTAAAGATGGGTTTTGCTGCCCAGTCATGCACAGTCAGAAATAAACGCTAAAGAGATGAGACAGTTTAACGTTACCACAGCACTAATACTAAAATCTATAACAAGTTGTCACTGTCTTTTATATTTCTTCATGAGCAGTCTTCCTTTCACATAAAGGAACCGGTTTAAGTTTTGGTGTCAACAGGTCAATGGTAATGGGTATACTTTTCTTCTGTACACTTATTAACTTCCTTCTGAATGTGTGAACAATACAATCCTACAATGTATAGGTTGTGATTTATATAGCACCTTTCATGACCTCAGAATGTCCCAAAGTGCATCACAGCTGAAGTACTTTTTGAAATGTAGTTACTATTGTAAAGTAGGAAACACAACAGCCAATTTGCCCACAGCAAGTTCCCACAAAAGGTAATGAGATAAAAGACCAGATAATGTGTCTTTTTAGTGGTGATTAGATATTAGTGCTGGGATAGATATTGGCCAGGATACCAAGGAGAATTCCCCTGCTCTTCTTTGAAATAGTGCCATGGGATCTTTTATATCTACCCTGAGAGGGCAAACAGGCCGTTGGTTTAACATCTCATCTGAAAGACAGCACTTCCAACAAGTGCAGCACTCCCTCAGCACTTCACTGGAAAGTCAGCCTAGATTATGTGCTCAAGTTTCTGGAGCAGAACTTGAATCCACAATCTTCTGACTCATAGACCAGAGTGAAACCATTGAGCCACAGCTTCTAATTAACAAAGGTACTTGATGGTTCAATAAATCAATGCACTGCCCAGAGTTTTACTCACCCATACAGGCCAGGAAGGTCCCAGCTTCAATCTTCCACCAGCAGCAATGTGATCTTCTTCCTAGGCAGTCCCTCTGAACTGAGGATGACTAGCTTCCACACTAATATGAGTTCTCAGGTGATTGATGAATCAATGCAGGATCTACAGTCTGTCACAGGTGGGACAGACAGTGGTTGAAGGGGCGGGTGGGTGGGGTGCTTGAGTTGTCATGTGCTTCTTCCGCTGTTTGCGCTTGGCTTTCAGGTGCTCCCGGCGAAGAGACTCGAGGTGTTCGGCGCCATTGTGAATGCTTCTCCTCCACTTTGAACAGTCTTGGACCAGGGATTCCCAGGTGTCGGTGGGGATGTTGCACTTTTTCAAGGAGATTTTAAGGGTGTCCTTTAAGCATTTCCTTTGCCCACCTGGGACTCGCTTGCTGTGTTGGAGCTCTGAGTAGAGCACTTGTTTTGGGAGTCGAGTATCGGGCATGCGGACGATGTGGCTCGTCCATCGAAACAGATCGAGTGTAGTCAATGCTTCGATGCTGGGGATGTTGGCCTGAGCGAGAACACTGACGTTGGTGCACCTATCCTCCCAATGGATTTGCAAGATCTTGCAGAGGCAGCGTTGGTGATACTTCTCCAATGCGTTGAGGCATGTCCATGTCTCTGAAGCATATAGGAGGGTGGGTATCACTACTGCTCTGTAGACCATGAGCTTGGTGCCAGGTTTGAGATCCTGGTCTTCAAACACTCTCCTCCGCAGGCGACTGAAGGCTGCACTGGAAGACTGAAGGCAGTGTTGGACTTCGTCTTCAATGTCTGCCCTTGTTGACAGTAGGCTCTCGAGGTATGGAAAGTAATCCACGTTGTCCAAGGCCTCATCATGGATCTTGATAATTGGGGGGCAATGCTGTGCGGTGGAGGCAGTTTGGTAGAGAACATTTGCCTTACGGATGTTTAATATAAGGCCCATACACTTGTACGCTTCGGTGAAACTGTTGACAATGGTTTGGAGTTCGACTTCTGTGTGTGTGCAAATACATGCATCGTCTGCACACTGTAGTTCAATGACAGAGGATGGGACCAAATAATCTATCTTTTGGGATGGCTGCCATGTGCCCTTTCCCCACCCACGGCATCTTTCTGATCCAGCATTAACTCTTTTTGTGCCAGAGATCCCTTTGGAAGTCCACCCTCTGCAGCTAATTATCTCTGACCCAGGAAATTGGACGAGGACCAGGGCAGTGCGCAGAAAAACAGGATTAGGAAAATGAAGGCCTGAGTGCCAGTGGAGCAATTCATCCTTGGAGGCAATTACAGGCAAAGCCAATTCTTTACTCATCACACACATATACATATGCACATAAATACGTGCACTCTCATGCATACATGCGTGAACACACACAAACACACGCATACACACACATGTGCACATATATACACATGTGCACAAACAAGCACACACACATATGCACACACACACACAAATATGCATGCACGCACACACACACATACGCACATAAACACACATACACATGCATTCACACACACACACACACATATGCATACATACACATACACTCGCATGCACACAGACACACATACGCACACTCACACTACAGTCAGACTCAGTTAATAGTGACCAGCACCAGAAACATTGGCATATATTTCTCTCCTTACCTGCCATGAGAAAACTGAGGCCAATTGTCCTATTGATGCTCTGGCTGAAATCAGCTTGTTTATAACAAGATGTAAGCATTTCTTATTCTGTATGGCTCACTACCACACCAGGCAGTGTACTTATCTATTCAGCCATGGGGGGCAGAACTTTGATACTTCGAATGAACTGTCCATCTGAAGTGTTGCAGACAGTAGCTTTTAATGCCTCCCATTCAGTAAAGCAACACAGTACCCGAGACTGCAAACCTTATCGTAAGTTTGGCAGGAGTTCATTGGAATGGCTGCAGTCTCGGCTGGGGCCAGCCATGCATTGCTGGGCCACGGTCTTAAGGCAGAGTATTGAAGGATGGATGGCCTTGTGGAGGGGGAGCCTCCAGGCATCCCTAGAGGGTGGGACACTCCCTGAATCAGGGGTTCGCGCATCTTAGCCCTCATTCAGGACCCCCGCATATCATGGGTATAGGCATGCCATGTCTCACCAGGCATACCTGGACAAAATCAGAAGTGGGGCTAGCTGAGGTTCCAAGATAATGTCAGGGCCTTGAACTCCAATGATGTGGGTGGGTGGGGGGAGGAATATATATATTTTAATTTTAAACTGATAAGAGGACCATAGGGGTAGCGAGATGAACCTGCCCCCCACCTCCATGTTGGTCGGCTTCCACAGGTGTGCACCCCAAAACCACTGAAGGTTCACTCCTGTAGAACCCAACCCCTGACCCAATGAATTTTGATGGGACCAGTGTCAGGGATCCATGGTGGGCATGAACTTAGCGTAATTACCAGCAGCGCTCCCCTGTGTGCTTCCTGGTGCTCTGGGATAGTTGTACTTGGCAATGCCCTCCTGTATAAATAAAACTGCAGTGGATCCGCTGCATGGGAGACAGACTGCGACAGAGGCCTGTCTCCCCTCTGACGGCCTCTCTGCTGGTATGACTGCTGAGCTGTAGCTGTGTAACTGGCTTCCTTGGTCTGAAGTAATCAATCGCAGTCCTGACAGACACCGTGATTGCCTGCCAACTGACGCTAACAAGGTGGTGCCAGCTGTTCCTAATGTCAACCCGTGGGCATCTGCCCAAGCACTGGGCATGTGTTGACTGTGAATGTACTCAGTGTGAATGTGTTCAGTGTTGCCATCCGGCAGAACTGCCCCACTGTGTGGAGCCTTGTTTAAAGCTTCTGCTAATGATTTTTATTCCATTACCCGTCTTTCGGATGAGATGTTAAACTGAGTCACTGCCTGCTCTCTCAGGTGAATGTAAAAGATCCCATGGCACTATTTTGAAGACGAGCATATGAGCTATCCCCGGTGTCCTGGCCAATGTTTATTCCTCAATCAACATTGCTTAAAAAAGACAGATTATCTGACCATTTGCTGTTTGCAGGACCTAGCTGTGCACCAATTGGCTGCCATGTTTCCTACATTACAATAGTGACTACATTTCAAAAGCACTTCATTGGCTGTAAAGTGCTTTGAGACATCTTGAGGTCATGAAAGGTGCTATTGAAATGCAAGTCTTTCTTCTCTTTTACCCAAGATAACAGTAACAAGGACATGCTGGGGACAGTTTAAATGTGATTCATAAATACTCCATTTTGGGGCCCATTACATTGAGAAAAGTAAGTGATGAGAAATAATGTACTTCCCCATTGTGAGCAGCGAGCATTCCCAGATCAGGTTTGCTACATCTTAGGTGTAAAGTGAAGAAGCATTTATATGCAACGTTTAACATTGCAAAACATCCCCAGGCATTTCACAGCTCGGGATCAGACAAGAGCAAGGGTAAAAACTAATTTGGGGATGTCAATAGATGGGTCTTAAGGGGGCATTTGAAGGTGGGGAGATAGGTAGCAAAGGTGAATGGAGAGTTCCAGAGTGTAGGGGCAAGATGGCTGAAGGTTCTGGGACTGATGGTAGAGTGAAGGAATAGAAGAATATGCAATGGACAAGAGTTGAAGAAATGGAGGGTGTGAGCAGCAATGCAGGGGTGGAGCAGGTTGCAGAGACAGGGAGCAACAAGGCTGTGGTGGAATCTAAAGATGCAGGTGTGCATTTGAAAGGCGGTTGTGCTGAGGGATGAGGTCCCTATGGAAATCAGGAGGTAGGTGAGTGGGACTTAGTGTGGGATAGATGTGATTGGTGGAGTTGTGGATGAGTTGGAATCTATATAAGGTGGAGTTCGAGAGGCCAGTGAGGAGAGCATTGGGAAAGTCCAGTCTAGGGTGATGGGGACTTCCATTGCAGCAAGGGTGAAGTAGGAGCAGAGACAGGCGATGTTTTGGAGGTAGAAGTTGGCAGTTGTGTTGATGGACTGGATGCAGGGTTTAAAGCAGGATATGAAAATTACCCACTGAGTTGAGTTTCTGGCAGCAGGAATAGGGAAGAGATCGGAAACTATGGCATTGAGTTTCTGGCAGCAGTTAAACAAAATAGCTACAATCTGACCAATGTTGGCTCATCCATGACTAGGTGTTTGAGCAACAGTCAAACAGTTGTGGAAGAAATAGTGGGGGAGAGGTAAAGCTGGGTTTCATCAGTGTACATGGGAATGTAGTCTCCATGCTTGCGGATAATATTCTTCAAGCTCAGCGGAACATCACACAGACTGCACCAGTGTGTCATTTTGTATATCAGCCCCCTGATGGTTTCCACAACATGAGCCTAATTTCCCTGTGATTTGTAAGAACATAAGAACACAAGAGATAGGAGCAGGAATAGCCTGCTCCACCATTTAATACGATCATGGCTGATCCGATCATGGACTCAGGTCCACTTCCCTGCCCGCTCCCCATAACCCTTATATTCCCTTATCGGTTAAGAAACTGTCTATCTCTGTCTTAAATTTATTCAATGTCCCAGCTTCCACAGCTCTCTGAGGCAGCGAAGTCCACAGATTTACAACCCTCTGAGAGAAGAAATTCCTCCTCATCTCAGTTTTAAATGGGCGGCCCCTTATTCTAAGACTATGCTCCCTAGTTCTAGTCTCCTCTATCAGTGGAAACATCCTCTCTGCATCCACCTTGTCAAGCTTCCTCATAATCTTATACGTTTCGATAAGATCATCTCTCATTTTCTGAATTCCAATGAATAGAGGCCCAACCTCCTCAACTTTTCCTCATAAGTCAACCCCATCAACTCCAGAATCAACCTAGTGAACCTTCTCTGAACTGCCTTCAAAGCAAGTATATCCTCTTGTAATAATGGAAACCAAAACTGTACACAGTATTCCAGGTGTGGCCTCACCAATAGCTGTAGCAAGACTACCCTGCTTTTATATTCCATCCCTTTTGCAATAAAGGCCAAGATTCCATTGGCCTTCCTGATCACTTGCTGTACCTGCATACTAACCTTTTGTGTTTCATGCACAAGTACCCCCAGGTCCCGCTGTATTGCAGCACTTTGCAACTTTTCTCCATTTAAATAATAACTTGCTCTTTGATGTTTTTCTGCCAAAGTGCATGACCTCACACTTTCCAACATTGTACTCCAGCTGCCTGGGGATTACCTACCTCCCAGAAGCAAAGCACAGGACATGCTGCGGAGACCCATGACGCTGGGTATCTGCCTCATTTATGTTCTCCTGGGTTTTTTGGGGCTTCCCTCAGGGTTTTGTGCAGCGTCTCCGCCTCTAATAAGCACAGACTGAGAGCAAACTTGGAGATGTGGCAGGAAGGGAAGTTCATGGCCTTCCTGAATCATTTCCTTCCGGTGTCACCAGGAGAGCACTCAGACTTAGGAGCACCAGAAGACATTGATGTTGGACCTTACTTCTGGACCTCCACATTCCCTCATCTCAGAGGATCTGAGGGGACGAGCAGCAAGGCAAGGCAGGTGTGAAAAGAGACATCCCACCTTCCTCTTCCAATCTCTCCATGAATTCTTAGGTTGGTGGCGAGGCCTGCAGCTGCACCTCTACTACCATCCCTGTCCTACCTACAGGGCCCTGCCTGGGAATAGACCTATGCTGGGGTGTAACCAGGCCATTGGAAGAACCTGATCCACCAAGTGCAAACCTAGTCAGGTATGGCCGAGCTCAGCAAACTCTGGGTGCATTGCACTTGTGCAGTCAGGGAAGTTAGCCCCCTGTGTCAGCCAATGGCTCACTTGGTAGCACCCTTGCCTCTGAGTCAGAAGGTTGTGGGTTCAGAACCACACAAGAGACCTTAAGCACAAAAATTTAGGCTGACACTCCAGTACAGTGTTGAGGGAGTGCTGCACTGTCGGAGGTGCCATATCTTGGATGAGATGTTAAACCGAGTCCTTGTCTGCTCTCTCAGATGGATGTAACAGATCCCATGGCACTATTTTGAAGAAGAGCAGTGGAGCTATCCCCAGTGTCTTGGCCAATATTTATCCCTCAATCAATATCACTAAAACAGATTATCACATTGCTGTTTTAGGAGCTGGCTGAACGCAAATTAGCTGCCACATTTCCTACATTACAACAGTGACTACACTTCAAATAGTACTTCAATGGCCATAAAGTGATCTGCTGGTCGTGAAAGGCGCTATATAAATGCAAGTCTTTCTTTTACATGTATAACAGGTCTTAACCTTGTGGCACAAACTGGGAGGAGAGGCCACTTACTCTGCTAAGCATTACAGCTGGCCTCCATTTTGTCCTCAGCTGATGTCCACACAAGCATACGTTTCAGTTGGGACCACTTGAGATCTGGGAGCTTGGCTAATTTACTCACTCTTAGTCTAAGGACTGTGAGGCCATTGCAGCTTCCACTTTGTCTGGGATCACCTGACTCAACACAAATGCAGTTTAGTGGTCTGGCTCAGTATCACACTCAGGTTTTGCTGACATTAAAAGTGTGAAGCACCAGTGTTGAAAAATGGGATCATTTTACAGCTTGGGCACCAGAAAAGAGAAGATTTGGAGGCAATCTGATACAGGTCATTTAAATTATGAAGGGATTTGATGGAGTAGATGTGGAGGACAAAGGGCATAAATATAAGATAATCACTAACATTATATATATATATACTTGTATTTACTCTGTACAGCCACCAGAGGGCTCATCCTCTGAAGTCCCAAGGGACCCCATAATCCCTTGGGAGCACAGGTATTTAAGGAGGCTTCACAGGTTGGAGAGGCACTCTGGAGACCTGTAATAAAAGACTAAGGTCACACTTTACTTTGAGCTCACAGTGTTCAGTCTGACTGTTTCTCCATACACAACAACTGGCGATGAGATACATATAGCGAACCCAAAGATGCAGAGTACAGTGGGCAACCTGGAGAAATTCTCGGAAGGAGATGATTGGAAAACTTTTATGGAGTGACTCGACCAATACGTCGTGGCCAACGAATTAGATAGGGAAGAGAGCGCTGCCAAACGAAGGGCGATTCTCCTCACCATCAGTGGGACACCAACATATGGCCTCATGAAGAATCTGCTCACTCCAGTGAAACCCACGGAGAAATTGTACGACAATTTGTGCACACTGTTCCGAAAGCATTTGAACCCGAAGGAAAGCATTCTGATGGCGAGGTACCGGTTCTACATCTACAAAAGGTCTGAAGGCCAGGAAGTGGCGAGTTATGTCGCCGAGCTAAGACACCTTGCAGGACATTGCAAATTTGAAGGACATTTGGAGCACATGCTCAGAGACTTTTTTGTACTTGGCATTGGCCACGAAACCATACTTCACAAACTTTTGACTGTAGAGACCCCAACCTTGAGTAAGGCCATAGCAATAGCCCAGACGTTCATTGCCACCAGTGACAATACGAAGCAAATCTCTCAGCACACAAGTGCTGCTACAAGTACTGTGAACAAAGTGATGTTGTCTTCGAATCGTAACGTACAGGGCAGGTCACACATACCTGCAGCTACACGTCCGCAGATGTCTCAGAGTCCACCATCAAGGGTGATGAATGCAAAGTCATTAACACCTTGTTGGCGCTGCGGGGGTGATCATTGTTTCCATTCATGCCTTTTCAAAGAGTACGTTTGCTAGGGCTGTGGGACAATGGGACACCTCAAACGAGTGTGCAGGCGAGCTGCAAAGCCTATTAAACCTGAAAACCACCATGTTGCAGAGGAGGACAGATCCACGGAGGATCACGATGAACCAGAGCCTCAAATTGAGGATGCAGAGGTACACACATTCACCACGAATTTCCCCCGATAATGCTGAATGTTGAACTAAATGGACTCCCGGTGTCAATGGAACTGGACACGGGCGTGAGCCAGTCCATCATGGGCAAAACGACTTTCGAAAGGTAACAACACTCCCCCCCCCAAAGTCAATAGCGTAACTATTTAAATTGTGAGTCGATCTGGGGTCCTTCTTGCCCTGGTTGATCGTCTCGGTGTGAAAGCTGGTGTTGTTGAATCATTTGTTGGGCCCTCGCTGGGCTTCTGTGCAGCTGGCCTTGCTGGGCTGCCTGGTGTGTCCTGCTTCGTAGTCAACTGTGGTGTCGATTGCCACTGGTGTGTATTTTGGGGGTTCAAAAAAGGTAGGGTCCAAGGTGGGTTTGCTCAGGATAGTCTGTGGATCTGAGTTTGATTTCGTCCAAGTGTTTCCGGTGAATGACTCCATTTGAAAGTTTGACCCGAAACAACCTGTTCCACTCCTTGACAATGACAGTGCTGGGAAGCCACTTAGGATCTTGTCCATAATTGAATAATGATGAAAGCGATAGCCAGATTCCATGTGTGATGGCCCGATGCAGACTTGCGTTCACAGATGTAATACATGCTCGCAGTTAGGCAATGTACCCAGGGAGGCGGCGCTAAATTTATGGCCTTGGCCTCCAAACCGTGGTCTAGGGTACACGTTAACTATGCAGGCTCGTTCTTGGGTAAAATGTTCTTTGTGGTTGCAGACGTGTACTCCAAATGGATTGAATGTGAGATAATGTCGGCTAGCACGTCCGCTGCCACTACTGAAAGCCTGCGGGCCATGTTTGCCACACACGGCCTACCTGATGTCCTGGTGAGCGACAACGGGCCATGTTTTACCAGTGCTGAGTTCAAAGAATTCATGACCCGTAACAGGATCAAACATGTTACATCTGCCCCTTTAAACCAGCGTCCAATGGTCAGGCAGAGAGTGCAGTGCAAACCATCAAGCAAGGCTTGAAGAGGGTAACTGACGGCTCACCGCAGACTCGCCTATCCCGAGTCCTGCTTAGCTACCACACAAGACCCTACTCACTCACTGGGATCCCACCTGCTGAACCGCTCATGAAAAGAGCACTTAAGAGAAGGCTCTCGTTAGTTCACCCTGATCTACATGAACAGGTAGAGAGCAGGCGGCTTCAACAAAGTGCATACCATGAGAGCACAAATGTGTCACACAAGATTGAAATCAATGATCCTGTATTTGTGTTAAATTATGGACAAGGTCCCAAGTGGCTTCCCGGCACTGTCGTGGCCAAAGAGGGTTGCAGGGTGTTTCGGGTCAAACTTTCAAATGGACTCATTCACTGGAAACACTTGGACCAAATCAAACTCAGATTCACGGACTATCCTGAGCAACCCACCTTGGACCCTACCTCTTTTGATCCCCCAACGTACACACCAGTGGCAACCGACACCACGGTTGACCACGAAGCAGAACCTATCATCCACAGGATCCCGGCAGGGCCCAACACACCAGGCAGCCCAGCAAGGCCAGCTGCACCGCAGCCCAACGAGGGCCCAACAAATGATTCAACAACATCAGCTTTTACACCGAGACGATCAACCAGGGCAAGAAGGACCCCAGATCGACTTACATTGTAAATAGTTACACTATTGACTTTGTGGCGGGGGGGTGGGGGGAGTGTTGTTATATATGTATACTTGTATTTACTCTGTACAGCCACGAGAGGCATCATCCCCTGGAGTCCCAAGGGATCCCATAATCCCTTGGGAGCACAGGTATTTAAGGAGGCCTCACAGTTTGGAGAGGCACTCCGGAGACCTGCAATAAAAGACTACTGTCACACTTTACTTTGAGCTCACAGTGTTCAGTCTGACTCTTTCTCCATACACTACAATTAACACAGCAAATAAAGAATTTAGGAGGAATTTCTTTATACAGAGAGTGATGGGAATGTGGAACTTGCTGCTTCATGGAGTGATTGAAAGAGATGGCAATGATGCATTTAAGGGATGGATTGCAGCATTCATGAGAAGGGAAAAGGGAAACAAGGACAGGGTGGGAAACAGTAATTTGGGTGGGAGGAGGATTGTGTGGGGTATTAACACTGGCATAGACCAGTTTGGCCGAATGGTTTGTGTCTGTGCTTTGAATTCTATGTAATGTGAAGTCCTCTAGGTCAGATATTAGAGTGACCAAGCAATGAGCATGGAATCACAGGATGTAGGCTCAGGCCTGTGATCTGCCACACTGCTGAGTTTTGCATTGTGCGGAGATGATGTGCCGAGGCCGAATGTTTGCTGATGAGGAATGAGAGAACATTGTCGTAAAGTCACTCTTGCAATCCTCCTTTAAGGTGGGTCAGTGATTGGCAGTCACCAGGGAATAGGTTACCAACTTACCAATTTTGTTTCTGAGAAGTGGGTGACCCTGGAAAGGCCGCATTTATTGCTCATCAAGGCTCAACCACATAGTGTGAGACTGGAGTCACGTATAGGCCAGACCAAGGTAGAAGGGGCAGGTTCCCTTCCCTCGAACTTGGAGGGTAAAAAAGCTTAAAGAAAGATGGCTTGGCAGTCTGACCAAAAAGAATAAATCAAGTGATTGTTTTCCTGATTACATCTGTCAACCTCCCTGCTGAAGAATCTGAGCCGATTTCATGGAAACAACAACATTATGTGATGGTAATGGAGTTAGGTGCAAGTATTTAGATCTTTAAATGAAATAAATATAAGCTCCCACAGAACAGCAGTGACTACACTCCAAAAGTCCTTCATTGGCTGTAAAGCGGTTAGAGACGTCCGGTGGTCGTGAAAGGCGCTATATAAATGTAAGTCTTTCTTTTTCTCAATTATAGATCATTGCTTTGTGTTTAGTAAGAGTGCCATGTTTAAACAAAAGTAGCACATGCTCTCAGATCATTCGTCATTCAATGGCATAGTATCAAACTATCAGAAAACTAACCAACGGCCAGGGACGTACTTCCAACTCTAGCCTTTGGTGACACTGGAGAATCTGAAGCCACAATTTTAACTGTAAAGCTCGTGAACAGGGGAAGGGAAGGGGAGCTCGGGGTAGGGGAGGCGCAAGTTATCCTTATGGGGTCAGGAGGAGAAATCCTGCTCCTCTTGGGTATCAAGGAATCTTAAAAAATTAAAACATACTAAACTTACCTGAGCCTCCTGCGCCAGGATCCTGTTGGGCCCACAGTTAAAATGGCGTAGCATTGCAATGATGTCATTGGGATGCAAGAGTGCTATTTAGAGCCATACTCCTCAGGCAAGTCAAGATGGGAGTGGCGGGAACTCATTGGGAATGCAATGCAACCTTACTGCCACCGACCCCCCGCCCCCCCCGCCACCACCACCCCGCCCCACCATCTTAGCCTCACTTGTCTGTACTGTTCCTGTTGGATGGGGTGGGGGGGTAAAATAAGGCCTTGAATTTGCCTCCTGTGTTCACTTTGAACTCTGACCCTGTTACCAGGAATTTTATGTCATATGATCTCAAACTTTAACATTGCCTGATTCTTTACAAATCAAGGTTTAGTTAGACAAGGTGAGTTAGGAGACTATGCTATTGCCACTGGGATCTGAGTTTGAATCCAGCTGGGATTGATAAAATTAACAGCTGTAAAGGTTCAAAGTGTATTAGAAATGGAATACTTTCAACTCGCTAAATAATGTATTACTGTCAAACAGCAAATAGTGCAGAGGTGCGTTTGCAGACTAACTCTCTTGGTGGTCTTTAATGACACCCGATGAAGTTAGAAAGAAGCATGACTCTTGGCATTAACATCCCGGCCTCAATGTAACCAAGCTACTGTTGCCACCCAACAAAACTATGGAGGCTGTCAATCAGTGGACAAGGTGCTGGCAACACTACTAAGATCCAGCCGGAGAAAGCCAGCTGGAACCAAGGGCTGTATTTTCGGCTTTTCTGTTTTCAGGGCAATAATGGCGGCGGGGCGAGAAAGTTAATGGCCGGAATAGTTTGTGCTTTAATATGTAAGTTTGGGCATCTGGGCCCTGCATCAGGGGACACAACACAAAGGGAGACGTTGAACACCTCTCTTGGTGCAAGGAAGGGAAACTCCCGAGCTAAAGAGCCGGGCCTTGAGCACGCCAAGAGAGGCCTGGGGAGGGCTGGGGGGGGATCCTAGAAAAACCCACAAAAACATTCCTAAAACTTTGCCCCTACATCACAAATCGCACAAAATATTAAAATAAAAAACACTCGCACTTACTTTTGCAGTACTTTACCTTCCTCACTGATTTCCCAGGTGGTCACTGTGGGCGCACTTCTGGGCGGACAGGAGTTTAAACTCTCACCGGTGTCGCAACCAGGTGCGTTGCACATCTGGTGCAGCTCTTCCCAGGGGTGCTGCTCAGCCCCGCCGCAAAACCCGACCAGAGGATCGCGGCGCGGCGCTGGAGACTTCACCGCCGCCTTTCATGCCGCTCCGGGGTGAAACCCAGAGTGCAAAAGACTGGAAAATCCAGCCCATTCTTCCTTGCTGCCTTTTCTCCTTGTAAACGTTCAGGGAAGAAAGATATGTCAGAAGGGTTTCATCAGTATTTTGGCGCTTACCTTTGAAGAGAAGCTGATGTGCAATAGTCAGGTATCTATTGAGGCCCCCCTACAGTGTGCAGAATCTTCGGGCTATGCCAGGATCCTGCACAATAGTCGACTATTTTAATGTGTGTACGTCTACTGCCTGATGGATTAGTATTGGGGCAGCTCCAGAGGTCCCTGTCTGAAGAGACGTTTCCCACCAAAGCCACTTGGCAGATCAATGCAGCAGGCAATAAGGGGTGTCAGGTTTACGATGGAAGAACCAGGCTCGCCAGCTGCTAGTCCTGCCAGCTCTCTCATGCGGCAGGCAGTCCCTCTGTAGACCACTCTATGACTAATGAGAAACTGAAAGAACTAGAAGCATTCAAGCCAGCACCGTGCAGATGGTGCGTGAATACAATAGACGCCTGATTCTTCCTTCCCCACTATCAGTACTGTCAATGTTTGATATTGTCTGCACTGCTGCGTTTCTCCATAACATAATCCTTTATTTTCAAATAGAAAGAGAAGACTTTCATCCATTCTGTCTGGGCCGAGTGTGCCGCCCAGATTTTTAACTGCAGTCACGCAACCAAGCAACCTGTGCTTTGAACGTCACAAAACTCTTTGATAACACAGCTCTTTCAATTGATAAACAGAGGCAGTGAGAGGAAAAACAGCAGTAACATAACATAACTGTCTGGGACAAGAGGACTTGTACATTGGCATGTGGCAGGAAAAAGTTAAAGAAAGAAAGACTTACATTTATATAACGCCTTTCATAACCACCAGACATCTCAAAGCGCTTTACAGCCAATGATGTACTCATGGAATGGAGTCACTGTTGTAATGTGTGAAATGCGGCGGCCAATTTGCACGCAGCAAGTTTCCACAAACAGCAATGTGATAATGACCAGATAATCTGTTTTTGTTATGTTGATTGAGGGATAAATATTGGCCAGGACACTGGGGATAACTCCCTGCTCTTCTTTGAAATAGTGTCATGGGATCTTTTACCTCTACCTGACAGAGCAGACAGGGCCTCAGTTTAATGTCTCATCCAAAAGACAGCACCTCCAACAGGGCAACACTCCCTCAGTACTTCATTGGAGTGTCAGCCTAGATTTTTGTGCTCAAGTCCCTGGAGTGGGACTCTGAACCCACAACCTTCTGACCCAGAGGCGACTGTGCTACCCACTGAGCCACAGATGACACTACAGTAACAGCAGAATTCGGTTTCAATAAGCATTAATAAAATTCAAGATTGTATCAGCATTAGCAGGAGGGGTAGACTGAACCATCCTCACTTACCAAGTTATTGATTATTAATGTTCAAACAAGTCTAGAGTTGAGAAGGAATTCTCCCCCCAACACCCACACACCTTGTAGTGAATACATAGAACAGACTCACGGCAAGGCAGTTAATGCAATGTCAATTCATTGCTTTGAGAAAGAACTTGCATTTATGTAGCACGTCAGCACATCCTCAGGACATCCCAGAGTGCTTTACAAGCAGTGAATTTTGCTATGTTGCCAGGCAGTCTGTACACAACTAGATTCCAAGAGCAGCAAACAAGAGAAATGACCAGTGAACCTGTTCTTGCTTGAGGGAGAAATGTTGGCCAGAGCATCAGGAGAAATCCTACTCTTCTTCAAATAATGCCATTGAATCTTTTGCATCCACCTAAATTGGCAGATCTTGGTTCAAATCTCACCAGTAGGACGGTGCCTCCAACTATGCAGCACTCGCTTTGTACTATACTGGAGTGCCAGTTTAGATTATACGATCAAGTATTGGAGCGGGACTTGAACGATAACCTGCAGGCGAGATGCTACTAATTCAGCCAAGCTGACACTTTAACAAATAGCTGAAAATAATGCTTTATTTAATTCATTCTCAGGATGTGGGCATCATTGGCAAGGCTAACATTTATTGCCCATCCCTAGTTGCCCTGAAAAGATGGTGTTGGGCCTTCTTCTTGAACCACTGCAATCTGTTTTGCAGCAGCTTGATACAACTGAGTAGTTTGTTAGGCCATTTCAGAGAACAGTTATGAGTCAACCACATTTGTGTGAGTCTGGAGTCACATACGGGCCAGACCGGGTAAGGATGGCAGATTTCTTGCCTTGCAGGACATTTGTGAACTAGTTGAACTATGACAATCCGATAGCTTCATGGTCACTTTTACTGAGATCTCCTTTTTATTTCCAAATTTTTAAAACTGAATTCAAATTTTCAAACTACCATGGTAGGATTTTAATTTCTCTCTGGATTGTTAGTCCAAGATCACTGGCCCATAACACAACCACTTCACTTCCCTACCTGATTGATGCCATTTTAGAATGATAGGTTATAAAGGTAAGTATAGATAGAACACAATTGGTTAGATTTTCTGCTCAGGCATAAGTCCGAACAAAGTAGAGCAAATTAAAAAGAAAGTCCTACATTTCTTACATTTGGAATTTAAAAAAAGTTAGTATCATAGAAACATAGAAAATAGGTGCAGGAGTAGGCCATTCGGCCCTTCGAGCCTGCACCACCATTCAATAAGATCATGGCTGATCATTCCCTCAGTACCCCTTTCCTGCTTTCTCTCCATACCCCTTCATCCCTTTAGCCGTAAGTGCCATATCTAACTCCCTCTTGAATATATCCAATGAACTGACATCAACAACTCTCTGCGGCAGGGAATTCCACAGGTTAACAACTCTCTGAGTGAAGAAGTTCCTCCTCATTTCAGTCCTAAATGGCCTACCCCTTATCCTAAGACTGTGTCCCCTGGTTCTGGATTTCCCCATCATCGGGAACATTCTTCCTGCATCTAACCTGTCCAGTCCCGTCAGAATCTTATAAGTTTCTACGAGATCCCCTCTTATCCTTCTAAACTCCAGTGAATACAGGCCCAGTTGATCCAGTCTCTCCTAATATGTCAGTCGGGAATCAGTCTGGTGAACTTACGCTGCACTCCCTCAATAGCAAGAATGTCTTTCCTAAGATTAGGAGACGAAAACTGAACACAATATTCCAGGTGGGGCCTCGCCAAGGCCCTGTACAACTATAGTAAGACCTCCCTGCTTCTATACACAAATCCCCGAGCTATGAAGGCCAACATACCATTTGCCTTCTTCACCGCCTGCTGTACCTGCATGCCAACTTTCAATGACTGATGAACCATGACACACAGGTCTCGTTGCACATCCCCCTTTTCTAATCTGCTGCCATTCAGATAATATTCTGCCTTCGTGTTTTTGCCCTCAAAGTGGATAACCTCACATTTATCCACATTATACTGCACCTGCCATGCATTTGCCCACTTACCAAACCTGTCCAAGTCACCCTGCAGCCGTTTAGTGTCCTCCTCACAAATCACACCGCCACCCAGTTTAGTGTCATCTGCAAACTTGGAGATATTACACTCAATTCTTCATCTAAATCATGAATGAATATTGTAAATAGTTAGGTCCCAGCACTGAGCCCTGTGGCACTCCACTAGTCACTGCCTGCCATTCTGAAAAGGACCCGTTTATCCCTACTCTCTGCTTCCTGTCTGCCAACCGGTTCTCGATTCACATCAGTACATTACCCCCCAATACCATGTGCTTTGATTTTGCACACCAATCTCTTGTATGGGACTTTATCAAAAGCCTTTTGAAAGTCCAAATACACCACATCCACTGGTTCTCTCTTGTCCACTCTACTAGTTACATCCTCAAAAAATTCCAGAAGATTTGTCAAGCATGATTTCCCTTTCATAAATCCATGCTGACTTGGACCAATCCTGTCACTGCTTTCCAAATGTGCTGCTATTTCACCTTTAATAATTAATTCCAACATTTTCCCCACTACTGATGTCAGGCTAACCGGTCTATAATTACCCGTTTTCCCTCTCCCTCCTTTTTTAAACAGTAGTGTAACATTAGCTACCCTCCAGTCCATAGGAACTGATCCAGAGTCAATAGACTGTTGGAAAATGATCACCAATGCATCCACTATTTCTATGGCCACTTCCTTAAGTACTCTGGGATACAGATTATCAGGCCCCGGGGATTTATCGGCCTTCAATCCCATCAATTTCCCTAACACAATTTCTCGCTTTATAAGTATATCCTTCAGTTCCTCCTTCTCACTCAACCCTCGGTCCCCTAGTATTTCCGGAAGGTTATTTGTGTCTTCCTTCGTGAAAACAGAACCAAAGTATTTGCTTAACTGTTCTGCTATTTCTTTGTTCCCCCTTATAAATTCACCTGAATCTAACTGCAAAGGACCTACGTTTGTTTTCACTAATCTTTTTCTCTTCACATATCTATAGAAGTTTTTGCAGTCAGTTTTTTTGTTCCCAGCAAGCTTCCTCTCATACTCTATTTTCCCCCTCCTAATTAACCCCGTTGTCCTCCTCTGCTGTATTACAAAATTCTCCCAGTCCTCAGGTTTGCTGTTTTTTCTGGCCAATTTATATACCTCTTTCTTGGATTTAACACTATTCTTAATTTCCTTTGTTAGCCATGATTGAGCCACCTTTCCCATTTTATTTTTACTCCAGACAGGGATGTACAATTGTTGAAGTTCACTTATGTGATCTTTAAATGTTTGCCATTGTCTATCTACCATCAACCCTTTAAGTATCACTCGCCACTCTATTCTAGCCAATTCACGTCTCATACCATCGAAGTTACCTTTCCCCAAGTTCAGGATCCTAGTCTCTGAATTAACTGCGTCACTCTCCATCTTAATAAAGAATTCCACCATATTATGGTCACTCTTCCCAAAGAGGTCTCGCACAACAAGATTGTTAATTAGTCCTTTCTCATTACACATCACCCAGTCTAGGATGGCCAGCCCTCAAGTTGGTTCCTCGACATATTGGTCTAGAAAACCATCCCTAATACACTCAAGGAAATCCTCATCCACCGCATTGCTACCAGTTTGGTTAGCCCAATCTATATGCATATTAAAGTCATCCATGATAACTGCTGCACCTTTATTGCATGCACCCCTAATTTCCTGTTTGATGCCCTCCACATCCTCATTACTAATGTTTGGTGGTCTGTACACAACTCCCACTTGCGTTTTCTGCGCTTTGGTATTCCCTAGCTCCACCCATACAGATTCCACATCATCTAAGCTAATGGCCTTCGTTACTATTGCATTAATTTCCTCTTTAACCAGCAACGCCACCCCACCTCCTTTTCCTTTCTGTCTATCCTTCCTAAATGTTGAATACCCCTGGATGTTGAGTTCCCAGCCTTGGTCACCCTGGAGTCATATCTCCGTGATGCCATTTACATCATATCCGTTAACAGCTATCTGCGCAGTTAATTTGTCCACCTTATTCCGAATATTCCTCGCATTGAGGCACAGAGCCTTCAGCCTTGGCTTTTTAACACCCTTTGCCCTTTAGGATTTTGCTGTAATGTGGCCCTTTTTGCTTTTTGCCTTGGGTTTCTCTGCCCTCCACTTTTACTTTTCTTCTTTCTATCTTTTGCTTCTGCCCCCTTTCTACTTCCCTCTGTGTCCTTGCATAGGTTCCCATCCCCCTGCCATATTAGTTTAACCCCTCCCTAACAGCACTAGCAAACACTCCCTCTAGGACATTGGTTCCAGTCCTGCCCAGGTGCAGACCGTCCGGTTTGTACTGGTCACACCTCCCCCAGAACCGGTTCCAATGTCCCAGGAATTTGAATCCCTCCCTTCTGCACCACTCCTCAAGCCACGTATCCTGAGCTATCCTGCGATTCCTACTCTGACTAGCACGTGGCACTGGTAGCAATCCTGAGATTACTATTTTTGAGGTCCAACTTTTCAATTTAGCTCCTAGCTCCCTAAATTCTTCTTGTAGGACCTCATCCCGATTTTTACCTATATTGTTGGTATCTATATGCACCACAACAACTGACTGTTTACCCTCCCCCTTCAAAATGTCCTGCACCCGCTCCGAGACATCCTTGACTCTTGCACCAGGGAGGCAACATATCATCCTGGAGTCTCGGTTGCGGCCGCAGAAACGCCTATCTATTCCCCTTACAATCGAATCCCCTATCACTATAGCTCTCCCACTCTTATTTCTGCCCTCCTGTGCAGCACAACCACTGACAGTGCCATGGACGTGGCTGCTGCTGCCCTCCCCTGATGAGTCATACCCCTCAACAGTACCCAAACCGGTGTATCTGTTTTGCAGGGGGATGACCGCAGGGGACCCCTGCACTACCTTCCTTGTACTGCTCTTCCTGTTGGTCACCCATCCCCTATCTGGCTGTGTGACCTTTACCTGCGGTAAGACCAACTCACTAAATGTGCTATTCATGACATCCTCAGCATCGCGCATGCTCCAGAGTAAATCCACCCGCAGCTCCAGTGCCGCAATGCGGTCTGTCAGGAGTTGCAGCCGGATACACTTCCCGCATATGTAGTCATCAGGGACACTGGAAGCATCTCAGTATTGATGACTATGTAACTATCAGATTGTTGTGAAAACCCATCTGGTTTACTAGAACACAAGAACATAAGAAATAGGAGCACGAGTAGGCCATTTGGCCCCTCGAATGCTCCACCATTCAATAAGATCATGGTTGTTCTGATCATGGACTCAGTTACACTTCTCTGCCTGCTCCCCATAACCCTTTATTCCCTTATCGCTCAAAAATCTGTCTATCTCTGCATTAAATTTATTCAATGATCCAGCCTCCACAGCTCTCTGGGGCAGAGAATTCCATAGATTTACAACCCTCTGAGAGAAGAAATTTCTTCTCATCTCAGATATAAATGGGCGGCTCCTTATTCTAAGACCATGGCCCCTAGTTTTAGTTTCACCTATGAGTGGAACTATCCTCTCTGCATCCACCTTGTCGAGCCCCCTCATTATCTTATAAATTTCAATAAGATCACCTCTCATTCTTCCGAAATCCAATGAGTAGAGGCCCAACCTACTCAAGCTATCTTCATAAGTCAGCCCCCTTATCTCCGGAATCAATCTAATGAACCTTCTCTGAAGAGCGTCCAATGCAAGTATATCCTTCCTTAAATAGGGAGACTAAAACTGTACGCAGTACTCTAGGTGTGGCCTCACCAATACCCTGTACAGTTGTAGCAGGACTTATCTGCTTTTATACTCTATTCCCCTTGCAATACAGGCCAACATTCCATTTGTCTTTCTAATTACTTGCTGTACCTGCATATTAACTTTTTGTACTTCATGCACAAGGACTCCCAGGTCTCTCTGTACTGCAGCACTTTGAAATTTTTCTCCTTTAAATTAAAATTTGCTTTTCTATTATTTCTGAAAGTGGATTATCTCACATTTTCCCACATTATATGCCATCTGCCAAAGTTTTGCCCACTCACTTAGCCTGTCCATATCCCTTTGCAGATTTTTTGTGTCCTCCTCACAATTTCCTTTCCCACCCATCTTTGTAACATCAGCAAACTTGGCTACATTACACTCGGTCCCTTCATCCAAGTCATTAATATAGTTTGTAAATAGTTGAGGACCCAGCACCGATCCCTGCAGCACCCCATTAGTCACTGTTTGCCAACCGGAAAATTATCCATTTATCCCGACTCTGTTTTCTATTAGTTAATCAATCCTCTATCCATGCTAATATATTACCTCCAACCCTGTGAGCTTTTATCTTGTGCAGTAACCTCTTATGTGGCACCGTATCGGATGCCTTCTGGAAATCCAAATACACCACATCCACTGGTTCCCCCTTATCCACCCTGCTCGTTACATCCGCAAAGAACTTCAGCAAATTTGTCAAACATGATTTCACCTTTCATAAAAGCATGCTGACTCTGCTTGATTGAATCATGCTTTTCCAAATATCCTGCCACTAATGTTCTTTAGGGTAGGAAATCTGCCGTCCTTACCGGGTCTGGCCTATATGTGACTCCGGACCCACAGCAATGTGGTTGACACTTAACTGCTCTCTGAAATGGCCCAGCAAGCCACTCATTTGCACCAAATCACTACAACAAAGTCAGCAATTAGGGAGTACCTTCACCACAAGGATTGCAGTGGTTCAAGGCAGTGGCTCACCACCACGATCTCAAGGGCAATTAGGGAAGTGCATAAATGCTGGTCTCGCCAGCAAGCCCACATACTGTGAATGAATAAAGAAAAAAATATATAGTGCCCCAGGATGTCACAAGCCGCTTACAGCCCAGAAGACCACCTGCCTGACTCAGGCGAGAGTGTTACTAACTCAGCCAAGCTGACACTTTAACAAATATGAAAAATGTGAAATGTGGGCAGGATTTAAAGGCCTGCAGCACCTTAAAGGGACAGAGGTTGTGATTTGTGAGACAATACCTTTCTTTTTGCAAGCATGTCCGCAAACAATTCAGCAGGGCAAGGAATGGGCTGTTTCCATGACGGGGCTATAGCAATTCTGATGGCAGAAATGTAACATAGGAAGGGGGTTTCATATCAGATGGGGTGCTACAGACCCACAGGCAAGAATGGCTGGAGAGGAGAACCAGCCATGAGCAAGACATTGGGCATCTGGAGGCAGTGTCAGAAGAAGTCTACAGCAGTTATGAATGGTGTGAAGCCTGCAGTTGGAGCCTGCGATTGGAGCCCACGGTTGGACTTCAGGTTTGGGAAGAAAGTGCCATCGCATGCACTATTGCCACTTGGGTTGCACCTAGATGATGCAGGAGGATAGATTTAAGAGCACATACATCACACACTCTCACTAAGGGGGAGCACTGTGGATACAAGCCCTTGTCACTCACATAAGACCTGTTCCATTATTCTATTTAATCTAGTTGTTGTTGTGCATAGAGTGATCGTGCAGGCGTTTACCAGAATGCTTCATCGGTTGGTAGGAACGTAATACTGGCACAGGCACGATGGACTGAATGGCCTCCTTCTGTGTTATATAATTCCATATTGGTAAGTTGTCAGGAATATTTATAATGTTGTAGTTGAGGGCATATTTATAGAGAGCACATTGTTTGCTTCCATGGTGCTTCCTCTTGATAACAGTGTGAAATTAATACGATTTTAAATCTGGTCTTGTGTTTTGGCGAGGAGGTGCTGCCTAGATGGAAGGACTTGTGAGGTGGCTGGCTGCTGTGTATTTGTAAGAATCTCTTGTGAGTGAGATGCAGACAGGACTATTAATGCAGTGGGCACATTTCCAAGTTAAGCGAAAGTTTCCAGTGTGAGAGGACCCGAGATAAAAAGTGAACAAAGGAGGGCTATATTCTCCCTACGGCTTTCTGGCACTGCTCTTTAAAAGCATTCTGTTAACGGGCCATGATCTAGCAATTCTGGATACCCACTTTGACAGGCTCGTTGATGCAACCGCGATATCTCGGCAGAAGCAATGGGAAATTGTGTGAAGAATGTTAACATAGGAGCATTAGGAACAGGAGGAGGCCACTCAGCACTTTGGGCCTGTTCTGCCATTCTATTAGATCCTGGCTGAACTGTACATCAACTCCATTCTCACGCCTTTGTTCCATATCCCTTGATACCCTTACCCAACAAAAATCTATCGATCTCAGTGTTGAAAGCTCCAATTGTCCCAGCTAATGTCAATAGCTAATTTAGTGCTTCGTTTACATAAGCAATCTGCCAAATTGACAGCAGCAGAAGAAAACGCTGATGGAAACTTGTACAGGGTGCTAAATGGGAAGAGAATAAGTGTGACAACAATCTTACAACACAACAGGAGGCCATTAATCCTATCGTGCCTATCATCATCATAGGCGGCCCCTCGTATCGAGGATGACTTGCTTCCACGCCAAAATGAATGAGTTTGCAGGTGTTTCAATGAAGGACCTAATATTCCAGGTTCCAAACTACATGCTGAAGGGTGGAAGATGCCTGTGCATGGATTTTTTTAATGTGTGGTGAGCGTTGCACACCAGCCATCACACGGGCTTGACAGAGCTAGGTCTGGTCCAGTGGCAAGAATTAACCAAGACTACTGGAGACCAGCTCTGCTGCACAGATCTAGTGCACATCGTGCCTGTGCCAGCTCTTTGAAAGATCTATCCAATTAGTCCGACTCCCTTACTCTTTCCCTATAGCCAGCACATTTTTACTTTTTAAGTATTTATCCAATTGAAAGTTATTATTGAATCTGCTTCCACCACCCTTTCAGGCAGTGCATTCCACCTCACAATAACTTGCTGTGTAAAAAAATGTCTTCTCATCTCCCCCTGTTTTTTTGCCAATTATTTTAGAGCTGTGTTCTCTCGTTACTGACCCACTTTGCCACTGAAAACAGTTTCTCCCTATCTACTTTGTAAAAATCCTCATAATTTTGAACACCTCTATTAAATCTGCCCTTATTCTTCTCTGCTCTAAGGAGAACAACCGCAGCTTCTCTAGTTTCTCCGTGTAACTGAAGTCCCTCATGCCTGGAACCATTCTAATAAATCTCTTCTGCACTTTCTCTAAGGCCTTGACATCCTTCCTAAAGTGTAGTGCCCAGAATTGGCCACAATAGTCCAGCTGAGGCCTAACCAGTGTTATATAAAAGTGTAGCATAACTTTCTTGCTTTTGTACGTTATGCCTCTATTTATAAAGCCAAGTGCACCTTTTTAACAGCCTAAAGGCATTCGATAAGATGCCACATAAAAGGTTACTACACAAGATAAGAGCTCACAGGGTTGGAGGTAATATATTAGCATGGATAGAGGATTGGCTAACGAACAGAAAACAGAGTGTCAGGATAAATGAGTCATGCTCAGGTTGGCAAACTTTAACAAGTGGGGTGCCACAGGGATCAGTGCTGGGGGCTCAACTATTTACGATCTACATTAATGACTTGGATGAAGGGACCGAGTGTCTTATAACCAAATATGCTGATGATACAAAGATAGGTGGCTAAGAGGGGTGGCAGATGACCGAATGTCCACCCCAAGGAGTCTGCAAAGGGATAGAGATAGGTTAAGTGAGTGGGCAAAAAAATTGACAGATGGAGTATAATGTGGGAAAATGTGAGGTTGTCTACTTCGTTAGGAAGAATAGAAAAACAAAATATTATTTAAATGGAGAGAGACTACACAATGCTACAGTACAAAGGGTTCTATGTATCCTCATACATGAAACACAAAACGTTAGCTTGCAAATGCAGCAAGTAATTAGAAAGGCAAATGGAATGTTGGCCTTTATTGCAAGGGGGATAGAGTATAAAAGCAGGGAAGTCCTGCTACAACTGTACAGGGTATTGGTGAGACCACACCTAGAGTACTGCGTACAGTTTTGGTCTCCTTATTTAAGGAGGGATATACTTGCATTGGAGGCAGCTCTGGGAAGGTTCACTGGGTTGATTCTGGGATGAAGGGGTTGTCTTATGAGGAAAGGTTGAGCAGATTGCGCCTGTATTCATTGGAGTTTAGAAGAATAAGTGGTGATCTTATTGAAACATGTAAGTTTCTGAGGGGACTTGACAGGATAGATGATGAGAGGATGTTTCCCTTCATGGGGGAATCTCGAACCAGGGGGCATAGTTTCAGAATAAGGGGTCTCCCACTTAAGATGGAGATGAGGAGGAATTTCTTCACTCAGAGGGTTGTGAATCTTTGTAATTCTCTACCCCAGAGAGCTGCGGAAGCTGCATCATTGAATATATTCAAGGCTGAGGTAGACAGATTCTTGAACTATAGGGGAGTCAAGGGTAATGAGGAATGTTGTGTACGCTTAAATAACTGACAAACTGAGCCAGGAGAAAAGTAACTTAAACTGTGTGCTTTAGACAATAACCCAAAATAGTGTCCTCAAACCGTCATGAACCAGCATTACAGAAACTGTGAATAGCTCCTGCAGGATCCTAATGCCCATCCGGTGAACTCTAACAAATGAATAGAGTATGAGCACAAGATATTTGCCCCTTTTTAAAACCACAGTCTATGTACAGATAAAGTCATTGAGATAGCCAGGTTGTGTTCTGATATGCTGAGACCAGCGTGGAGCTTGCGGTGTTTGATCGAGGTTATCGATTGGGAAACAGAACAGTGCCTCTGTTCCATCCTGCTACTCTGTTTGTCTGTGAGTTGGGATCAGTCTATGAGTGTTCCATCGAGTTCCATCATTAAGTTCATAGGTGTCAGGGCTGAACTATCGCCCGATCTGTTTTGGAGACTGTATTATATATATATAGCTCTACCCAATGGACTACTGTGGCATTGCAACCATTGCTGTTTACAACAATAAAGAGGGAGTCACCTGAATGGGTTCCTGAAGTTATCAGCCATCTTAGAGCCTGTATGTTGTGAGGTCGTACGAAAAACATAGCATTGGCGATGGAGAATGGGATAATCGGAAAACCTAGCTGAGATTTTTGTTGGTGGATGATTCAGCCAACTGACAGAAAGACTTTGAGAGCTTCTCTGTTTTGATTAACAGCTAAAAATCCAAGCACACTTGACTGAACTGCCGGAGTCCAGATGGCCGTGGCTATGGGAATAATAGGGCACTTGGGGAAGTTTCAACTCGACCGTGAAAGTTTCAGAGAGTATGTGGAGCGGCTAGAAATGTTTTTCACTGCAAATAGTATCATCAAAGTCCCTGATGATGAAAACCATTGCCGGATGGTGTTGGAAAGAACATGGGCTATTTTCTTAACTGAAGCAGGGACGAGGTGTATGAAATCCTGAAAAATTTGTTTGAGCCTGTCAAGCCAAAGGACACATCAAGGACGGCACTGCAGTCCAGAGCCCCTGGAAATTGCTGAAAGCTATCGTTTCGGAATACGAGATCAGTTAACTGACGAAAGTATCAGTGAGTACATTATAGCATTATTCACTGTAATTCCAGAAACTTTCAGGACCAAGCATTGCGTGACCGCTTTGTTTTTGGGATGAAAAATGATGTGATCCGAAGAAAGTTATTGACAACTCCTAACTTGACTTTTGATTTAGCTTGTCAGACAGCTATGTCAATGGACATGGCCGACCAATATTCCCGAGAATTTCATACCATTCCGAGTCGTCAGACAACCGAGGTGAATCACCTGCAGATTAAAAGTAAAAGGCAGTTGGGTCCCAAGGTCTCAGCAACTGGCAATGGTAACAGAGCATTGAAGTCCTGCTATCGGTGCCTGGGACAACACATTGCTCAAAGTTGTCCATATGTGAAGGCAGAGTGTTGCTTCTGCAGGAAAACTGGGCATCTTGTGAAGGCGTGCTGACTGAAGAGTAAACCAGCTTCCCAAGTTATATGTAGAAATCCCCAGAGACTACATTGCGTGGAAGAAAAACAACAGCACGAGGCGATTTTAGAGCTACACAACATCAGGAGCACGAGGGTAACTAACAGCGATTCGAAAACTATCATCATCCATGTAAATGTTGCAGGAAACAAGATACCCATAGAAGTCGACATTGATGCATCCATGAGTGTAGTACCGGAATCGCTATACCTCGACAAATTGCCTGATTTCCCACTGGAGAAATCCAAGATAGAGCTGCGAGGCTACTCGGGAGAGAAGATTCCTGTGGTAGATTGTATCACTGTACTGGTGAAATACAAGGATCAATTTCAGAGCTTGCCTCTCTGAGTAGTGGCAGGAGACAAGCCTGCTTACTAGGAAGAAATTGGTTGGGATCACTGAAGCTGGATTGGAGTGAGATTTTTCGTGTTGAAATGAGATTTGCATCAAAGGATGATGTCATCAATATATCCGAAGGTGTTCTGCGAAACATCAGTCCAATCCAAGGCTTCAAGGCGAGTGTCAGGGTACAGAAGGATGCTAAATCAGTTTACTTCAAGTCACATCCCATACCATATGCACTCAAGGAGAAAGTTGAGCAAGAACTCAAGAGACTAGAGACTGAGAACATTATCTCCAAGATAGATCTATGTAATTGGGCTACACCCATTGTTGTTGTACCTAAGTCCGATGGTAAGGTAAGGTTGTGTGGTGATTATAAAGTAACCGTAAACCAGGTTCGAGAAGGTAATCTCCCCAATACATTGCCAAATGTAGAAGATTTGTTCACAACACTGACAGGTGGTCAGATCTTCTCAAAGTTGGATCTTACGAATTCCTACTTATAACTTGAACTAGATGAGGAGTCCAATTCATGCTTGACTATAAATACTCATCTAGGCCTATATCAATTTAATAGGCTACCATTTGGAGTGTCTTCCGCCCCCACCATATTCCAAGGGGTGATGAACCAGATTTTGCAAGGTATTGAAGGGGTAGTATGTTATTTAGATGACATACAAATTTCAGCACCAAACAGGTAAATTCATAATAACGCATTGAATGAAGTCCTCAAATGGCTAGAGAAGCACAGAGTACAAGTGACTGCTCACAAGTGTGAGTTAATTCAAAACTCAGTGGAGTACTTAAGGCACAGAGTAGACAAAGATGGTTTACAGCTAATCAAGGGAAAGCTGGATGCAATCAGAAATGCACCCACTCCCAAGAAGTTCACCTATTGAACTTCGATAATTTTTGGGTCTTTTGAACTATTATGGAAAGTTCCTACCAAATTTGGCTACAGTTTTAATATAGAAACATAGAAAATAGGTGCAGGAGTAGGCCATTCGGCCCTTCGAGCCTGCACCGCCATTGAACAAGATTATGGCTGATCACCCACCCCAGCATCTCTCCCCCACGCTCCCTCCACACCCCCCAACCCACCCAGCCGCAAGGACCACATCCAACTCCCTCCCGAAAACATCCAATGAACTGGCATCAACAACTCTCCGCGGCAGGGAACCCCACAGGCCAACAACTACTCAAGTGAAGAAGTCTCTCCCAATACCAACCCCAAACAGCTCACCCCCCATCCTAAGAGCGAGCCCACCCCCCATCCTAAGAGCGTGCCCCCCCCACCCCAGCTCCGGACCCACCCAACACCGGGAACACTCCCTCCGCACCCAACCCGCCCCGTCCCGTCAGAATCCTTCCCAAATGCCGAACACCCCCGGATGTTGAGCCCCCAGCCCCGGCCACCCCGGAGCCACGCCCCCGCGATGCCAACCACACCACATCCACCAACCGCCATCTGCGCAGTCAACCCGTCCACCCCACTCCGAACACTCCCCGCATCGAGGCACAGAACCCCCAGGCCCGCCCCTCCAATACACTTCGACCCCGCCAGACTTCCGCTGCAATGTGGCCCCTCCTGTCCCCCGCTCTGGGTTTCTCCGCCCCCCCACCTCCACCACTCTCCCCTCCATCCCCCGCCCCCGTCTCCCCTCATCTTCCCTCTGCCTCCCCGCACAGGCTCCCATCTTGGGGGCGGTAACCTTTTGTGGCAGGGAATTTTAGCTCCCGCTGCAGAATTGGCCTTACCACCCCTTAGTAGAAGCGGAGTGCAATTTCCCACACTCAATTTTATAAAATTCAGGGTTACATCCACTCAATGAACTATTGAAAAAACAGGTACATTGGAAGTGGTCAGAAGAATGCGATACAGCATTCAAGGAGTGCAAAAGCCAACTGGTGGAGAGCACCATGTTAGTTCACTATGACATATCGAGGAAATCAAGCTAGCATGTGATGCCTCTCCGTATGGAGTTGGGGCAGTGATCTCTCATGTACTACGTAGTGGGGAGGAGAGACCAATTGCTTTTGCTTCACGCACTCTCAGTGCCAGTGAGCGTAATTACGCGCAAATCGAAAAGGAAGCTTTGGCATTAATTTTTGGGGTCAAGATGTTCCACAAATACTTGTATGGTCATAGGTTTACCATTGTTATGGACCATAAGCCCCTGACAGCAATCCTCCATCCAAAGTCCCCAGTTCCAACATTAACTGCAGCCCGAATGCAGAGATCGGCTTTGATTTTGTCAGCATATTCAAATGATATTGAATACAGCTAATCACAATAATGCTGATGCTATGTCTAGATTGCCATCCCCATCACAAGTTACACACGATAGGGAAGAAGTGTTCTATTTTCATACATTGATGAGCTGCCAGTCACAGCTGAAGAGATTGGTAGAGCAACCAAAATGTGATCCAGTTATGTCAAAGGTGTATGATTACATCACAAATGGCTGGCCAAAACAGGTAACAAAGATATTCATCCATTCTTCATTCATAGGAATGAATTATCAGTCGATAAAGATTGTATCATGTGGGGTGCAAGAGTGGTTATACCAAATAAATTCAGGTCCAAATTATTAGGAGATTTTCCTGACCAGCACTTGGGAATGTGCTTGACCAAGAATTTTGCACGCAGTTACTTATGGTGGCCAGGTCTAGATAAATATATAGAGTACATCATCAGTCAGTGTACAACATGTCAATCGGTAAGCAAGAAACCACCATCAGTACCATTACAGTCAAATTGTAAAACATGCCCTCATCAAACAGATATTGGATCCAAATCCAAAGAAACAACAGTTGTCATTGGACCACAAATTGGCTAATTTTCTAATAACGTATCGTAATACTCCTCACAGAGCTACTGGTAGAGCACCAGCAGAGTTGTTTCTCAAATGACAGCCACAAACCAGATTCCCGTTGTTAAAACCAAACTTGGCAAAGTCCGTAGAAGAGAAACAATTAAGACAGAAAGAGAATCATGATGGAGGTAGAGTAAAAGAGAGAAGTTATTATTTAAATGGAGAAAAATTGCAAAGTGCTTCAGTGCAGCAGGACCTGGGGGTACTTGTGCATGAAACACAAAGGGTCAGTATGCAGGTACAGCAAGTGATCAGGAAGGTCAATAGAATCTTGGCCTTTATTGCAATGGGGATGGAGTATAAAAGCAGGGAAGTCTTGCTACAGTTATACAGGGTATTGGTGAGGCCACACCTAGAATACTGCATGCAGTTTTGGTTTCCATATTTACAAAAGGATATGCTTGCTTTGGAGGCAGTTCAGAGAAGGTTGACTAGGTTGATTCCGGAGATGAGAGGGTTGACTTATGAGGAAAGGTTGAGGAGGTTGGGTCTCTACTCATTGGAATTCAGAAGAATGAGAGGCAATCTTATCGAAACCTATAAGATTATGAGAGGGCTTGACAAGGTGGATGCAGAACGGATGTTTCCACTGATGGGGACACTAGATCTAGGGGCATAATCTTAGAATAAGGGACCACCCATTTAAAACTGAGATGAGGAGGAATTTCTTCTCTCAGAGGGTTGTAAATCTGTAGAATTCGCTGCCTCAGAGAGCTATGGAAGCCGGGACATTGAATAACTTTAAGACACAGATAGACAGCTTCTTAACTGATAAGGGATTAAGGGGTTATGGAGACCGGGCAGGGAAGTGGACCTGAGTCTATGATCGGATCAGCCACGATCATATTAAATGGTGGAGCAGGCTCGAGGGGCCATATGGCCTACTCCTGCTCCTATTTTTTATGTTCTTATGTAGAAATGTGAAATTAAATCAGAAGGTGAGAGTGATGAACCATCACTGTGCATGGTTAAAGTGGTTACCAGGAAGAGTGGTGAAGATGTGTGGTCCTTGCACATATTTGGTCATGATGTTTGATCATGGACAGGTTATGTTTGTTCACATTGATCATATTTTACCTAGAGATGTGGAAGGATTTGAAGGTTGGAATGATTCGATTATTTCTGACTCATCATATAGTTTTGATACAAGGAAAGTACCAGTAGCATATCCTACATCAAATGTACTGGAAACAAGTCCAAGAGAAAGTCAGAATTTAAGTCTGAGTCCGAGTCAGGCAGACAAACAGTCTGAAGTTGTAGAAAGTTCAAATGTAAATCAAGGGCATCCCTTGGAGGAAAACTTTCCTCAGGATCAGCCTAGAATGAGTCTAAGTTTGACATCATGTTTGGAAGGTGCTGTTCTAGAGCGAAGGTATCCTCTTCGAAACAGAAAACAAGTGGTTAAGCTTGATTTGTAAATATGGCAAAATAAGTCCATATTTTTTGTTATGTATAACCATGCATGTTATGTATGATGATTGTTTATTAAAATTACTTCTTCATTAAGGAGGGAGGTGTAAATATATAGAGCTCCACCCAGTGGACTACTGTGGTATTGCAGCCATTGCAGTTTACAACAATAAAGAGAGAGTCAGCTGACCAGGTTCCTGAAGTTATCAGCCATCTTAGAGCTTGTGTCTTGGTGATGTCGTACCGAAAACATAACAGAGATGAAATTGAAGATGCGAGCTTATGACTCCAGTTTGGGCACCTAGCTTTGACCCAATCTCCATTCTTCAGTTGGGGCTTTTGAGCACGTCATTTTGTGTCAGTGTATGACTTCATTTTTTCGTTGGTGTTCCGAAATCTGGGAAGCGATTTTGGTTATCTTCACACTAGGTTTGGCTGGGGGTTTGAGAATGTCCAGTAGCCAGTGAAGATTCCGCCCAATCATCAGCTCAGCGGGTGTCTTCCCCGTTAGTGAGTGCTTTGTCGAACAGTACGTGCGGAGAATGGTTTGAACAGTTTCGTTGAATGTTTGGCCTGCTGTGAGGTTGGCTTTCAAACCCTCTTTGATGACGCCGTTAAAACGCTCTCAACACCTCCGTTGCTTTGAAGATTGTACCGAGCAGTAATAACATGACAAGTGAGGAAATCCGCGAACTGATTGGACACAAACTGTGGCCCATTGTCATTGATTATGACCTCTGGGAGGCCCCACTTCGTGAACATACGCTGCAGAATAGTGATGATCGTTGCTAAGGTCACTGAACTTGTAGCAATTTCTGGCCATTTGGAATGCAGGTCATGTACTACAACAAGGAAACACTGGTGTTGTGGAGCTGCTTCAACAAGACCGAAGATGTCCAACTGAAGTTGTTGCCATGGTCCTTGTGGCCATGGAATGGGCTTCATTGGCGCTGGTCAGATGTTTGTGGCATTTTCGCTCAGACTGCATGCTTTGCAGTGTGAGATGAACTCCTCGATGCGAGTATCAATCCCAGGCCACCACTCAGTTCTACCCGTATTTTCTGTATTCAGCTTGGTTCTCTACTGTATCATAAGCTAACTTTTTTCTCTTTCATTTTAATCTCTGTACCTTTAATCATCAGGATGTACCAGCTTTGGATAGTCTTCCTTTCCTGCTTTTGGAAAAGTGTCTGGTCTGTACCCAAACTCTTCAATTACTGTTTTATCGCCAATCTTTGATTCCAATCCATCTGAGTCAGATTCCCTTTCAACTCACTGCAATTGACCCTCTTCCAGTTGAGTATCACCTTTCATTGCAACTTGTCTTTTTCATAATTACTCTAAACCTAATGATATTGTGATCACTATTTCCCAAATGCTTCCTTCCTCGTTGGACTGCAAACATACTGATCAAGAAATTTCTCCTTTTCAGGAATTCCTCCACTTTGTCCTTTACACCATTATTTTCCCAGTCTATAACAGGATAATTGAAGTCCCCCATTATCACTACTCTATTATTTTTAAATCTTTCTGAAATTTGCTGACAAATCTGCTCCTCCATCTCCTTCCCACGATTTGGTGGTCCATAGCATACACCCAGCAGTGTAATAGCTCCTCTACTGTTCCTTAACCCTAACCAAATAGATTCTGGGGCCGAAATTGCCCCTTTCTAAAGCCCCATTGACACCTCCAGGGGGTGCTAATGGGGCGGAGGAGACTTTTCGGCTGTGGGGGGGCGCTAACGCCTCCTGGGAAATTGTCCAGGAGTTTGTGGAGGCACTGCAATTGCAGCGCTGCGCCTCCCGGTTAGCGTCCGGGCTGCCGCGAACCCGGCGATGACCTCGCGCCGACCTTTTAATGCCCCATGGGGAAAATTGTCCTGAGACTTCGAAGCTTGCCGACATCTGCTCTCATGGCGCTCCTTAAAGGGGAGAGTGCCATTGCCCCGGGCCACCATCTTTTTTTGACTGCCAACTATTGGGCCGGCCCTACACTCGCGTTCGTGTGCTGGGCTGCAGGCCTGGTCGCATGCTGCCCTGGTGGCCTAGTGGAGACCGTCAAAGGCCTTGCAGAGTGTGCAGTGGCATTCTGCTTTAAGTGACCACGAGGAGCATTGAAGTTCGTCAGTGCTACACGAAGCATCGGCATAGCGCTTCCCACATCACCCTAGTAGCATCCTCGAGAAATATTTTGGTTGAAAGAAAAGTAAAAGTTCCTCACTCTGGAGTGTCTTAATAAAGACTAAGTTCACTGTTACTTCAATCTCCCTGTGAGCAACCTCATCTGTGTTAGGAACACAATAACTGGCAATGAGTATACGAATCCAAAGCAAAGATGCAACCAACTGTGGGCATCCTGGAGAAGTTCTCGGAGGGTGAGGACTGGGAAGCCAATGTCAAACGGCTAGACCAGTACTTTGTAGCCAACGAGCTGGACGGAGAAGGAAGTGCTGCAAAAAGGACTGCGGGGCAACAACCTACAGCCTCATGAAGAATCTTCTGGCACCGGTGAAACCCACAGATAAGTCGTATGAGGATCTGTGTACACTGGTTCGGGAGCACCTTAACCCAAGGGAGAGTGTGCTGATGACGAGATATCGGTTGTACATGTGCCAGCGATCTGAAGGCCAGGAAGTGGCGACCCACGTCGCCGAGCTAAGGCGACTTGCAGGACAATGTGAGTTTGATAGCTAGCTGGAGCAGATGCTCAGAGACTTTTTTGTAATGGGCATTGGCCACGAGACCACCCTATGAAAACTTTTGACTGTAGAGACACCGACACTCAGTAAGCCCATTGCTTTTATGTCCACCAGTGATAACACCAAACAAATCTCTCAGCACACAAGTGCAAGCAATGTTCATAAATTAACTGGAATTGTGTTTGCGAGCAGAAATGTACAGGGCAGAAGCCATGAGTCTGCAACTGGCAGCAGGCCTCAGGTGACCCAGATGACTCAGAGTCCGCAACAAAGGATGAATGCAAGGCAATTCACATCTTGTTGGCATTGTGGAGGCTTCCATTCAGCATATTCATGCCGCTTCAAAGGTTACATTTGCAAGAGCTGTGGAACAATGGGGCACTTCCAACAAGCTTACAGACGAGCTGCAAGCTCTGCAAAACCTGCTAACCACCACGTGGCAGAGGAAGATCGGTCCGTGGTGGATCAAAGCAATTTCGAGCCTCAGAGAGAGAGACAGATGCTGAAGTACACGGGGTGCACACATTTGAGACAAAATTTTCACCTATAATGCTAAATGTAAAATTGAATGGCTTACCCACAGCCTTGGAACTGGACACTGGCGCTAGCCAATCCATCATGAGTAAAAAGATGTTTGAGAGACTGTGGTGCAACAAGGCATTCAGATAAGACCTGAGCCTCATCCACACGAAACTGAGAACGTACACCAAAGAGCTCATCACTGTCCTGGGCAGCGCAATGGTCAAGGTCACCTACGAGGGCACGGTGCACAAACTGTCACTCTGGATTGTCCCGGACAACGGCCACACACTGCTTGGAAGGAGCTGGTTGGGCAAAATCTGCTGGAATTGAGATGACATCCAAGCGCTATCGCATGTCGATGAGGCCTCATGTACCCAGGTTCTTAACAAATTTCCTTCCCTTTTTGAGCCAGGCATTGGAAACTTTTTTGGAGCGAAGGTGCGGATCCACTTGGTCCCAGAGGCATGACCCATTCACCACAAGGCACGAGCGGCACCTCACATGATAATGGAGAGAGTGGAAATTGAGCTGGACAGGCTGCAATGCGAGGGCATCATCTCCCCAGTGGAATTCAACGAGTGGGCCAGCCTGATTGTTCCAGTACTCAAAAGTGATGGCACGGTCAGGATTTGCGGCGATTATAAAGTAACTATTAATCGTTTCTCGTTACAGGACCAATACCCGCTACCTAAAGCAGACGACCTATTTGCGACGCTGGTAGAAGGCAAGACGTTCACCAAGCTCGACCTGACTTCGGCCTACATGACGCAGGAGCTGTAGGAATCTTCGAAGGGCCTCACCTGCATCAACACGCACAAGGGACTGTTCATCTACAACAGATGCCCGTTTGGAATTCAGTCAGCTGCAGCGATCTTCCAGAGAAATATGGAGAGCCTACTCAAGTCGGTACCACGTACGGTGGTTTTTCAGGACGACATATTGGTCACGGGTCGGAACACCGTCGAGCACCTACAAAACCTGGAGGAGGTCCTCCAGCGACTGGATCACGTAGGGCTGCGGCTGAAGAGGTCGAAATGCATCATCATGGCAACAGGAGTGGAGTTTTTGGGGAGAAAGATCGTGACGGATGGCATTTGGCCCACAGAGGCCAAGACAGAGGCTATCAGGAACGCGCCCAGGCCACAAAACGTCACAGAGCTGCGGTCGTTCCTGGGACTCCTCAACCATTTTGGTAACTTCCTACCGGGGTTAAGCACCGTCTTCGAGCCCCTACATTTGTTATTGCATAAAGGTGAGAACTGGATATGGGGGAAAAAACCAAGTAATTGCTTTTGATAAAGCCAGAAACATTTTAAGCTGCTTGTATTGTATAACCCGTGTAAAAGGCTTGTGCTGGCATGTGATGCGTCGTCGTACAGAGTCGGGTGTGTATTGCAACAAGCTAACATTGTGGGGAAGTTGCAACCTGTCGCCTATGCTTCCACGAGCTTGTCTAAGGCCGTGAGGGCCTACAGCATGATTGAGAAAGAGGCATTTGCGTGTGTGTTCGGGGTGAAGAAAATACATCAGTACCTATTTGGCCTCAAATTTGAGCTGGAAACCGATCACAAGCCCCTTATATCCCTGTTTGCTGAAAACAAGGGGCTAAATACAAATGCCTCAGCCCGCATACAAAGATGGGCACTCAAGCTATCAGCGTATAACTATACCATCCACCACAGGCCAGGCACCGAGAACTGTGCGGATGCTCTCAGTCGGCTACCGTTGCCCACAATGGGGGTGGAAATGGCGCAGCCTGCAAACTTTTTGATGGTGGCGCAGCCCGTAGACTTGTTGATGGTCATGGAAGCGTTTGAAAATGATAAATCACCTGTCATGGCCTGCCAGATTAGGACTTGGACCAGCCAAGATCCTCTGCTGTCCCTAGTAAAAAAACTGTGTACTGCATGGGAGCTGGGCCAGCATCCCCGTTGAAATGCAAGAGCTAATCAAGCCGTTCCAGCAACAAAAGGCCTTTTGTGGGGTAACCGCGTAGTGCTAGCCAAAAAGGGCAGGGAGAAGTTCATCTCGGATCTCCACAGCACATACCTGGGTATAGTAATGATGAAAGCGATAGCCAGATCCCATGTATGGTGGGCCGGTATCGACTCTGACTTAGAGTCCTGTGTACGGCAATGCAGCATGTGTGTTCTCAGTTGAGCAATGCGCCCAAGAGGCACCATTAAGTTTGTGGTCCTGGCCCTCCAGACCATGGTCGAGGATCCATGTCGACTATGCGGGCCCGTTTCTCGGTAAAATGTTCCTGGTGGTGGTGGATGCTTTTTCAAAATGGATTGAATGTGAAATAATGTTGGGAAGCACCGCCACCGCCATCATTGGAAGCCTGAGGGTCATGTTTGCCACCCACGGCCTGCCTGACATACTGGTCAGTGACAACGGGCCATGTTTCACCAGTGCCGAATTTAAAGAATTCATGATCCGCAATGGGATCAAACATGTCACCTCGGCCCGCTTAAACCAGCCTCCAATGGGCAGGCAGAGTGGGCAGTACAAACCATCAAACAGAGCCTTAAACGAGTCACAGAAGGCTCACTCCAAACCCGCCTGTCCCGAGTACTGCTCAGCTACTGCATGAGACCCCACTCGCTCACAGGGGTGCCCCCAGCTGAGCTACTCATGAAAAGGACACTTAAAACCAGACTCTCGCTGGTTCACCCCAACCTGCATGATCAGTTAGAGAGCAGGCGGCAGCAACAAAATGTAAACGATGGTCGCGCCACTGTGTCACAGGAAATTGATCTGAATGACCCTGTGTATGTGCTAAACTATGGACATGGTCCCAAGTGGATCGCGGGCACGGTGATAGCTAAAGAAGGGAGTAGGGTGTTTATCGTCAAACTAGACAATGGACAAATTTGCAGAAAGCAACTGGACCAAACAAGGCTGCGGTTCACAGACTGCCCTGAACAACGCACAGCAGACATCACTTTTTTCGAGCTCACAACACATACCCAAAGGATCAATGACACCACCCCGGACCAGGAAATTTAACCCATCATGCCCAACAGTCCAGCAAAGCCAGGCTCACCCAGCAGCCCTGCAGGTCCAACAACACGCCAGCCCAGTGAGGGCACAGCCAACACACCAGAACAGACATTTGTACCGAGGTGGTCCACCAGGGAAAGAAAGGCTCCCGACTGCCTCACCTTGTAAATAGTTTTCACTTTGACTTTGGTGGGGAGTGATGTGTATCTGTAAAGCATGCATTCCCATGTTCCGCCACCAGGGACGCATCCCCTGAAGTCCCAAGGGATCCCAGCATCCCTTGGGAGCACTGTATATAAGCCGGCCCCTAAAACCTGTTCCCCACTCTGCAGTGTCTTATTAAAGACTGAGGTCACTGTTACTTTGACCTCCCTGTGTGCAGTCTCATCTGTGTTAGGAACACAATAGACTCGACCAATACTTCGTGGCCAACGAGCTAGATGGGGAAGAGAGTGCTGCCAAACGAAGGGCGATCCTCCTCACCGTCTGTGGGGCACCAACGTATGGCCTCATGAAGAATCTGCTCAGTCCAGCGAAACCCATGGAGAATCGTACGACGATTTGTGCACACTGGACCGAGAGCATTTGAACCCAAAGGAAAGCGTTCTGATGGCGAGGTACCGTTCTACACCTACAAAAGGTCTGAAGGCCAGGAAGTGGCGAGTTATGTTACCAAGCTAAGATGCCTTGCAGGATATTGCGAATTTGGGGATCAAGGGGTATGGCGAGAAAGCAGGAATGGGGTACTGAAGTTGCATGTTCAGCCATTAATTCATTTAATGGCGGTGCAGGCTCGAAGGGCCGAATGGCCTACTCCTGCACCTATTGTCTATGAATTTGAAGGACATTTGGAGCACATGCTCAGAGACTTCTTCGTACTTGGCATTACTTTGCAAACTTTTAACTGTAGAGACCCCAACCTTGAGTAAGGCCATAGCGATAGCCCAGGCATTCATTGCCACCAGTGACAATACGAAGCAAATCTCTCAGCACACAAGTGCTGTGAACAAAATGATGTTGTTTTCAAATCGTAATGTACAGGGCAGGTCACACATACCTGCAGCTGCACGTCTGCAGATGTCTGAGAGTCCACAATCAAGGGTGATGAATGCAAGGCCATTAACACCTTGTTGGCGCTGCGGAGGTGATCATTGTTTCCATTCATGCCAATTCAAAGAGTACATTTGCAAGGGCTGTGGAACAATGGGATACCTCCAACGAGTGTGCAGGCAAACTGCTAAGCCTGTTAAACCTGCAAAGCACCATGTTGCAGAGGAGGACAGATCCAGGAAGGATCACGATGAACCAGAGCCTCAGATAGAGGAGGCAGATGTACATGGCTTGCACACATTCACCATGAATTATCCCCCGATAATGCTGAATGTTGAACTAAATGGACTCCTGGTGTCAATGGAGCTGGACATGGGCGTGAGCCAGTCCATCATGGGCAAAAAGACTTTCGAAAGGTTGTGGTGCAACAAGACCTCAAGGCCAGTCTTAACACCAATTCGCACGAAACTAAGAACTTACATGAAAGAACTGATTCCTGTAATGGGCAGTGCTACTGTAAAGGTCTCCTACGATGGAGCAGTGCACAAGCTACCACACTGGGTGGTTCCGGGTGCGGGTTCCACGCTGCTCGGCAGTAGCTGGCTGCGAAAGATACACTGGAACTGGGACGACATCTGAGCGCTATCGCTCGCTAACAACACTTCGTGTGCCCAGGTCTTAAACAAATTTCCTTCACTGTTCAAACGAGGCATCGGGAAATTCCAAGGAGCAGAAGTGCAGATCCACCTAATTCCGGGGGTGTGACCCATCCATCACAAGGCGAGAGCAGTACCATACATGATGAGAAAAAGGATAGAGATCGAGCTAGACTGGCTGCAAAGAGAGGGCATAATTTCACCGATCGAGTTCAGCGAGTGGGCCAGTCCTATTGTCCCAGTCTTCAGGGAGACGGCACCGTCAGAACCTATGACAATTACAAAGTAACTATCAATCGTTTCTCCCTGCAGGACCAATACCCACTACCAAAGGCTGCCGACCTCTTTGCAACGTTGGCGGGAGGAAAGACGCTCACGAAGCTGGATCTGACTTCAGCTTACATGATGCAGGAACTGCAGGAATCATCGAAGGCTCTTACCTGCATCAACACGCACAAGGTTCTTTTTGTTCATAACAGATTCCCGTTTGGAATCCAATCAGCAGTGGCGATATTCCAGAGAAACATGGAAAGTTTACTGAATTTGGTCCCGCACACCGTGGTCTTTCAGGATGACATCTTGGTCACAGGTCGGAACACAGTCGAGCACCTGCAGAACCTGGAGGAGGTTCTTTGTCGACTCAACCGCGTGGGCCTCAGGATAAACCGCTCGATATGCGTTTTCCTGGCACCTGAAGTGGAGTTCTTGGGAAGGAGGATTGCGGTCGTCATCAGGCCCACCAACATGATGATGGAGGCAATCGAGAATGCACCAAGGCCACAGAACATGACGGAGCTGCGGTCGTTTCTGGGGCTCTTGAACTACTTTGGTAACTTCTTACCGGGTCTCAGCACACTGTTAGAACCACTACATATCTTACTACAAAAAGGGAGACGAATGGGTTTGGGGCAAAAACCAAGAAAACGCCTTTGTAAAAGCGAGAAAATTGTTAGGCTCAAACAAATTGCTTGTGTTGTATGATCCATATAAGCATTTGGTACTAGCATGTGATGCATCTCATATGGCATCGTGTGTGTATTACAACAAGCTAATGATTTCAGGAAACTGCAACCGGTTCCAGGAGTCTGTCGAGGGCTGAGAGAGCCTACAGCATGATTGAAAAAGAAGCGCTAACGTGTGTCTATGGGGTAAAAAAAATGCATCAATATCTGCCTGGGCTAAAATTCGAATTGGAGACTGACCATAAGCCACTTATATCCTGTTTTCTGAGAGTAAAGGGATAAATACCAACGCATCGGCCCGCATCCAGAGATGGGCGCTCACGTTGTCCACATACAACTACACCATCGCCACAGGCCAGGCACAGAAAACTACGCCGATGCTCTCAGTAGGCTGCCATTGCCCACCATGGGGGTGGAAATGGCACAGCCCGCAGATCTAGCCACGGTTATGGAAGCATTTGAGAGTGAGCAATCACCCATCACTGCCCGGCAGATCAAAACCTGGACAAGCCAGGACCCCTTATTATCGCTAGTCAAAAGCTGTATGCTTCATGGGAGCTGGTCCAGTGTCCCAGTGGAAATGCAGGAAGAGATAAAGCCGTTCCAGCGGCGCAAAGATGTGCAGCGTGAGGAGGTGCGTCGCTGAGTCGGGAGCAGCGTCGAGGAGGTGCATGGAGAGGCGTGAGTTCCAGGGTCGGCGAGAGGCCTATAAAGGCCCAACGTGGCAGCAGTCGGGAGCAGCGTGAGGAGGTGCGTCGAGAGGCCCAGCCGCTGCAGCTACAAGGAGAAGGCAAAAAAGAAGTAGAAAGAAACAGAAAGGTGATGTCACAGCCAAGGCGGTAAGTGATTGGCTGGTGATTGGTGAGTAGTTTTTCTTTTTTCTCTTCTATATCAGTGAGTAAACTTTAGCATTGTTGTTCCAATTTAAGTGTATCTAAGGGTTAAGTCATGACAGGAGAGCTCGGTCACGTGTTATGCTCCTCCTGTACCATGTGGGAACTCAGGGACACTTCCGGTGTCCCTGACGACTACATGTGCGGGAAGTGTATCTGCCTCCAGCTCCTGATGGACCACGTTGCGGAATTGGAGCTGCGGGTGGATTCACTCTGGAGCATCCACGATGCTGAGAATGACGCGAATAGCACATTTAGTGAGTTGGTCTTACCGCAGGTGAAGGGTCCACAGCCAGCTAGGGAATGGAAGACCAGCAGGAAGAGCAGTGCAAGGAAGGTAGTGCAGGGGTCCCCTGCGGTCATCCCCCTGCAAAACAGATACACCGTTTTGAGTACTGTTGAGGGGTATGACTCATCAGGGGAGGGCAGCAGCAGCCAAGTTCAGGCACCTCGTGCTGCACAGGAGGACAGGAAAAAGAGTGGGAGAGCAATAGTGATAGGGGATTCGATTGTAAGGGGAATAGATAGGCGTTTCTGCTGCCGCAACCGAGACTCCAGGATGGTATGTTGCCTCCCTGGTGCAAGGGTCAAGGATGTCTCGAAGCGGGTGCAGGACATTCTGAAAAGGGAGGGTGAACAGTCAGTTGTTGTGGTGCACATTGGTACCAACGATATAGGTAAAAAAAAAAAAGGATAAGGTCCTACGAGACGAATTTAAGGAGCGAGGAGCTAAATTAAAATGTAGGACCTCAAAAGTAGTAATCTCAGGATTGCTACCAGTGCCACGTGCTTGTCAGAGTAGGAATTGCAGGATAGCTCAGATGAATACGTGGCTTGAGCAGTGGTGCAGCAGGGAGAGATTCAAATTCCTGGGGCATTGGAACCGTTTCTGGGGGAGGTGGGACCAGTACAAACCGGACGGTCTGCACCTAGGCAGGACCGGAACCAATATCCTAGGGGGAGTGTTTGCTAGTGCTGTTGGGGAGGAGTTAAACTAATATGGCAGGGGGATGGGAACCAATGTAGGGAGACAGAGGGAAACAAAAAGGAGACAAAATCAAAAGATGGAAAGGAGATGAGTAAAAGTGGAGGGCAGAGAAACCCAAGGCAAAGAACAAAAAGGGCCACTGAATGTAAAGGGGCTGCAGGAGGGGTCAAAAACTAAAAATCATGGTTTAAAAACTAGTATTAAAACACTCTACCTAAACGCATGCAGCATTCGAAATAAAGTAAATGAGTTGACTGCACAAATCATTACAAATGGGTATGATTTGGTGGCCATTACAGAAACGTGGTTGCACGGTGGCCAAGACTGGGAATTAAATATACAGGGGTATCTGACGATTCGGAAAGATAGCCAAGAATGGAAAGGAGGTGGGGTAGCTCTGTTAATAAAGGATGATATCAGGGCAGTTGTGAGAGACGATATTGGCTCTAATGAACAAAATGTTGAATCATTGTGGGTAGAGATTAGAGATAGTAAGGGGAAAAAGTCACTGGTGGGCGTAGTTTATAGGCCCCCAAATAATAACTTTACGGTGGGGCGGGCAATAATTAAGGGAATAATGGAGGCATGTGAAAAAGGAACGGCAGTAATCATGGGGGATTTTAACCTACATATTGATTGGTCAAATCAAATCGCATGGGGTAGCCTGGAGGAGGAATTCATAGAATGCATGCGGGATTGTTTCTTAGAACAGTATGTTACAGAACCTACAAGGGAGCAAGCTATCTTAGATCTGGTCCTGTGTAATGAGACAGGAATAATAAATGATCTTCTCGTAAAAGATCCTCTCAGAATGAGTGATCACAGTATGGTTGAATTTGTAATACAGATTGAGGGTGAGGAAGTAGTGTCTCAAATGAGCATACTATGCTTAAACAAAGGGGACTACAGTGGGATGAGGGCAGAGTTGGCTAAAGTAGACTGGAAACACAGACTAAACGGTGGCACAATTGAGGAACAGTGGAGGACTTTTAAGGAGCTCTTTCATCGTGCTCAACAAAAATATATTCCAGTGAAAAAGAAGAGCGGTAAGAGAAGGGATAACCAGCCGTGGATAACCAAGGAAATAAAGGAGAGTATCAAATTAAAAACCATTGCGAATAAGGTGGCCAAGGTTAGTGGGAAAATAGATGATTGGGAAAATTTTAAACGACAGCAAAGAATGACTAAGAAAGCAGTAAAGAAAGGAAAGATAGATTACGAAGGTAAACTTGCACAAAACATAAAAACGGATCATAAAAGCTTTTACAGATATATAAAACGGAAGAGTGACTAAAGTAAATGTTGGTCCCTTAGAAGATGAGAAGGGCGATTTAATAATGGGAAATGTGGAAATGGCTGAGACCTTAAACAATTATTTTGCTTCGGTCTTCACAGTGGAAGACACAGAAACCATGCCAGAAATTGCTGGCCACAGGAATGTGGGAAGGGAGGACCTTGAGACAATCACTATCACTAGGCAGGTAGTGCTGGACAGGCTAATGGGACTCAAGGTAGAAAAGATCCCTGGTCCTGATGAAATGCATCCCAGGATATTAAAAGAGATGGCAGCAGTTATAGCAGATGCATTCGTTATAATCTACCAAAAGTCTCTGGACTCTGGGGAGGTACCAGCGGATTGGAAAGCAGCTAATGTAACGCCTCTGTTTAAAAAAGGGGGCAGACAAAAGGCAGGTAACTATCGGCCGGTTAGTTTAACATCTGTAGTGGGAAAAATGCTTGAAGCTATCATTAAGGAAGAAATAGCGGGACATCTAGATAGGAATCAAGCAGACGCAACATGGATTCATGAAGGGGAAATCATGTTTAACTAATTTACTGGAATTCTTTGAGGATATAATGAGCATGGTGGATAGAGGTGTACCGATGGATGTGGTGCATTTAGATTTTCAAAAGGCATTCGATAAGGTTACTGCAGAAGATAAAGATACGCAGAGTCAGAGGAAATGTATTAGCATGGATCGAGAATTGGCTGGCTAACAGAAAGCAGAGAGTCGGGATAAATGGGTCCTTTTCGGGTTGGAAATCGGTGGTTAATGGTGTGCCACAGGGATCGGTGCTGGGACCACAACTGTTTACAATATACATAGATGACCTGGAAGAGGGGACAGAGTGTAGTGTAACAAAATTTGCAGATGACACAAAGATTAGTGGGAAAGCGGGTTGTGTAGAGGACACAGAGAGGCTGCAAAGAGATTTAGATAGGTTAAGCGAATGGGCTAAGATTTGGCAGATGGAATACAATGTCGGAAAATGTGAGGTCATCCACCTTGGGGAAAAAAAACAGTAAAAGGGAATATTATTTGAATGGGGAGAAATGACAACATGCTGTGGTGCAGAGGAACCTGGTGCATGAATCCCAAAAAGTTAGTTTGCAGGTGCAGCAGGTAATCAGGAAGGCGAATGGAATGTTGGCCTTCATTGCGAGAGGGATGGAGTACAAAAGCAGGGAGGTCCTTCTGCAACTGTATAGGGTATTGGTGAGGCCGCACCTGGAGTACTGCGTGCAGTTTTGGTCACCTGACTTATGGAAGGATATACTAGCTTTGGAGGGTGTACAGAGACGATTCACTAGGCTGATTCCGGAGATGAGGGGGTTACCTTATGATGATAGATTGAGTAGACTGGGTCTTTACTCATTGGAGTTCAGAAGGATGAGGGGTGATCTTATAGAAACATTTAAAATAATGAAAGGGATAGACAAGATAGAGGCAGAGAGGTTGTTTCCACTGGTCGGGGAGACTAGAACTAGGGGGCACAGCCTCAAAATACGGGGGAGCCAATTTAAAACCGAGTTGAGAAGGAATTTCTTCCCGCAGAGGGTTGTGAATCTGTGGAATTCTCTGCCCAAGGAAGCAGTTGAGGCTAGCTCATTGAATGTATTCAAATCACAGATAGATAGATTTTTAACCAATAAGAGAATTAAGGGTTATGGGGAGCGGGCGGGTAAGTGGAGCTGAGTCCACAGCCAGATCAGCCATGATCTTGTTGAATGGCGGAGCAGGCTCGAGGGGCTAGATGGCCTACTCCTGTTCCTAATTCTTATGTTCTTATGTAAAGATGAAATGTCTATACAGGCAGACTGCCTTCTGTGGGGCAATCGAGTAGTGGTCCCCAAGAAGGGCAGAGACACCTTCATCAATGACCTCCATAGTACCCACCCAGGCAGCGTAATGATGAATGCGATAGCCAGATCCCACGTGTGGTGGTCCGGTATCGATGCGGACTTGAAGTCCTGTATTCACAGATGTAATACATGCTCACAGTTAAGCAATGTACCCAGGGAGGCGCTGCTAAGTTTATGGTCTTGGCCTCCAAACCATGGTCTAGGGTACATGTCAACTATGCAAGCCCGTTCTTGGGTAAAATGTTCCTTGTGGTTGTGGACGCATACTATTAGAGGATTGAACATGAGATAATGTCGGTTAACATGTCCGCTGCCTCTACTGAAAGCCTGCGGGCCATGTTTGCCACACACGGCCTACCCGATGTCCTGGTGAGCGACAACAGGCCATGTTTTACCAGTACTGAGTTCAAAGAATTCATGACCATAACAGGATCAAACATGTCACATCTGCTCCATTTAAACCAGCGTCCAATGGTCAGGCAGAGAGAGAGAGCAGCGCAAACCATTAAGCAAGGCTTGAAGAGGGTAACTGAAGGCTCACTGCAGACTCATCTATCCCGAGTCCTGTTTAGCTACCGCATGAGACCCCACTCACTCACTGGGATCCCACCTGCTGAACTGCTCATGAAAAGAGTACTTAAGACAAGACTCTCGTTCGTTCACCCTGATCTACATGAACAGGTAGAGAGCAGGCGGCTTCAACAAAGTGCATACCATGATAGCGCAAATGTGTCACGCGAGATTGAAATCAATGAACCTGTATTTGTGTCAAATTATGGACAAGGACCCAAGTGGCTTTCCGGCACTGTTGTGGCCAAAGAGGGGAGCAGGGTGTTTCGGGTCAAACTTTCAAATGGACTCATTCACCGGAAACACTTGGACCAAATCTAACTCAGATTCACGGACTATCCTGAGCAACCCACTTTGGACCCTACTTTTTTTGATCCCCCAACATACACACCAGTGGCAATTGGCACCACGGTTGACCACGAAGCAGAACCCATCATCCACAGCAGCCCTGCAGGGTCCAACACACCAGGCAGCCCAGCAAGGTCAGCTGCACAGCAGCCCAGCGAGAGCCCAACAAATGATTCAACAACACCAACTTTCACACCGAGACGATCAACCAGGGCAAGAAGGGCCCCAGATCGATTCACATTGTAAATAGTTACACTATTGACATTGTGGGGGAGTGTTGTTATATATATGGACTTGTATTTACCATGTATAGCCACCAGAGGGCTCATCTCCTGGAGTCCCAAGGGATCCTATAATCCCTTGGGAGCACAGGTATTTAAGGAGGCTTCACGTGTTGGAGAGGCACTCTGGAGACTGCAATAAAAGACTGAGGTCACACTTTACTTTGAGCTCACAGTGTTCAGTCTGACTCTTTCTCCATACATAACAGTAACAACTTCAGTTGGATATCTTCGGTCCAGTTGAAGCAGCTCCACTTCACCAGCGTTTCCTTGTTGTAATACATGACCTGCATTCCAAATGGCCAGAAATCACTACAAGTTCAATGACCTCATCAATGATTGTTACTATTCTGCAGCATATGTTCACAAAGTGGGGCCTCCCAGAGGTCAAAATCACTGAAAATGGACTACAGTTTCTGGCCGGCAGTTCGCGGATTTTCTCACTCGTCATTCTATCGAGCATCGCCTTACTGCTCGGTACAATCCTCAGAGCAACAGAGATGTTGAGTGATTTAACCGGGTCATCAAAGAGGGTTTGAAAGCCAACCTCGTAGCAGGCCAAACATTCAACAAAGTGGTTCAGACCATTCTCCGCACATACCATTCGACAAAGCACTCGCTAATGAGGAAGACATCTGCTGAGTTCATGATTGGGCGGAAAGTCGCTGGCTACTAGACATTCTGCATCCCCCAGCCAACCTGGCGCGAAGATAACCATACTCGTATCCCAGATTTCGGAACGCCAATGAAAAGCGAAGTCATACACTGACACAAAACGACGCACTCAAAAGCCCCAACTGAAGAACGGAGATTGGGTTAGAATTAAGCGCCCAAACCAGAGTCATAAGCTCGTATCTTCATTTTCGCCTCCAAACCAGATCGTGCGAAAGTTCATCCCTCTACAAGCTCAATGATGGAACTCGATGGAACACTCGTAGACTGATCCCAACTCACAGGCCAACAGACCAGCAGGATGGAACAGAGGCACCGTTCTGTTTCCCAATCGAAAACCTCGATCAAACACAGCGCCACGAAATAGAAACACAAGCTCAGCAAAACAGAACATGGCCTAGCTACCTCTAGGATTTTGGGCCCGAATTTGATGAAGGCCTCCGCCCACCCAAGTGCCGCCCAAAGGTCCGCCAATGGCCGCCAAGGTACCTGACAGTACTTTGAGTGGGGTTTTCATCAGAGAGGACTCTCGATGGTCGGTGGGTGACAAATGAGCAACTTACGCCGCAATTCTGGGCGGCAACCGGTGGGAGCTCTCATTCTCGCCGGCAAAGGCGCTTGCCACCCAAATGCCGCCGAGGATGGAGTTGGGCCCACGGAGGGTTGAAGCGCTGAAAAGCAAAAGCTTAAAAAAATATATTAAAAAAAAACATCTGAAGATCTTCAGGGACCCCATCCAGGTAAGTCTCTGTAAAGAAGAAAATTACAAAAAATGTATTAACCTTTTTTACTCTATCTTCCTACCTACCATTGGGGCAGACCAACCTCCAGCCAGCGGTCCAAACCCATTCTGCCGGCGACTGCCGCTGACTCCCACCCGCACAATGGAGTGGGCGGGCGGGCGGGAGGTCATTTGCGTGTGCTGATGTCTAGGGCGCTTCCCGGTGGCTCTCCCCTCCCGCCCGCCCACTCCAGGCCACGTCAAAATGGCACTGGGTGGTTCGACGAGAGGAATGTCGGCAGCAGTGGGCATCAGTCGGTGGCAGTGGGCTGTAAGTTCTTCAATTTCAGGCCTTTTGTCTATTCATAGACTGTGTTTTCAAAAGGAGGGAAATATGTTGTGTTCATACTCTATATAATTTGTTACATCTCACTAGACAGGCATTAGGAGGACCCTGCGTGAGTTATTCACACACTGCTGTAAACATGCTGGTTCATGCCGGTTTTGAGACACCATTTTGGGATTTTCTATAAAGGGCACAGTTAGTTACATTATTCCTGTTGCAGTTAGTCTGTTTATTTGCATACACAACAACTAGCATGTGGCACTGGGAGTAATCCAGATATTACCATCCTTGAGGTCCTGCTCTTTAACTTCCTCCCTATCTCCTGAAACCTTGTATGTAAGACCGCAACCCTATTCCTTCCGATGCCATTGGTTCCAACATGGGCCATGACTTCCGGATGTTCCTCTTCCCCCCGCAGATTGTCCGCACTTGTTCAGTGATATCCTTTACCTTGGTACCAGAAAGACAACACACCATGCGAGACCCACGTCGGCAGTTGCAGAAATGCCTGTCGATCCCCTTGACTATCGAATTCACTGAACTAATACATGTTTTGGGGAGAAAGTGATCTGGGAATCTAAGCTAATGGTTACACAGCTGCTGGAAATGTCATACGAACACAAGCATCCAGTTAAGAATGTGCCATGTGGGTTTATAAATAAAGCTGCAGTCCCAGATAGCTCAGCTGCTTAAAGCAGTTAGTAGCCGACAGCCAAACATGACTTCTAAGGTACAAAGGTTCATGTGCCTATATATGATCGGCTGAGAGGTATGTATTAGCAGTTTACAAAGGATATTTTAGTCAATATACCTGAATTACAGATTAATAAGTTCCAATGAGTGTCAGCCATGGCTCAGTTGGTATCACCCTCGTCTTCTGAGTCAGAAGATTTTGGTTTCAAGGCCCACTCCAGAGACTTGAGCACAAAAATTAGTGCTGCACTGTCGGAGGTGCTGTCTTTCTGATGAGATGTTAAACTGAAGCCCCACCTGCCAGATAGATGTAAAAGATCCCATGGCACTATATCGAAAAAGAGAAGAGGAGTTCTCCCCAGTGTCCTAGCCAATATTTATCCCTCAAAAAACATCACTAAAACAGATTATCTGGTCATTATCACATTGCTGTTTGTGGGAGCTTGCTGTGTTTTATACATTATAACAGTGACTACACTTCAAAAAGTACTTCATTAGCTGTAAAGCTTTTTTGGAATGTCCAGCGGTCGTGAAAGGTGCTATATGAAAGCAAGCCTTTCTTTAATGCTAGGAAGTGCATTTGCTAAATTGTACCAGTAGGTGGCACCAAAAGGAAAGAGTTCAGCTTTTCATCCTTTCTCACGCTTACTGTACTGTTCACCGCAGAGCAATCTATAAGGGATGATATAGTCATTTTACTGCAGGATTGGTTTTGCACCTTATCACATTAAGACACATCAGTGCCAGGAAATTGAATATTTCTCCCCTTTTTTTCCATTCAGTCTCAGTGCTGACACTGCAGTGCAATACTGAGGGTGTGCTGCACTGTCAGAGGGGCTGCCTTTCTTTCTCAATACACAGGTCATTGACATTGGCTCAGTGTGGGACAAAGCTCCATCAACTCTGCCCAACAATGTCCCTTAATCCCTGCTAAAATCCTTCTTAAACATCGCAACTCATGTACTCTGAGAGATTGACAATTTAATACCAATTAGTGTTGAATTACAGAATTATTAGAAACTGTCTTGAGACTACCCAACCTCAATTAACCATGGAATCTTATAGCCAGCACGGAGAAGGGACTTAATCACCCGCAGTGTGTCAGCAAGGTCTCTCCACAGTGATTGATATGTGGGGATAGAAACTAGTGCTGCTTTACCGTGTAGGTGAAATGAGATGAAAGAATTAGAGCTGGGAGCTCGATCATAGCGGAGTGTCCTCTGTATCTGGAGATCGATAAGTCAGAAAAAAAGCTTTGCATCATTTGCACCAGATTGGACATTACTCTTCTGCAATATAACACGAACAACTTGTGTATATACAGGGGATTTTGGCGCCCGGCGCAGAAGTCCCGCTCCCGACGCTAAGTTGGGCCTACCTCCCCTCACAGGAAGCGGAATGCTGTTTCCAGTGCTCCACTTCCTTTGGGGTGGACCCAGGGTGCTACTGTGGCGCTGAGTACAGTGCTACGTGGATGCTCCACGAAGCGCTGATGCGCTACAAAGCCCCTCCCCTTGGATTAAAGTGGAGGGTCGCTGCACATTCTGTACGGCCCTTTGGTGGCCACCAACTGGGCCACTAGGGTAGCGTGAGACCGGGCCAGCAGCCCGGCACCCAAGACAGAGTGCCGGGCTGCATGGTGGCGACCATGACCACGCTAGGACCGCCATGGTTGGGCCGACCCAAGAGTTGGTCGACAAACAAAGATGGTAACTTGGGGCACTGCAGGCCTCCCCTTTAAACAGCGCCCCAAGAGCGGAGGTCTGCCAGCTATGCGACCGGTGAAGCTGGCATTGACATCCGCCAGCACCAGCTTCGCAGCCCGCAGAGCAATTTCCACCATGGGGCGTTAATGGGTTGGCATGGGATGGTGAGGGGTTGCCGCGCACAGCGATGACATTATCACCGGTTGCGTGGCAGCCTAGGGTGCTAATTGTGGGGCGCGGTGTTGCCAGGTCATCGCCTCCGAACCCTCCCGGACAATTTCCTGGGAGGTGGTTGAGTCCCCTCCCTCCCCCAGGCGAAAACTGACTTGCGCCACAATAGCGTCCCCCGGAGGTGCTAACAGGGTTACAAACAGGGGCAATTTCGCCCCCTATGTAGCGCCTTTAGCATAGTAAAACTTCCCAAGGCATTTCACAGGAGTGTTATCAAACAAAAATTTGACATAAGGGGATATTAGGACAGATTGATCAAAGAGGTAGGTTTTAAGGAGCATCGTAAAGGAGGAAAGAGATGTGTAGAGGCGGAGAGGTTGAGGGAGGGTATTGCAGAGCTTAGGGCCTAGGCAACAAAAGGCACGGTCACCAACGGTGAAGTAATTAAAATCGGGGATGCTCAAGAGGCCAGAATTAGGGGAGCACAGATATCTCGGCGGGGTTGTGGGGCTGGAGGAGATTACAGAAATAGGGGGGGATGAGGCCATGGGAGGATTTGAAAACAAGGTTGAGAATTTTAAAATCGAGGCGTTGATTAACCGGGAGCCAAAGTAGGTCACTGAGCACAAGGGTGATGGGTGAACGGGACTTGGTGCAAATTAGGACATGGGCAGCCAAGTTTTGGATGACCTCAAGCATATGGAGTCTTCATGACGCATTTACACAAGATCAAAGTGTTTGGGAAGCCAACAGGAAAGGTTTGAAAATATCTTACATTGAAGACAATGTTCCTTTAAGTAGAAAGCTTTTGAAAGCGGGTGTTGTGTTCATACTCTGTTGGTTTGTTGCACGAACTCTCACTAGACAGGCATTAGAACCCTGCAGGAGCTATTCACACACAGCTGTAAACATGCTGGTTCATGCTGGTTTTGGGACACCATTTTGGGAGTTGCTATAAAGGACAGTTAGTTACATTAATCCTGTTGCAGTTAGTCTGCTTATTTATGTACACAACATAATTTGGTGAAGAGAATGAATCAAATTAACCTCCCTACCCCCCGCCTTTCCTCTCCACACCTGGGGACCCTCCAATTCCGTGGCCGAGATGGATAAAAAGCTTTTCTACATACATCACGGCGAGTGGGTTAGACAGCGACAACATAACACCAGCTCGCCGCCGTGCAATACTTATCCACTGCCTCGGCATCGACGGCCAACGCATCTTTGGTCAAATCGAAGACACGCAATCCTATGACAAAGCGGTAAGCGCCCTAGAGAAATATTTTGGGCCAAAGAAAAATATCATAATGGAGAGATACAATTTTTGTCAAAGGGGGCAAGGGAATGGTGAACCAATCAAACATCATTTAATTAACTGAACTGGCCGCTACGTGTAACTTTGGAGCATTCTCAGAGGAAATGATCAAGGATCAAGGGCTAGACTTTCCACTTCACATCGCCCATCTATGGCCCATCTATCACCCAAACGGACCTTTATCGCCTATTTTGAGCAAAAAGTGGAAATTAGGCCCAAAACATCGCCGGAAAAACAGGTGCCTAAGTTTCCACTTTGTTCGCCGAGATGATCGCCCACACAAGGCCCATCCCAAGTTTCGGCACCTAGCAGGCACTTTGCTGGGCCGATGCAGAAGCCTCAGGCTCTACTTCTGAGTCAGGAGGAACTGTGTCCTCCGTACTCGCTTGTGTGCTTGGGGGCTCGCTATGAGTGGACACGACACCTTGGGGTACAGCGCCGTGTCCAGCCAGTAACACATGCCATAGGGCATTTGTTGCAGCTGTCTGCTCCCTGATCGCCTCCAATGTCTCCCGAGCAGTCTGTGACTGCTCTGAAGACCAGCTGGAGAAGCGGGAGTAGAACTCGCTCCAGCTTATGGAGAACTGGCTCCAATTGGCCGAGAAACCCGCGAACCCCTGGATAAGGTCGTGACCGTCTCCCTGCACTGGGATAGTAAGCTCTCCGTCTGGTCCTCCGTGGCAGGCGATTGCATAGCACGCTGACCGGACCACCGTGGGATCGGCGTCTGCAATGTCATGTGCTTTGGCGTCACCACCTGCACACCGCTTGGTCCCGGTGCCTCATCTGTCTCAAAAGAGATGGCCACAGGTTGTTCCCCCACCCCCACAAAAAAAATCTCCTCTTCTTCCTCCTCCTCCTCCTCACGCACAGCCGCAGCAGGAGTCTGCACTGGCTCCTCCTCTGGCTCTTCCTCCTGGGAGGTTCCTGAATGTTCAGTGGACGTGTCTACTGGCTCCAGTAATACTTGTTGACCTTTGAAAGACAAATGGAAGTTATAAACAATGTTTAACAATTCAAATCAATTCATCTCAATTTTTCAATTCATCACAATTAGCCCATATGCACAAGCGCTCACCAGGCCTAACATGACCTCATTTGAAGATCAATAGTACATCTCAATAGTATAACTCAATTATGCTGCAGCGATCTTCCAGAGAAACATGGAGAGCCTACTCAAGTCGGTACCACGCACGGTGGTCTTTCAGGACGACATATTGGTCACGATTCGGGACACCGCCGAGCACCTACAAAACCTGGAGGAGGTCCTCCAGCGACTGGATCGTGTAGGGCTGCGGCTGAAGAGGTCGAAATGCATCTTCATGGCAACAGAAGTGGAGTTTTTGGGGAGAAAGATCACGGCGGACGGAATTCAGCGCACAGACGCCAAAACAGAGGCTATCAGGAACGCGCCCAGGCCATGGAATGTCACGGAGCTGCGGACTCCTCAACTATTTTGGTAACTTCCTACTGGGGTTAAGCACCCTTTTAGAGCCCCTACATGTCTTATTGCACAAGGGTGAGAACTGGGTATGGGGGAAAAAAAACAAATAATTGCTTTTGAGAAAGCCAGAAACATTTTATGCTCCAACAAGCTGCTTGTATTGTATAACCCGTGTAAAAGACTTGTGCTAGCATGTGACGCATCGTCGTACGGAGTCGGGTGTGTATTACAACAAGCTAACGTTGCGGGGAAGTTGCAACCTGCCGCCTATGCTTCCAGGAACTTGTCTAAGGCCGAGAGGGCCTACAGCATGATTGAGAAAGAGGCATTAGCGTATGTGTTTGGGGCAAAGAAAATGCATCAGTACCTGTTTGGCCTCAAATTTGAGCTTGAAATCGATCACAAGCCCCTCAAATCCCTGTTCGCTGAAAACAAGGGGATAAATACTAATGCCTCAGCCCGCAAACAAAGGTGGGCACTTGTGCTTTCAGCATATAACTACCATCCGCCACAGGCCAGGCACCGAGAACTGTGCTGATGCTCTCAGTCGGCTACCATTGCCCACCACGGGGGTGGAAATGGAGCAGCCTGCAAACTTGTTGATGGTGGCGTAGCCCGCAGACTTGTTGATGGTTATGGAAGTGTTTGAAAATGATAAATCACCTGTCACGGCCCGCCAGTTTAGGACTTGGACTAGCCAAGATCCTCTGCTGTCCCTAGTAAAAAACTATGTACTGCATGGGAGCTGGGCCAGCATCCCCGTTGAAATGCAAGAGCCAATCAAGCTATTCCAGCGGCGAAAGGACGAACTGTCCATTCAGGCAGATCGCCTGTTGTGGGGTAACCACGTAGTGCTCCCCAAAAAGGGCAGGGAGACGTTCATCTCAGATCTCCACAGCACACACCCGGGTATAATAATGATGAAAGCGATAGCCAGATCCCAAGTGTAGTGGCCCGGTATCGACTCTGACATAGAGTCCTGTGTACAGCAATGCAGCGTATGTACTCACTTGAGCAATGAGCCCAGAGAGGCACCACTAAGTTTGTGGTCCTGGATCTCCAGACCATGGTCGAGGATCCGTGTCGACTATGTGGGCCCGTTTCTCGGTAAAATGGTGGTGGTGGATGCTTTTTCAAAATGGATTGAATGTGAAATAATGTCGGGAAGCACTGCCACCGCCATCATTGAAAGCCTGAGGGCCATGTTTGCCACCCACGGCCTGCCTGACATACTGGTCAGTGACAATGGGCCATATTTTACCAGTGCCGAATTTAAAGAATTCATGATCCGCAATGGGATCAAACATGTCACCTCGGCCCCGTTTAAACCAGCCTCCAATGGGCAGGCAAAGCGGGCAGTACAAACCATCAAACAGAGCCTTAAATGAGTCACAGAAGGCTCACTCCAAACCCGCCTGTCACGAGTACTGCTCAGCTACCGCACGAGACCCCACTCACTCACAGGGGTGCCCCCGGCTGAGCTACTCATGAAAAGGACACTTAAAACCAGACTCTCGATGGTTCACCCCAACCTGCATGATCAGGTAGAGAGCAGGTGGCAGCAACAAAATGTAAACGATGGTCGCGACACTGTGTCACAGGAAATTGATCTGAATGACCCTGTGTATGTGCGAAACTATGGACATGATCCCAAGTGGATCGCGGGCACAGTGATAGCTAAAGAAGGGAATAGGTTGTTTGTAGTCAAACTAGACAATGGACAAATTTGCAGAAAACACCTGGACCAAACGAGGCTGCGGTTCACAGACTGCCCTGAACAATCCACAGCAGACACCACCTTTTTCGAGCCCACAACACACACCCAAAGGATCAAAGACACCACGCTGGACCAGGAAATCGAACCCATCACGCCCAGCAGCCCTGCAGGGCCAACAACACGCCAGCCCAGTGAGGGCACAGCTAACACACCAGAACAGACATTTGTACCGAGGCGGGCCACCAGGGAAAGAAAGGCTCCCGACCGCCTTACCTTGTAAATTGTTTTCACTTTGACTTTGTGGGGGGAGTGATGTTGTGTATTTGTAAAGCATGCACTACCATGTTCCGCCACCAGGGAGCTCATCCCCTGAAGTCCCAAGGGATCCCAGCATCCCTTGGGAGCACTGTATATAAGCCGGCCCCGAAGGCTTGTTCCTCACTCTGGAGTGTCTTATTAAAGACTGAGGTCACTGTTACTTTAACCTTCCTGCGTGCAGTCTCATCTGTGTTAGGAACACAATAATAACCATGCATCAATTGTGGATACAAACCCTATTGGCATATAACATTGGAAACTATTGTCTTTCCATGATAGTACCTAGTCGATTAGCTTATGCCATGCTCTTTTCACATTTGCAGAGGAAGATATCGTACAACCATTCTGAGCAAAGGCGCACTGCAGTAGGCCCTGCTAAGCTGCAGCCACTTATTGACCTCGTTGAGCATGTAGTCGCACTTGTGGGGACCCACAGTCACTCGGCTACCACCCGTGGTGTTGCAGAACCCTCCCATGCGTCACGTGAGTAATGTGTCAAGCAGTATTAAAGTAATGTAACGTCATTTAATTATAATATACGAATAATGTCATGTTATGTATGCAGCCTCTGCGCTACTCTCAGGTTAGCAACATTAGTAGTAAGAGCAGGAGCAGGCCATCTGACCATCTGTCCCTGTCATATATCTCACACTACTGTATATAACTGTTTCTTACCATGCTATACATGACTGTAACTAGATATGACCTGTAACCACAAGCATACTTTACCACCAGGGTTGCACTTGCAGAAGACACTGCATACCTGTTCCACACAGGTATATAAAGGCAGGTCTCAGTCAAGTGAGGCATTCGAGAGCTGTGAAATAAAGGTGCAGGTCCAGAGTGACCTTGACTTCAGCATGTGTCTCGTGTAAGTCTGTACTGCAGGGTCAGGACTTTACAGTGGCGACAAGTTAGGGGATCACAGAATCCACAGAATGGCTACCAACGGCTCAGATTAGAAATACAATGCTGGAGACAATTGGGATGATTTTATAGAAAGGCTCCAGCAAAGCTTTGTAACCAAAGACTGGTTGGACGACGATAAGGCAAACAAGAGAAGAGCCCATCTCTTGACCAGCTGTGGCTCGAAAACATACGCCTTAATGAAGGACCTGCTGGCACCCAAGAAACCAGCAAGCAAGTCGTTTGAGGAGTTGACCACACTGGTGAGAGACCACCTGAAGCCAGCGAGCAGCCTACACATGGCCAGACACAGGTTCTACAACTACAGACGCTGTGTGGGCCAGAGCATACCCGACTTTGTGGCGGAACTTCGGAGGCTGGCTAGTTTATGTGAGTTCTCCGATGAACGAAGGAGAGAAGTACTGAGAGATTTTTTTATTGAAGGAATAGGCCACGCAGACATATTCCGAAAGCTTATAGAGACGAAGAACTTGACCCTAGAGGCAGCAGCACTGGTCGCACAGACATTCTTTGGCAGGAGAAGAAACAACGAAGTTGATCTATACGGCGGGTACGACAACTAACGCAACATCGGAACAAGGGGTTCACAGCGTGCAACAAGCCGCTACCTCCACACACAGACAAAGGCAGGAGAGCAGACCTTCAACAGCAGGCAGTGGCACAAGAAGCCATCAAGGGCCACATGAACGGCCGTTCACACCTCATCAACCCATAATGCGAGCAATCAACTACAGACTGAGAGAAGCTCAAGAGAGATCAGCCAGACGCAGCTCATCCTTCGGAAACAATGGAAGTGGTCTGTGCTGGAGATGTGGGGGAAGGCACGCAACAAGAGGGTGTCGATTTCAGCATGCTGTTTGCAGAAACTGCAACTATACAGGGCATCTGGCTCGCATGTGCAGAAAAACAGCAGCTCGGCTGGTCTACGAATCGGAAGGGTCGGAAAGCGGACCAGAAGACGGTGGGGACAGTGCCCGGGACACCGAGGTACAGCGGGTCAACACGATCTCTGTCCACTATTCTTACAACAAGATGCCTCCAATAATGATGAGGCTCCTACTCAACGGGATACCCGTCAATATGGAACTGGACATGGGAGCTAGTCAATCTCTCATGAGCGTCCAACAATTTGAACAGTTGTGGCCGCACAAAAGCAACAGACCAAAACTCACAAGGGTCGACACCAAACTAAGGACCTATACTAAAGAAATCGTCCCAGTCCTTGGCAGAGCCATGCTCTCAGTCACACACAAAGGGATGGTGAACCGACTTCCCCTGTGGATTGTCCCTGGAGATCTCCCAGCACTGTTGAGGAGAAGCTGGCTGGCAAAACTAAATTGGAAATGGGATGATGTTCATGCCATGTCGTCAGAGGAACGGACCTCCTGCTCAACAGTTCTAAGTCGTTTTGAACATCTCTTTCAGCCAGGTGTGGGCACCTTCAAAGGGGCTAAAGTTAAAATCTACATCACACAGGATGCCAAACCAGTCCATCACAAGGCTAGAGCTGTGCCTGATGTGACGAGGGAAAAGATTGAACACGAACTGGACCGGCTTCTGCGGGAAGGCATTATCTCACCCGTGGAATTTAGCGACTGGGCAAGTCCCATCGTCCCAGTCATGAAGCCTGATGGATCTGTACGAATCTGTGGGGATTACAAGTCTACCATAAACAGAGTCTCCCTACAGGACCAATACCCGCTGCCCAGAGCGGAGGACCTATTTGCCACATTGGCTGGAGGAAAACTTTTCTCGAAACTAGATCTCACATCTGCGTATATGACACAAGAACTGACCGATAGAGTCTAAGCTACTCACCACCATCAACACACATCGAGGCCTTTTTATGTATAATCGATGCCCATTCGGCATCAGGTCGGCAGCTGCTATATTCCATTGCAACATGGAGAGTCTGCTCAAGTCCATCCCGGGGACAGTTGTGTTTCAAGATGACATACTCATCACGGGCAGGGACACCGGCTCCCATTTCCGCAATTTGGAGGAAGTACTAAGTCAATTGGATCGGGTCGGCCTAAGAGTTAAGAAATCCAAGTTTCTGTTTCTCGCGCCCGAGGTTGAATTTTTGGGCAGAAGGATTGCCGCTGATGGAATCCGCCCAACAGAATTCAAAACCGAAGCAATTCGTCTGGCACCCAGGCCCCAGAATATCTCGGAACTGCGCGCCTTTCTTGGGCTACTCAATTACTTTGGGAACTTTATGCAGAACTTGAGCACACTGCTGGAGCCTCACCACGAGCTACTCAGAAAGGGGTGCAATTGGTTTTGGGGGGACGCCCAAGAACGTGCCTTCAATAAGGCACGCAACCTTCTATGTTCCAACAGTGTTTTAGCCTTTTTTGACCCACGTAAAAAGCTAGTTCTTACATGTGATGCGTCAGCGTACGGGGTCGGGTGCATTTTACAGCATGTCAATGATGTGGGTAAATTACAACCCATTGCTTATGCCTCCAGGTCACTTTCGCGGGCGGAGCATGGGTACGGTATGGTTGAGAAGGAGGCGCTTGCGAGCGTGTACGGTGTCAAAAAGATGCACCAATACCTTTTCGGGGCCAAGTTCGCGTTAGAAGCCGACCACAAACCCCTCACGTCCCTGCTATCCGAGTGCAAGGCAATAAACGGCAACGCCTCGGTGCCCATTCAGCATTGGGCACCCATGCTGCATCTTACGACTACACAATAAGGCACAGACCAGGCACAGACAACTGTGCCGACGCACTTAGCAGGCTACCCCTGGCGACCACAGAAGGGTCCGACGAACAGGACTGTGAGATGGTCATGGCAATCAATGCCTTTGAATCCACAGGTTCGCCCATGACGGCTCGCCAAATCAGAGCCTGTACGACCAGCGAACCCACGTTATCCTTAGTCAAAAGATGTGTCTTAACTGATGACTGGGCAGAGGCTCGTGATGCCTTCCCCGAGGAGATCAAACCTTTCCATAGGCGCATGCATGAACTATCTCTACAGGCAGACTGCTTGATGTGGGGCAGCCAAGTAGTTATGCCCTTGCGAGGCAGAGAGGCGTTTGTTCGAGAGCTCCACCGCGAGCACCTCGGGATTGTCCTTATGAAGGCCATAGCCAGATCCCAAGTCTGGTGGCCTGGCATTGATGCGGCCTTGGAGCTCTGCGTCCGGCGGTGCACCATTTGTGTCCAACTCAGTAATGCCCCCAGGGAGACCCCCCTAAGCCCCTGGCCATGGCCCACCAAACCGTGGTCACAGGTGCATGTAGACTATGCGGGCCCATTCATGGGCAACTGTTCCTCGTAGTCGTCGATGCATTTTCAAAGTGGATCGAGTGTACCATTTTAAACTCAAGCACCACCTCCACCACTGTGGAGAGCCTTAGAACCATGTTTGCAACGCACGGAATTCCTGACATATTGGTCAGTGATAATGGTCCGTGCTTCACCAGCGCAGAATTTCAAGATTTTATGGTTGACCACGGCATAAATCACGTTAAGACAGCACCGTTCAAGCCAGCCTCCAATGGCCAGGCGGAGCAAGCAGTGCAAATCATTAAACAAGGCATGCTAAAAATCCAAGGTCTCACGCTGCAGAGCCACCTGTCGCAACTGCTGCTGGCATACAGATCTCGTCCGCATTCGTTGACTGGGGTTCCCCCCGCGCAACTATTGATGAAACGGACCTTAAAGACTAGGCTCTCGTTAATTCTCCCAGACATGCATGAAATTGTTGAGGCAAAGCGCCGGAAGCTAACTGAGTACCATGACCAAAATTCGAGGGGGAGGTGGAATGAGATAGGGGACAAAGTGTTTGTGCTAAACTATAGCAGGAGTCCCAAATGGCTTGCAGGGACAATAACAGGCAAGGAAGGAAACAGGCTACTGGTTGTACAAATGGACAATGGCCAAACCTGCCGGAGGCATGTAGACCAAGTAAAAAGTTGATTCACCAACAACACTGCAGAACCAGAGGCAGACTACAATGTGGAACTCACACCACACCTGGTGGACAGACAGAGGGAACAACCTGAGGAAAGGGCAGTCTCAACAGACAGCCCAGGCGAGATACCAGCAATCATACTGAACGAAACAGACAGCCCAGGCGAGATACCAGCAATCGCACTGAAAGAAAAACAGGCACGAAGGCAAACAACTGAACCACAACTAAGACGCTCCACGTGAGAGTGTAGACCACCTGAGAGACTGAATGTATAAAGACAATAAGACCTTGGGGGATGGTGATGTCATATATCTCACACTACTGTATATAACTGTATCTTACCATGCTATCCATGACTGTAACTAGATATGACCTGTAACCACAAGCATACTTTACCACCAGGGGTGCACTTGCAGGAGACACTGCATACCTGTTCCACACAGGTATATAAAGACAGGTCTCAGGCAAGTGAGGCACTCGAGAGCTGTGAAATAAAGGTGCAGGTCCAGAGTGACCTTGACTTCAGCATGTGTCTCGTGTAAGTCTGTACTGCAGGGTCAGGACTTTACAGTCCCCTTCTCTGTCCGCTCCCCCTAAACCTTCACTTCCGTATCATTCTGTCTATCTCCGACTGATCCAGCCTCCACAGCTCTCTGGCTCGCTGAATTCCTCATAGATGTACAACCATATGTACTACCGTATGATGCATTATGTAACGTCTCTTGGTCTCATTTATTGTAATAGTGCTGCTCCTCCTGCGTATGCCAGTGCAGCGCAAGAATGTGTATCCTTCCATTCTAATAAGCTCAATAAGCTCAATTGTGTTTTCAGGTCCCATACCACCAATGTGCAGCGACGCAAGACCTGAACCTACACCTGCACTGTTGCAGGTGGTCCTCACCACGGGTGGGGAGGAGGAAGAGGATGACGAGACAACTGAGCCAGAGGAGGAGGAGGTGGAAATGGAGGAGGATGCCCCTAGCATCCCTCTACATGTTTTACCTGTGGTACCTGCGGCCAGTACGACATCTTCAACAGAATAAGTAGCGGGACCAAACGGCTTGCAGCCGGCGATGCCAAGGCATATCTTAGTGCCCACGCCGACCCCACGGAAGTAGAGTCAGCGAGGTCAGCACACACCTCCACTGGCTGATCGGATTGAGGGCTTGACTAGACTATGCATGGAGAGTGTCGTGATAAGCCGCGAGCTCCTCCAAGCGTTCGGTTTTACACGGGGAACATGTCCTGAATGTCTGCTCGCATATCAGAGGATATGCAACAGATGATCCGGGAGATGCATGCGCCGATCGCCTCCGTCGATGCCTTGTGGCATGCGATGGTGTCAGCAGATGGCATTCAACCCAAGGTGCCGTCCCATAAACCACCAGCACAGATGCGAGTCAGCAGGAAGAACTTCCTTCTGGCTCGGAACGTGTTTCCCAGGAACGTCTTCCCCTCCACTACCCCAAGAGCCAAACATGCCACCATCACCCCCCACCCACAGCAGGAAGTCTTGCCGTCGCCCGCTGCACTGAAGTGATCGCAAAGTCTCTCTTTAAAGAATGAACTCAGTCGAGAATATTTTGCAGACTTTATGTCTTTTTTTTCTGAGGATACTTTCCCTGTGATGGGGTCACCCTGAGCAGATATGTGAAAAGTCTGGTTTGTTAAAATTCCAGAGACCGCAGGGCAGTTGGTTGTGACAAAGAACTGTTAGTCATCCAGAATGTATGGGTTCACCCTAGCAATAGGGAAGGGGTTCAGATATCTGAGGCATAGAAAATCAGAAACATAGAAAATAGATGCAGGAGTAGGCCATTCGGCCCTTCGAGCCTGCACCGCCATTCAATATGATCATGGCTGATCATGCAACTTCAGTATCCCATTCCCGCTTTCTCTCCATACCCCTTGAACCCTTTAGCAATAAGGGCCACATCGAACTCCCTTTTGAATATATCTAACGAACTGGCCTCAACAAGTTTCTGTGGTAGAGAATTCCACAGGTTCACAATTCTCTGAGTGAAGAAGTTTCTCCTCATCTCGGTCCTAAATGGCTTACCTCTTATCCTTAGACCGTGACCCCTGGTTCTGGACTTCCCCAACTTCGGAAACATTCCTCCTTGCATCTAACCTGTCCAATCCCGTCAGAATTTTATATGGTTCGATGAGATCCCCTCTCATTCTTCTAAATTCCAGTGAATTTCAAGTCGATCCAGTCTTTCTTCATATGTTAGTCCTGCCATCCCGGGAATCAGTCTGGTGAACTTTCGTTGCACTCCCTCAATAGCAAGAATGTCCTTCCTCAGATTAGGAGACCAAAACTACATACAATATTCAAGGTGTGGCCTCAACAAGGCCCTGTACAACTGTAGTAAGACCTCCCCTGCTGCTATACTCAAATCCTCTCGCTATGAAAGCCAACATGCCATTTGCCTTCTTCACTGCCTGCTGTAACCTGCATGCCAACTTTCAATGACTGATGCACCATGACACCCAGGTTTCGTTGCACCTCCCCTTTTACTAATCTGTCACCATTAAGATAATATTCTGCTTTCCTGTTTTTGCCAGCAAAGTGGATAACCTCACATTTATCCACATTATACTGCATCTGCCATGCATTTGCCCACTCACTTATCCTGTCCAAGTCACCCTGCAGCATCTTAGCATCCTCCTCACAGCTCACACTGCCACCCAGCTTAGTGTCATCTGCAAACTTGGAGATATTACATTCAATTCCTTCATCTAAATCATTAATGAATATTGTAAATAGCTGGGGTCCCAGCACTGAACCTTGCGGTACCCCACTAGTCACTGCCTGCCATTCTGAAAAGGACCCGGTTATTCCTACTCTTTGAATACTGTCTGCCAACCAGTTCTCTGTCCACGTCAATACATTACCCCCAATACCATGTGCTTTAATTTTGCACACCAATCTCTTGTGTGGGACCTTGTCAAAAGCCTTTTGAAAGTCCAAATACACCACATCCACTGGTTCTCCCTTGTCCACTCTACTAGTTACATCCTCAAAAAATTCTAGAAGATTTGTCAAGCATGATTTCCCTTTCATAAATCCATGCTGACTTAGACCAATCCTGTCACTGTTTTCCAAATGCGCTGCTATTGCATCTTTAATAATTGATTCCAACATTTTCCCCACTACCGATGTCAGGCTAACCGGTCGAAAATTCCCTGTTTTCTCTCTCCCTCCTTTATTTAAAAGTGGGGTTACATTAGCTATCTTCCAATCCATGGGAACTGATCCAGAATCTATAGAATGTTGGAAAATGACCACCAATGCATCCACTATTTCTAGGGCTACTTCCTTAAGTACTCTGGGATGCAGACTATCAGGCCCTGGGGATTTATTGGCCTTCAATCTCATCAATTTCCCCAACACAATTTCCTGATTAATAAAGATTTCCTTCAGTTCCTCCTTCTTTCTAGACCCTCAATCCTCTAGTATTTCCGGAAGATTATTTGTATCTTCGTTAGTGAAGACAGAACCAAAGTATTTGTTCAATTGGTCTGCCATTTCTTTGTTCCCCATTATAAATTCATCTGATTCTGAATGCAAGGGACCTATATTTGTCTTCAATAATCTTTTTCTCTTCCCATATCTATAGAAGCTTTTGCAGTCAGTTTTTATGTTCCTGACAAGCTTACTCTCATACTCTATTTCCCCCCTCCTAATTAAACCCTTAGTCCTCCTCTGCTGAATTCTAAATTTCTCCCAGTCCTCAGGTTTGCTGCTTTTTCTGGCCAATTTATCTGCCTCTTCCTTGTATTAACACTATCCATAATTTCCCTTGTTAGCCATGGTTGAGCCACCTTCCCCATTTTATTTTTACGCCAGACAGGGGTGTACAATTGTTGAAGTTCATCCATGTGATCTTTAAATGTTTTCCATTGCCTATCCACCGTCAACCCTTTAAGTATCATTCTCCAGTCTATCCTAGCCAATTCACTTCTCATACCATTGAAGTTACCTCTCTTTAAGTTCAGGACCCTAGTCTCTGAATTAACTGTGTCACTCTCAATCTTAATAAAGAATTCTAACATATTATGGTCACTCTTCCCCAAGGGGCCTCGCACAACAAGATTGCTAATTAATCCTCTCTCATTACACAACACCCAGTGTAGGATGACCAGCTCTCTATTTGGTTCCTCGACATATTGGCCTGGAAAACCATCCCTTAAACACTCCAGGAAATCTTCCTCCACCGTATTGCTACCAGTTTAGTTAGACCAGTATATATGTAGATTAAAGTCACCCATGATAACTGCTGTACCTTTATTGCACGCATCCCTAATTTCCTGTTTGATGCCAGCCCCAACATCACTACTACTGTTTGGTGGACTGTACACAACTTCCACTAGCATTTTCTGCCCTTTGGTTTTCTGCAGCTCTACCCATATAGATTCCACATCATCCAAGCTAATGTCCTTCCTTACTATTGCGTTAATCTCCTCTTTAACAAGCAACGCTACCCCACCTCCTTTTCCTTTCTGTCTATCCTTCCTGAATATTGATTACCCCTGGATGTTGAGTTCCCAGCCTTGGTCACCCTGGAGCCATGTCTCCGTAATCCCAATTACATCATATCAGTTAACAGCTATCTGCGCAGTTAATTCATCCACCTTATTATGAATGCTCCTCGCATTGAGACACAGAGTCTTCAGGCTTGTTTTTTTAGCACTCCTTGACCTTTTAGAATTATTTTGTACTGTGGCCCTTTTTGATTTTTGCCTTTGATTTCTCAGCCCTCCATTTTTCCTTATCTCCTTTCTACCTTTTGCTTCTGCCCCCATTTTACTTCCCTCTGTCTCTCTGCATAGATTCCCAGCCCCCTGCCATATTAGTTTAAACCCTCCCCAACAGCACTAGCAAACACTCCCCTGAGGACATCGGTTCCGGTCCTGCTCAGGTGCAGACCGTCCGGTTAGTTCTGGTCCCACCTCCCCCAAAACCGGTTCCAATGTCCCAGGAATTTGAATCCCTCCCTCTTGCACCATTCCTCAAGCCACATATTCACCTTAACTATCCTACTATTTCTACTCTGACTGGCATGTAGCACTGGTAGCAATCCTGAGATTACTACCCGAGTTCCTACTTTTTAATTTAACTCCTAGGTCCCTAAATTCAGCTTGTAGTACCTCATCCCATTTTATACCTATATCGTTGGTACCTATATGCACCACAACAACTGGTTGTTCACCCTCCCCCTCCAGAATGCCCTGCAGCCGCTCTGAGACATCTTTGACCTTTGCACCAGGGAGGCAACATACCATCCTGGAGTCTCGATTGCAGCCACAGAAACACCTATCTATCCCATTAAAATAGAATCCCCGACCACTATTTCTCTCCCACTCTTTTTCCTGCCCTCCTGTGCTGCAGAGCCACCCATGGGGTCATGAACTTGGCTGCTGCTGCCTTCCCCTGATGAGCCATCTCCCCCATCAGTATCCAATGTGGTATATCTGTTTTGGAGGGAGATGACCGCAGAGGACCCCTGCAATACCTTCCTACTCCTGCTCTGCCTGATGGTCACCCATCCCTATGCATTAACTATTGGAAAACCACTCTATTATGCAAAGGGACTTCTCACCTCCATCTAAGAAGAGAAGCAGAACAATGGACCCACTAGCCTGGACAGAACAAAGAGAGGCTAGTTCTTCCCTACACAAAAGCCGAGAGATGTCCCAGACCCAAGGTCATCAGTCCAATATACATGGGTCTGATGGCCCAGCATCGACTAAGCACCTGATTACTTAGAAGCAAAAGGATTTCAAAGATTGGCAGGAGAGATAAGGGCAGAAGGACTGCTTTAAAGATAGACTCTTTTCCAACATTCTTCAGTGTTCTGGAGTGTTCTCCAGCGTTCGAGTGTTTCCCCCCTCTCTCTCGCTCCACCAAGACCGACGTGACAAAAAGACCAGCTGAGCGATCGAGACCAACGGGTGAGCATGGTCACGAGTGTCCCAAGCCGGTAACCAAAGCGCCAGGCGAGCTGTGTCGGGTGTAAAGAGCTCAGAGTTTTCTTTGAAGTGAAGCTTTTTCGGGCTAGAAGCATAGAAACAGAGAAAATAGGCGCAGGAGTAGGCCATTCGGCCCTTCAGGCCTGCACCACCATTCAATAAGATCATGGCTGATCATTCCCTCAGTACCCCTTTCCTGCTTTCTCTCCATACCCCTTGATCCTTTAGCCGTAAGGGCCATATCTAACTCCCTCTTGAATATATCCAATGAACTAGCATCAACAACTCTCTGCGGCAGGGAATTCCACAGGTTAACAACTCTCTGAGTGAAGAAGTTTCTCCTCATCTCAGTCCTAAATGGCCTACCCCTTATCCTAAGACTGTGTCCCCTGGTTCTGGACTTTCCCAACATCGGGAACATTCTACCCACGTCTAACCTGTCCCGTCCCGTCAGAATCTTATATGTTTCTGTGAGATCCCCTCTCATCCTTCTAAACTCCAGTGAATACAGGCCCAGTCGATCCAGTCTCTCCTCATATATCAGTCCAGGCATCCCGGGAATCAGTCTGGTGAACCTTTGCTGCACTCCCTCAATAGCAAGAACGTCCTTCCTCAAATTAGGAGACCAACTGAAAACAATATTCCAGGTGAGGCCTCACCAAGGCCCTGTACAACTGCAGTAAGATCTCCCTGCTCCTATGCTCAAATCTCCTAGCTATGAAGGCCAACATACCAGTTGCCTTCTTCACCGCCTGCTGTACCTGTATGCCAACTTTCAATGACTGATGTACCATGACACTCAGGTCTCGTTGCATCTCCCCTTTTCCTAATCTGCCGCCATTCAGATAATATTCTGCCTTATTGTTTTTTCCCCCAAAGTGGATAACCTCACATTTATCCACATTATACTGCATCTGCCATGCATTTGCCCACTCCAAGACAGCCTGCAGCCTCTAAGCGTCCCCCTCACAGCTCACACCGCCACCCAGTTTAGTGTCATCTGCAAACTTGGAGATTTTACACTCTATTCCTTCATCCAAATCATTGATGTATATTGTAAATAGCTGGGGTCCCAGCACTGAGCCCTGCGGCACTCCACTAGTCACTGCCTGCCATTCTGGAGAGGGAGCTTCATGCGACTGGGTAATTCACTGGTAGGGGGGAGTTGGACTCCACCATAGCAACAAGGAAATTACTGCATGTCACTGGTTCTCAGTGTTGTACTGTATGTTGTGTTAACCTGGATCTTATTCTGCACAGAGACGGCGATTTCGTTTAGTAGTGCATGTTTTAGCCAGTGTATGTTAGACCAAATAAATAAGTGCGATTTTTCACCGAAGCATTCCTGTCCGCGACTTAATCCATTTACACTCTGAATAATAATCCCTGGGTTTCGAATTCTCGTAAAGCGGGGGCGATTCGAACCGTCCGTCTAGCCATTGGGCTAGGCTCAAAACCCGCTTACAGCACGACCGACTCATCCCACCACCCAGGGATCCAAACGGGGGTTAAGACCCGGGGTGGGGTAAAAGACCTGGAGGGAAACGTGGCCGCAGATAGCGGTGGGGTGTTTTATTGTTATATGTTATTGTTGTTGCTCTTGCTGTTCTTTGTTATTGTTGTTGGGTGATTGTTGGGGCGGGGGGTGGCGCGATGTTACATTTCTAAAATCATTTTTTACATCATTGTTAAATTAATAAAAAATGTTATTGAATTTTACAATTGTTGTGCAGTGTCTTCTAATAACGTATGGTAAGGTAAAACATGAATACAACTGTTGGAAAACAATGGCCAGGCCAGACCAGGCAAGAATGAAATGTAACTCAACTGCAACTGTTGTCTTTCCGTAACTGGAACTGTCACCAATGTAAGTTCATGCAAAGCGTTCATTTATGAGCTGGTGATGCAAGAATTTTGCAGCCGCGTAACTCCCACGAGGTTTTCCCAGTCTTGCGGGGCAGCGTGGCGGCATAAGTTCATCGCCAGGCTGATTGTCCTCCCCGAGGTCCTCAACAACCTCCTCCTCCTTGTCTGCCTCTTCTGCCTCCGCTCTCTCTTGAGGTGGACCGGCAGTCCCATCTAGCAATTGTTGTCCTCTCCTTATAGCTAGGTTATGCAACATGCAGCACACCACAATAAACTCAGCGACCTGGTCAGGGTAGTATTGTAGGCTGCCTCCAGAGTGGTCCAGGCATCAGCACTCCAATTGTCTTTTCGACGATATTGCGTGCAGCTATATGGCTTTCGTTGTAACGCTTCTCGGCTTCCGTCTGGGGATTACGCAGCGGGGTCATGAACCAGTTGGCAAGGCCATATCCTTTGCCCCCCAGCATCCAATCATGACCTTGTGGCTGACTGCTAAACAGATCAGAGACAAAGCTCTCACGCAAGATGTGATCATCATGGGTATTGCCTGGAAAATTAGCATTTACTGCCGTTATTATTTGGTTGTAGTTGACAACGAGCTGCACATTCAGGGAGTGGAAACCCTTTCAATTATGAAATACCTCCGCATCCTGTAAAGGTGCTTTCAGGGCGATGTGCGTACAGTCTATTGCTCCCTGCACCTTGCGGAAGTTTGCTATTCTCGAGAAACCCAAAGCCCTCCCGATCTGCACCTCCCTGGGTCATAGGGAAGCTTATAAAGTCCACCCTGCGAGCGTAAAGGACCTGTCGCAATGTGCAGGGTGCTGAGAGATACCACAGATGTTGCCAGCAGAAGCCTGAAAGGAGCCCGATGCGTAGAAGGATAGTGCCACAGTAACCTTTACCTCAACGGGCAGTGTGGTCCTGATGGTGCTGGTAGGTTGCAGATCTCCCTTGATGAGCTGGCATATCTCAGCAATGACCTCCTTTCGGAAGCGCATCCTCCTAAGGCACATGTTGTCAGAAAAGCTCAGGTATGATTGCTTTTCCCTGTAAGTTCATCGGGTGTGTGGTCTCATCCCCTGCATCAGTCTGTCACCTCTTTGATTGGGCTCTTCACTACACCCAACTTCAGACTCCAGCATGTGAGCATTTACAAATAATGGTAGAGAAGTTACAGGCCCCATTCGCTATTGCTATAAATGCCCTTTGTACTAAAATAAATATAAATATAAACGTGAGTAGATCAGTCAGTAAATATGAGTAGCTAAGCCCTTAAATATCTCATTAATTATAAGCCCCTTCTTTAAGCAGCCTCTCACTTTCTCTGACGTTCAAAATGGTGTCCGTAATGCCGAGTTCTGTGAAGAGTGCCAGGTAAGAGCAGCTTTTCTCCAGCGATGTCCAATGATCTTCTCGGTGAGCAATCAGCCCAGCCATGTGCCGAAAGTTGTGGTGGGCGATCACCTCGGCAATGTGAAATTCTTGTGCGCTAAATTTTGGGCTGGTGATCTTTAAGCAATGTCCCGGCCCAACTTTCCACTTTTCAGGTAAAATGGCGATAGCCTGGCTATTTGGGCGATAAATGGGCGATAGCCCAGTGATCTCAAGTGGAAAGTCTAGCACAAAGTCTCCATATTGAGTGAGGCTGTGTACAAAACCCACTTTACGCACTGCAGCCCACAACTTCCAATCTACATGCGTTCTCCGACTCCAAAATTGTGGTACTTGGGTTCATAATCTGTCCCGATATACTACAAGGATAAACTTTTCCTTTCATGTCACGAAGGGATGAAGTCTCATGGGTGTTGATCTTTTTGACAAGCTTGGGTTCAAAGTTTGCGACCCAACTGGCACACCTGTGTACACAGTAGACTTTGACAAGCAGTATCCCTCGATCTTCACAAGGTTTGGAGTGATAACAAAATTCTGCCATCGTCCCCACGTTGACTCTTCTGTCAAACTCGTTACACAGCGACGTTGTCATCTCCCATTCACGGTTCGTGACCAAGTATCCACAGAATTAACATGACTCGAATCGCAGGGAATCATTGAGAGCATCGACTCCTCATCCTGGATCTCGATCTTAGTCATTGCATGGCGTAAAAATGGGGAGATCTGCCTATGCATCAACCTGAAAAAGGTCAACAAGACCGTCATCCCCGATAAGCACCCTCTTCCTACCATCGACAAACTATCTTCAAAATTCCAAAGCTCAACAGTTTTTACGAAACTCGACATGCATCGCAGTTACCTGCAAATACCTCTAGCGAAGGACAGCAAACTGCTCACGGCATTCACGATGCATGATAGTCTGTATCAGTATTGACGCATGCCCTACGGACTATCTTCTGCACCAAGTGCATTTCAGAGGATTCTCACTACTATGCTAGCAGGCATAGAGGGAGCCCTCAATCTGCTTGACGATATCTTCGTCCATGGATGGACAATGGAAGAACATGACCAGCTACTTCACGCAGTTATGGCTAGACTTATTACACATAACATTACACTTAATGCCGATGAGTGTACATTCGCTGCTGGAGAAATAAACTTTCTGGGCTACAGAGTCACAGCACAAGGTGTCAAGCCGACATTTGACAACATTGACGCGATCCAGCGAATGCAGAAGGCTACCAACGTCAAAAACTTTCATCATTCCTTGGCACTTGCAACTTCTATCTGGAGTTCGTCCCGCACTATGTGTTCATTGTCGAACCACTTCGCAAGTTGCTGCACAAGAACATCCCTTGGGAATGGAGAAATTCCCAGGCATTCACCACGCTTAAGGAGAAAATCACATCCTCTCTTATCCTCGCGCACTTTGATCCGAATGTCACTATGTACGTAACCACGGATGCATCAGGCACCGCCATGGGTGCTGTGCTCACGCAATGGATTGATGGTCTGGGACGCCCAGTAGCCTTCGTCTCTCGCACGCTCTTGTCTGCAGAATGTAAATACTCTACAAGGGAACGCGAAGCATTCACTTGCATCTACGCATGTGAACGCTGGCACATCTACCTCTCTGGCAGGAATTTTACCCTCCGTATGGATCACCAAGCACTAACTACGCTACTCGCTACAACTGGATCTGGGCACAGACCACTACGAATCTGATGATGGTCAGATCACATTCATGGGTATAAGTTTGATGCACAGTAACAACTACGTAGCTGACATACTCAGCCACTCGACACCTGCTTCGGACTCTGGTGCTGACTTGTTCACAGATGACAACACATATGTCACATCGATCATCACTCAATCCATCAGAAACTTTGTCTCCTGCAACAAACTCAAAACCGAATCACAGAGTGATGCTCCGCTCCAGCACGTGAGCCACTACCTGCAGACTGAGTGGCCTAAGCAAATTCCGGAAGAGCTAAAAACATTTCACAGACTTCGCGATGAATTTTACGTTTGGAATGATGGCTGCCTAGTCGTGGTGATCGAGCAGTAATTCCCAAGTCACTTCAACTGCGCGTTCTCTCATTGGCACATGATGGACACCCTGGCATTGTCCACATAAAGCAGAGATGGCGCGATTTAGTATGGTGGCCTCGGATTGAGACTCACATTGAGGAGTTTGTCTCACACTGCAAAGCATTCAGTCTGAGGAAAAAGGCCACAAATGCCTAACCAGCGCCAATGAAGCTCATTCCATGGCCACAAAGACCGTGGCAACAACTTCAGTTGGATATCTTCGATCCAGCTGAAGCACCAGCATTTTCTTGTTATAGTACATGACCTGCATTCCAAATGGCCAGAAATCACTACAAGTTCACTGACCTAATCAACAATCGTCACTATTCTGCAGCATATGTTCATGAAGTGGGGCCCCCCAGAGGTCATAATCAATGACAACGGACCACAGTTTGTGTCCGACCAGTTTGCGTCACTCGTCACTCGTCATTCTATCGAGCATTGCCTTACTGCTCTGTACAATCCTCAAAGCAACAGAGGTGTTGAGCCATTTAACCACATCATCAAAGAGGGTTTGAAAGCCAACCTCACAGCAGGCCAAACATTCGCTGAAGCGGTTCAAACCATTCTCTGCAAATACCGTTCGACAAAGCACTCGCTAACGGAGAAGACACCCACTCAGCTCATGTTTGGGTGGAATCTTCACTGGCTACTCAAACCCTCAACCAAACCTAGTGCAAAGATAGCCACACTTGCATCCCAGATTTTGGAATGGCATCGAAAAGCGAAGTCGTACACGGACACAAAACTGCGTTCTCAAAAGCCCCAACTGAAGAATGGAGATTGGGTCTGATTTAAGCACCCAAACAAGAGTCATAAGCTCGCATCTTCACTTTCGCCTCCAAAACAGATCGGGCAAAATTTGAGCCCTCACACCTACGAGCTCAATGATGGAACTCCATGGAATGCTCGTAGACTGATTCCAACTCACAGACCAACAGACCATCAGGATGGAACAGAGGCACCATTCTGTTTCCCAACCAAAAATCTCGATCAAACACGGCAAGCTCCACGCCGGTCTCAGCGCATTAGAACACGGCCTGGCTATCTCAAGGACTTTGTCTGTTCATAGACTGTGTTTTCAGAGGGGGGGGAAATATGTTGTGTTCATACTCTGTTTGTTACACAACCTTCCACTAGATACAGTTTAAAAAGAGGCAGCTCGTGTAGAGCTCGGAGTGCAACAGCATAGAGTGGCATTCGTGATTTTTGTAAGTGAGTGAGTTTTAAGGGTAAGTGGGGGTGGCAGGTGCTGTTTTGTCTTGTTTTTCCTACCACTGCTGACACTAGAGCAGCTGATAAGGAGTGCAGGAGCAGGAGACGGAGGCTCAGAGACCAGCCCAACCAGCTGCAGACAAAGATAGAGGGGTGCGAAATCGAGAGCTAACGTCACAGCCAAGCTGCTAAGTGGTCGGCTGTTCGACTGGTAAGTATAACTCTCTTTTAGACTGACTTTTAGATTGGTTTATTTGGCAGCGAACTACTAAGTAGCTGTTTGGTGTTTAAGTACATTTTAGTAAGTAAACTAATTTAAAGGTTAAGTCATGGCAGGAGAGCTCGGACCTATGCCATGCTCCTCCTGTGCTATGTGGGAAATCAGGGACACTTCCAGTGTCCCTGACTACTATGTGTGCGGGAAGTGTGTCCAGCTGCAGCTCCTGACAGACCGCATGATGGCAGTGGAGTTGCGGATGGACTCACTCTGGAGCATGCGCGATGCTGAGAATGTTGTGGATAGCACTTTTAGTGAGTTGGTCACACCACAGGTAAGGGTTAGGACAGATAGTGAATTGGTGAACAAGAGACAAGCCAAGAGCAGGAAGGTAGTGCAGGAGTCCCCTGCGATCATCTCCCTCCAAAACAGATTATACCGTTTTAGATTCTGTTGGGGGAGATGATTTACCAGGGGAAGGCACCAGCAGCCAGGTTCATGGCACCATGGGTGGCTCTGCTGCACAGAAGGGCAGGAAAAAGAGTGGGAGAGCTATAGTGATAAGGGACTCTATTGTAAGGGGAATAGATAGGATGTTCTGCGGCCGCAACCGAGACTCCAGGATGGTATGTTGCCTCCCTGGTGCAAGGGTCAAGGCTGTCTCGGAGTGGCTGCAGAGCATTCTGGAGAGGGAGGGTGAACAGCCAATTGTCGTGGTACATGTAGGTAAGAAGCGGGAAGAGGTCCTACAAGCTGAATTTCGGGAGCTAGGAGTTAAATTAAAAAGTAGGACCTCAAAGGGAGTAATCTCTGGATTGCTACCAGTGCCATGTGCTAATCAGAGTAGAGGGAGCAGGATAGTTAGGATAAATACGTGGCTTGAGCAGTGGTGTAAGAGGGAGGCATTCAAATTCCTGGGACATTGGAACCAGTTCTGGGGGAAGTGAGACCTGTACAAAAGGGACTGTCTGCACTTGGGCAGGACTGGAACTGATGTCCTGGGGGTAACATTTGCTAATGCAGTTCAGGAGTGTTTAAACTAATATGGCAGGGGGATGGGAACCTATGCAGCGAGACAGGGCGAAGTAATATGGAGTCAGAAACAGATGGTAGAAAGGTAAAAAGCAATAGTGGAAGGCCGAGTAAACAAAGGCAAGAAACAAAAAGGGCCACACTACATCATAATTCTAAAAGGACAAAGGGTGTTAAAAAAACAAGCCTGAAGGCTTTGTGTCTTAATGCAAGGAGTATCCGTAATAAGGTGGATGAATTAACTGTGTAAATAGATGTTAACAGATATGATGTGATTGGGATTACAGAGACGTGGCTCCAGGATGATCAGGGCTGGGAACTCAACATCCAAGGGTATTCAACATTCAGGAGGGATAGAATAAAAGGAAAAGGAGGTGGGGTAGCATTGCTGGTTAAAGAGGAGATTAATGCAATAGTTAGGAAGGACATTAGCTTGGATGATGTGGAATCTATATGGGTAGAGCTGCAGAACACCAAAGGGCAAAAACATTAGTGGGAGTTGTGTACAGACCTCCAAACAGTAGTAGTGATGTTGGGGAGGGCATCAAACAGGAAATTAGGGGTGCATGCAATAAAGGTGCAGCAGTTATCATGGGTGACTTTAATATGCATATAGATTGGGCTAACCAAACTGGAAGCAATACGGTGGAGGAGGATTTCCTGGAGTGCATAAGGGATGGTTTTCTAGACCAATATGTCAAGGAACCAACTAGGGGGGAGGCCATCTTAGACTGGGTGTTGTGTAATGAGAGAGGATTCATTAGCAATCTCGTTGTGCGAGGCCGCTTGGGAAGAGTGACCATAATATGGTGGAATTCTACATTACGATGGAGAAGGAAACAGCTAATTCAGAGACCATGGTCCAGAACTTAAAGAAGGGTAACTTTGAAGGTATGAGGCGCGAGTTGGCTAGGATAGATTGTCGAATAATACTGAAGGGGTTGACTGTGGATGGGCAATGGTAGACATTTAGAGACCGCATGGATGAACGACAACAATTGTACATCCCTGTCTGGCGTAAAAATAAAAAAGGGAAGGTGGTTCAACCGTGGCTATCGAGGGAAATCAGGGATAGTATTAAAGATAAGGAAGTGGCATATAAATTGGCCATAAATAGCAGCGAACCCGTGGACTGGGAGAAATTTAGAACTTAGCAGAGGAGGACAAAGGGTGTGATTAGGGCAGGGAAAATAGAGTACGAGAGGAAGCATGCAGGGAACATTAAGACGGACTGCAAAAGCTTCTATAAATATGTAAAGAGAAAAAGGTTAGTAAAGACAAACGTAGGTCCCCTGCAGTCAGAATCAGGGGAAGTCATAACAGGGAACAAAGAAATCGCAGACCAATTGAACAAGTACTTTGGTTCGGTATTCACTAAGGAGGACACAAACAACCTTCCGATATTAAAAGGGTCAGAGGGTCTAGTAAGAAGGAGGAACTGGGGGAAATCCTTATTGGTCAGGAAATTGTGTTGGGGAAATTGATGGGATTGAAGGCCAATAAATCCCCAGGCCTGATGGACGACATCCCAGAGTACTTAAGGAAGTGGCCTTGGAAGTAGCGGATGCATTGACAGTCATTTTCCAACATTCCATAGACTCTGGATCAGTTCCTATGGAGTGGAGGGTAGCCAATGTAACCCCACTTTTTTAAAAAGGAGGGAGAGAGAAAACAGGGAATTATGGACCGGTCAGCCTGACATCGGTAGTGGGTAAAATGATGGAATCAATTATTAAGGATGTCATATCAGCACATTTGGAAAGAGGTGACATGATAGGTCCAAGTCAGCATGGATTTGTGAAAGAGAAATCATGCTTGACAAATCCTCTGGAATTATTTGAGGATGTTTCCAGTAGAGTGGACAAGGGAGAACCAGTTGATGTGGTGTATTTGGACTTTCAGAAGGCTTTCGACAAGGTCCCACACAAGAGATTAATGTGCAAAGTTAAAACACATGGGATTGGGGTTAGTGTGCTGACGTTGATTGAGAACTGGTTGTCAGACAGGAAGCAAAGAGTAGGAGTAAATGGGTACTTTTCAAAATGGCAGGCAGTGACTAGTGTGGTACCGCAAGGTTCTGTGCTTTGGCCCCACCTGCTTACATTGTACATTAATGATTTAGACGAGAAGATTAAATGTAGTCTCTCCAAATTTGCGGATGACACTAAGTTGGGTGGCAGTGTGAGCTGCGAGGAGGATGCTATGAGGCTGCAGAGTGACTTGGATATGGCGAGAAAGCAGGAATCGGGTACTGAAGTTGCATGTTCAGCCATGAACTCATTGAATGGGGGTGCAGGCTCAAAGGGCCGAATGGCCAACTCCTGCACCTATTTTCTATGTTTCTAGTATGTAGACAGGCATTAGGACCTTGCGGGAGCTATTCACATACTGCTGTAAACATGCTGGTTCATGCTGGTTCAGGGACACCATTTTGGGAGTTGCTATAAAGGACACGTTTAGTTATATTGCGCTAGATTTTCCACGTTTTTTGCATGCTTAACGCCCACTTAACGTCCATTTTACCGCTGAAATTATGTATAATGCCCATATATTGCCCATTTAGCCACAAAATGGAAACTGATGCCCATTTTTCAGAAACTTATTGCCAAGCGTTACTTTCCCCATGTGCATAAGGCCGGGAAAAAATAGTACCGCCCGCCCACTTTTTTTGGGCGGAATCATCAGAATGGGCAAAATCAATGCCCATAATATCACCTAGTGTTACTTTCCACACGGAATTAACGCCGAGATTCAATAATACCGCCCACCCATTTTTTTTGTCATAAAGAGCACATTTGGCAAAATTAACACCCGGGAAATCGTCCACCGTCACTTTCACCACATCACACACATATCGGCTACAATATCGTTCGGCCAAAAAAACACCCAGAAAAAGTGGAACTTTTCTGAACAGCGGTATGGCTGCCATTTTTTAAATCGCAGGTCGCTTCATTCAAAAGGATGCTTCAACATCGGGGGAGTTTGCGTTGACTCTGGAGTTCTTCTCAGGTGAAGTGAACATCTCAACAGACATATTTTCAGACTCTGGACTATTGGGGGTTTACTCTAGGTGTATTTTAGTGAGGAAATCATTGCTTTTGATCAATCGTTATTATACTTTCAATGCAATGGGGCCAGCCATTTCTCAGCCTGCATCGATTAATACACAGATGCTGCAGAGTGCAGATGACTCAATGTGTGATGCACATCATTATGTCCCCAATTTTCAACGTGCAAGAATGAGGAGGAGGGCCAGACCATACACACCCCACACGTACAGGGAAAAAAGAGGCCTTACCTCGACGTTTCTGACCACTCCTGCCATCGGAGACTGCGCTTCCCTAAGGTGGTGATCAATGAAATATGTGAGCTCGTCAGGCCACATATGCAGCCTGCCATTAGGACATCAACGTTGGTCGAGGTCATGATCACTGCGGCACTGCCTTTCTATGTGTCAGGTTCCTTTCGGGCCTCCGCGGTTGAGATTTGCACTCTGTCTCACCATGCCACCCATCGCTGCATTAGACAGGTCATGGAAGCCCTGTATGCACGAAGGATGGACCTCATCAGCTTTCCCATGATCACGGAGGCTCAGACTGACAGGGCTGAAGCATTCTATCGCATTGCTAAGTTTCCCAGGGTGCAGGGAGCTATTCAGTGCACTCACATCGCCATGCAGCCACCTTCTCAGGACCCGGCGCATTTTCGTAACAGAAAAGGATTTCACTCCCTGAAGGTCCAAATAGTTGTCGACCACAACCAGATCTTAATGGCAGTGAATGCCAAATGTCTGGGCTGCTTCGATGAGGCTCACATCCTGTGTGAGAGCGCTGTCTCTGACATCTTTAAGAGTCATCAACAAGGACAATGCTCGATGCTTGGTGATAACCGCTATGGCCTAGCCACCTGGCTGACGATCCCCTGCGTGACACCCATACTGAGGCCGAGAAGCGATACAACCAGAGCCACAGAGACACACGCAGTATGGTCCACAAAACAATAACTGTGCTTAAGCAGCATTTCAGATGTCTGGACCACTCAGGAAGAGAGCTACAATACAACCCTGAGCAAGTAGGTAAATTTGTGGTTGTGTGCTCCATGCTGCACAACCTGGCTATCAGGAGGAGCCAAAAATTGCCAAAAGGCACTGATTCTCCACCTCAGGAGAGAGAGGAAGAGGATGATGAGAGGATGGATGCTGACCTAGGGCCAGACAATCAGGCTGATTATGTAACCATGCCCACGACCCCCTCCAGACCGCAGGAAATGGCCCGTGGTGGCTACATAGCTGCAAAACTCTTACGTGAGGAGCTGATATCTGAACGATTTTCCTGAAAGAACATTACTGTGAGTGACAACGCTGACACACTGCTGTGTGTGTGCAGCTCAGACATTAATGATGCCCATCACCTTGTTGCCAGTTAAAGTTTACGTTGATTGACGTTAAGTTTTATTTAACCCTTTTATGTTAAGAAATCATCAGTGTGTAATGGTCCAGCTATCTGAGACAATGCGCAATAAGGTTATGTCAATAAAAAAAAAAATTATACCAACATTGGTCTGAAATCATAAGTAATCCAGGCAAAACACCCAACCCCCGCCCACACCCCACTTTTTTCACCGTTGACATCAATCAAATGTTCAACATGTCCAGCAACACAAAATACAAATACAAAGCAGGAGGGTGGTCCCCACCCCCTATACATTACAACAAATTGCATACACCCAGATGGGGATATAAGACAGCCACCACCTGCGGACATGCACCTCACTTTCCTTCCCCCTTCCCCTTCTTCTCCCCACCTCTACCCCTTCCCCTCCTCGCTCCACGGCGCTTGGCCGAGGAACTCCTCAGACAGTGACTCATTGCGGGGAATGAAGGCAGAGGCGGTGGTTGCGGTGGATACGGGAGCGGGGGAAGCTGAGGGGAGAACATTCTCTGATGCAGAAGCAGGATCTTGGTCCTTGCTCTCATCTGCAGTTTGCAGCATTGGTGCGGAACCTAGGGGTGGACTGCCGCCCTCTAGGACCATTGGGAAGCCTGTGCCAGCAGTGTTCCTAGCTATCGCATCCAGGGCATCTGCCATCCGTGGAACGTACTCAGTCATGGTGGCCAGCTGTTCGGATATGCCCCCAATGCTTCGATGAGCTGGTCACCAATGTCTACAGTCCTCCTGGACAACTGTACCGTCTCTCCGCTCTCATGTGGCGCTCATGGACCAGACCTGCCGTATCCACGAAGCCTCCGTGGGGTCGGCGCTGCCCTGGGGACAAATGGGGTGCCCTGTGGTGAGGTGCTTGGGGCCGGTACCGCCAGAGTGGAGGCAGGAATGACTGGAGGAGCACTAGATGGCCTTGGTGTGGAATGGGTTCTGGAGCGTGGCGATGCAGGTTCCTCGAAGACCGCGCTCTCATCCGTAGAGAACAGACCCATGGGATTGACGGGCGAGAATCGGAGTTTATCAGCAGATGTAGGATCGTCCGCCGAGTCCGGCCCCCCGCCCCCACCTTCTGGCCTCTGTGGTTTTGCCTGGGACCACGCTGCTGGCTGAGCTGCAAAACACAAATGAGGTTATTAGAGGAGAAAAGGGTGCTAGGGTCACAAGGTGAGTCCAGCGCTACACACAGCATATGCACGACAAAAGCACTACCGCTCTCAAATTCATCACAGACATCACATTTCATGACCATCAACACATTTGCATTACAATGAGTTTCATTAGGCCAGTATTATTTCTATGACAATTTTATAAATCATCTATCAAAAATGATTGGTCGGATATGAACGGGTGTGGCATCCATTGACTTTACATCACGCAATGGTGTAAACTTTACTCATGTGGCATCACTTCAGGATCTGCAGATGCTTCCGTGGCTGTCCAGGTGTGCTTCCCCATGAGTGCGAGCACCCACTCCTCTATCTCAGTGATGTCGCTGGGGACTGGTGGCCCCTCACCCATTTGCCTCTGCTCGGCCCTATTCTTGGAAAGCTTCTTCTGTAAAAGGTAACAACAGCACAACATGGCATGAGATCATTGCATGATATCATTGCTAGATCCTGTCACAGAAACTGATACAACATATAACTGACAGATGTAATCATGATTATTATGAGAACGATCATTGTTTACCTAAAGACGTACACCGTGACCGCAGGCTTTGAGTACAACATTCCCGATAAAAGTGAAAGACCTCACATCTGATGATAGTCACTCATGACTGTTACAAATCAAATTAGATAAATACATAAGTACAAGTAAATATATGTAATACTTACTCTTGCGGATCCCACAAGGTCGTTCCATCGTTTGCGACATTGGTTGCCCTCACGCACCTCGTTGGTCGCCGACAAGACCACCTCTGCTATCTCGGCCCATATCTTCTGGTAGGCCTTTGGGGTGGGCTTCCCACACCCTCCCTGTGTCAAATCACCCCAGCATAACTCGACCTCATGCAGGAGGGAGGCATTTGCCTCGTCCAAGAACCTCCTCGCTCTTTTGCGCCCTCTAATGTGCTCCTCTCCCACCTTACTGCTCTCTCCAGCGTCAGCCTCCACAGCGTGCTGTGATACCTCCTCCTCTCCCTCCATTATAGGCTAAATTCAGGCAAGTAGCTGGCTGGTAACAGCTAATTTTTGTTTCTCTATTTGCTCTAAAGCTCTAAACTTTCCTTCCTTCCTCCCAGAGCAGCCACAACACACCCACACACGCCTTCAGTCCCTCTCAACTCCCTCTCTGTCTGTCTTCTCTTCTGCGCATGTCATGATCACCCTTGACCTCCTGAATCGTGGGAATCAAGCGTCGTCATGCCGTAGCTAAGGATGTAATACTTTACTGCACAAGGTCAGAGAGATGTAACATTACCGCCTATTTCATATCGCTCGCGGTAACGTCCAATTTCAAAAACGGAGACTAGGTGCTTTGAGAATGGGCGAGAAACCGGCGATCTGAAAACCCATTTTTACCGCCCACGCCGGAAATAACGCCCATTTTTGGGCGATATGCACAAAAGTGTAAAATCTAGCCCATTACCCCGTTGCAGTTAGTCTGTTTATTTATGTACACAAAAGCGGGACTTTCCCTTTAAAAACACTACAGAAAATGAAGTTCTTGAGAAAAAAGCAAGTTGTCTCCATTATGGATGTTACGAGAGTGTAGCTTGATGCGGTATAGCAAAACCGAAATTCTTTGAGATCTGAAATATTGCAAGTGTAGCGTGTTTGGGAGGAACAGGTCACTTTGGACCTATGGTTCCCAAAGCTCTCCAGTACTCAGGATTTTATTGTGTCATATCTATATAAATGCAAGTCTTTCTTTTTTTCTTTCTTTCATGTTGGAGTTTGCTGTAGACTAACAGCGAGATCGATTGCTTTGATTAATCAACTCCAGTATCATTGTATCATGCGATTACCAGGAGGGTGGAAAGTGAACTAGATGGACCTTGGTCTTTTTTTGTCTAGCAATTCCTAATTAAGATGAAATGGCCATTCATTTACTGCAGCATGTGGGATCTTGCTGTGTAAAAAATGGCTCTCATTAGCTCATATAGGATTATATCATGTGACTGCCAAGATGGTAGAAGATGAACTGGATGCACCTTGGTCTTTTACCATCTAGCAATTCCTATGTTCCTATGATGTCCCTTTCATTTTCAGGGATTTGGAGCTAAAACAGGTGTTGCTCTGATAACTTCTTCCACTAGAGTGTGCTGTTCTTTAAAGCCAGAAATCAACATGTCCTCATTTTCTTCGATGATTGTGTGCCATGTGCTCCTAAAGGTCCCGGAATAAAATACACAGGAAGGGTCATAAATATGGCCTTGCTACACCACCACATTATGAGAACAAATATATTTAAAAAGTCAATGATGTCATACACAAGTCACACAAAAATGTTTTTACAAATATCGTCCTTTTTTAAAAATGTTTATTTTTCAAACCCTCTTCTCCTCAAGACATGGAGTCTTCCTGGGGGTTTAGTTCTACTGGCACTGGCAGCCTTCCATCACCTCGCTCAAGCAACCATTCTTCACGTGTGAGTCTACACAAAGCTGTTGTTGAAATTCTGGGCCAATGTTTAGGGAGCGAATGTTTATACCTGCCCTGGTTCCATAATCCTTAAGACCCTTGCCTAACAAAAATCTGTCAATCTCAGTTTTGAAACTTTCAATTGAACTCTAGCCTCAACAGTTTTTTGTGGGAGAATGTTCAATCCAACACCATGGGGCTTGTCTGGCTTAGGTTCCATATAGGCTCAATGATCCTCACTCGCAAAGTCATCAAGCTGAGGAATGTCATATAGGGAAGTATCAAGGAGAGGCTAAGGGACCCATCAATGGGAGAGTCACCCCTAGACTGCAACATTGCCAACACTTGCGGTTCTCTAATATTGACTCAATACAGCACCAAAGCTGAAGCAGACCTGAGGGAACAGGGAAGTGGGATTCATTTTTTTCATCTGGTAGAAAATAGCTACCAGTTTCAACATCTCACATTGAATAGTGAGAAGTAAGATATCGACTGAAATGACTGGAGAGAATCACGGGTGTTGGCGACAATGAGCTTATGCTGTGCACCTCTTCGTGGTTGAGTGCAGGGCAGTGTTCGGGGGACATGGGAATTGTTGTAGGAGGTAGGCACCTTTAGAATATACCAGAACACTAGGCATTAGGCACCTGCTAGATATATCTAAACGCATATAAGTTTAAAGTGGCCACACATAAAATGGCTGCCCAGGCATGATGGGAAATCAGGTAGTCAAGCTGTGAACTGTTGAATATTCAATGACCGAGCAATAACCCTGTGAGGCCTACTATAGGAATGCCTTGGATGCAGGAAGAAAGAGATAAGAGGAAAACCATCCCCTGTGAACAAGGCCATAAACCAATTAATTCCCCAGGAGAAAGATAAAAGAGAAACCTGGATACAGTCCTGAGATTTCCTCCCCGCTAAGCGTAATAAAGACCGCGACGGCATTGGAACCGACTCTGAGTGTTGAGTGATTCTTCTGAGAAAACACTAATGCTAACAGTGGCGTAGTCGACGGGATTTCCCGGAGTCGCTGGACGCCCTTGGAAAAACCCGGGTGAGTATAAAAAACAATGTTTAATTATAAAGGGTGCGGAAGGTGGAAGCTGGTTGATCGACACGAGGAGACGGTCTAATATCTCAAACGCCTAGCCTGAGCCTGAATTAAGAGGACTTTTGTCCCACGTGATGGCCAGGAACCAAGTAGGCGTAGGGAACACACTTAGACCGTGGGATCGTGATACCGAGAGACATCTTCTGGACCCAGTAGTGTAATTTGAAATACCCCGGGGTAGAACCAAGCAGTGTACAGCGGCTAACGGAATCCAAACCTGTGAACAGGGTCGGACCAACGGGCCGAGCGGTGGTAGGTAGTCGTTAAGGATACGTAAGCACTGCGAGAATTGCTTAAACGCGTTTTAAGAATTGTATAAGTCTGTGTAACAGCAGAACTTGTGACCTGACAGTAGCTAGGAGACGGTTTACTACAAGTTACGCTAGGTAGAAAGCGGATCTCTGAGAGTAGATTCCTAACGGTACTAGTCCTACCCAGGAATGGCCATGAAAGCAAGTAACCTCCAGTGGGGACCAGAAGGGTCCATTACCCACCATCTGGCGGAAAAAAAACCAAAAGAAGCTAATCGAAAAAAAAAATGATTAGCTCAGGATGGAATCCTCAGGAACTACCAGCAAAGCAAAGGGAATGGTGGGAGAAGGAACGGAAAGTCAAAAAGAAAAAAAAAGGCTGTGGTCTTGATACTGCGAGCCCATGTAAATTAACATAGGAAACTAAGATTTTTTTTTAAAACTGACGGTGATTGTCTTAAGTGAAGTATGGAAGAGGAATAGAGCTGGCCAAAAAAAAAAGATTAATAGGAAAGAAGAGACTTTTGTGAACGTCTGTATTAAATGAGAAGTGCCTGTGTGATTTTTGACTGCGGAATGAATTTTTAATGTTTTCATGTTCCGAGAGCCTGGTTGGAAGAGGAATGCAAGTGTCTGTTTATTTTAGAAACAGAGTGAAAATCTTTTTTAACCCTTTGTAGTGTTGTCCTGTATGTGGGAAGTTTTAAGACATTTAAGTTAGAAACGCAGGTGTGGATTTATTCGGATGATAAGTTACGGAGCTAGGAAAGTAAACAAATGTATAAAGGATAGGTTTGTTGAGCAAAAGATTTATTTGACACGCTCACTTACTTGCTGAAAGAAAACATGCAATGATTGATTGGGTTGAAAGACATAAATTTAGTCTCGGAATGAGATAAAGAATGCTTTAAAAAAAAGAGCTTCTAGCAAAAAAAAAAAGTTTTAAATAAAGATTGAAATTACAAAGTTTGAATTAGGATTTTGAGATATTCAGAGAAGGCACAGAAAATACTGAGGCGGATTCAAAAAAGAAAAAGATTAAATTAAATCTGATCAGGTCAAACTTCTGGGCAAGTGGCGAGCTATCTGCGAAGGTGTAAAAGGAACTTTTGGAAAATGTTAAAAACAGCAAGCTTTAGTAACGACTTTGAAACTGGAGCATTTTGAGATAACGAAAGGCAGCCCTCAAACTCTCAAAGCTGGACTCCATTCCAGTTATGAAAAAAAAAGAAAAAGATAAAGACGCCACTTTGAAAGTAAACAAATGATTTTAAATTAACAACTTTATGGAGTTACGAACCCTCCGTGTAAAATACAAAACCTAATTTGAAGAAAGAAAAAAAAGATGTAACGGACTAAAGGGAAAAAGACATAACTTACTAAATACTAGTTGATGTTTGCTGTGAAAAAGATATTGGTTTAATTAGAAGGAAAAAAAAAATTGGAATAGGTAAAAAACACTCTACATGGATTCGAATTTTAAATTATGAAAAAGTTTCAATGCAGTTTGAAAAGATTTCCAAAATGGACAGTGTTTATCAAAAATGTCCCGAACAGTCTAAACAAGCAGGAGGGTTTTGAAGATAACGAGGAGAAAGAGAGAAATTTAAAAAAAACAGAATTGAATTTCAGTAAACAAAATTGCTATTGTATGTGTGGTCTCGTTTTAAAACAATTAAAAAAAAATTCTTTGGCAAGTACTTGAATTAGAAGTTAAGAAAACATTGGAGTTTACTCTAATGATTTATGCTGTTTAACGGATTCCTAATTTCGAACCCAGTTTTGAAGGCACAAAGACTTTTTTTTTCAGAAGTCACGTGATGACATCAGGTCTTCTTACAAACCTGGAAAGGAGTTAAACCTTTCCATTGACAGCCGTTTTATACTGAACATTATTAATTTGGATTTCTTAATAGAAAAAAAAAGACTCACCTAACAGAGGAAACAAAAATAAAAACAGAACTAGCTTATGTAATAATACTTGCCTGATACAATAAAGAAATAGCTACTCAATAAAACAAATTGAAGAGTTAAAAGCTAAGATAAACAGGCTGGAAGAGATAACGGGACTAGACAGATAGTGCAGTGTGCAGCCATAGCACCATCACCTACTGTAATAGAGCCAATGTACCCCACGGTGGGTAGGTGTAGTCCACAAACCCAACCTAACGGTAAAGCAGACAGCGATGTTTGGAGGAATAGCTTTGGCCTTGGTCATAGGAGTATGGGTAATATTTAAGTGGGTAAAGACACGGGCGCACGCCCTACAGATTCAGCTCGAAATGGTTCGATTATAACCTTGTGCTTCTGATTTTGCAGGGTGACAGGGACACTCATAGAGCAAAAAACTTAACCCCTGGTTTAAAATTACAGATAATACTTACCGAAATGGGAATACGAACGGCGCTACTCGTAATATGGATAGCCCTGCGACATGCACGTACCCTGGGCAACACCGACGGACAGCAGAGCACGCTGGAAATAAACAACTACATGAACTATGGAGTCTTGTTTAATTTAACGGACGGATTGTGCATCCCAGCAGCCAAGGACTGGAGCAAGGACAGGACTTATTTTAATGCATGGTTACAAGTGAATCCTAATAAGAATCCTAATAAGAATAAGAGTATGTGTATAGTGCTCCACGGGTATAAGGAGCAGATGCATTAAACGGAGGGATGTCAAAGGGCCCGATGAATGTACTTTCGGCATAATTTGCGCGCCTCCAGGACAATCCCAGCAATCGGTCATCAGCAAGAAGGGAATGGGGCTGTATGGGTATTACGAGGAGGCGGGGGCGGCTGCAATATCATTGTATGTATGTTTCTCACCCCCTCCAACACCGCACCCCATAAGAACCACTACATTGCCCGAGGAACTGCCTTGTCCCATAACTACTAAGGGACCAGAGAATGGGATTGTAATGTACAACGAAGGGGAACTGTTGTATGATAATGTTAAACATGAAATTGTGCCTGTTCTGATCAATATTTCAGGCATCCAGATGCCGGAATACTGTACCGAACAGTCAAGGAAAATGTACAATGTATTAAGTAAAGTTGTAATGCAGCAGGCTGCTGATGCAATGGGTGCCAGTAGGTTCCGGGGACAGGGGTCAGCCCCCAGGATGAAGAGGGAAATAGTTAATGATGTTGCTACCGTTTTCAATACAGGGACCTCCGTAGTGAACTCGATAGACATACAAGGGTTAAATGAGAGGGTGGAACAGCTTAGAGGGGTGATGAAGGGGTTATTAGAGAGGGTGGAGCAAAACCAGGAAGACCAAGCCAACCTAGGAAAGGAGGGTGCCGAAATCCAGTTGGATGGCATCTCAGTCCTGGAAGCTCACGCCAAAACCATCAATCACCTCATTGATAGAGAAAAAGAAGATACCGGAAAGCAAAGACAGGGGCAACTCTGTCATGCTTATGGTCTGTGGATGGTGGGACAGATCCGCCACAATCTCGACCAGATCCAACGCGGGGAAATACCCGATTGGATAGACAGTTCACATTTAGCTCAGTTAGCTAACAAAAGGGGGACACTGGATAATTGTACTCTGAAGGGACTGACCCGAGTATACCCAGCAATTCCAGATTGCCAGATGGGTAGGACTACCGGGATAGGGATAGTCCTGATGATCCCTATAGCCACGCTGGACTCAGGGCCGTTCTCCCTATACCAACTAGAGAATACGGGAAAATGTCTCCATACGCTACTACCTGACCACCACCTCTGCCGTTCGTCGAAACAACATACTTACCGGGATTTCCCTAGCAGATTGCAAGCAAAAGGGGGAAATCACAGTATGCCCTCACCCGGTGGGCCGAGGGGAGCTAGACGAGTGCGGGTTTAACCGAACCGATGGGTGTGTACTAGAAATAGTGCCCGCACACATGCACTTCGCGAGGGCAGGCTATGGAGGGAAGGGAAGATACTGCGTCTCTACTACTGAGCGTTCATTCCAGTATAATGACCTGCAGTGCCCTATACCACAGCCAAACTTTTGCTTTACACCACTATGACCTGTCGCGATCGGGCAAGCGCATATCACCCAGGTTAGGCGCCGGAAGTCCGAAGTTATTGAGGTAACCGATCAGCTCCATGATCATTTACAGGATTATGACGAACCAGATCAGGTCCCTATCCCACATCTAACCGAAGTATTACGAGAGTTGAGGCTCAGAGTGGGTCAATCCGTAAAGCTCTACCACCAACTACAAACTAAAATCAAAGTACTGGAAGAAGATACCGAGGTAGACTTACAAAGTCAGAGTTGGTGGAGAAAGGTCTGGGACTGGGGAATAAATGTGAACATCCACCAATGGATTCGAATAATTTTACATATACTAGTCGGGATACAATTGATCTTGGCAATAACATGGGGCGTAATGGCCTGCCAGGCATGCAGACACCACGCACAACGAAGACGGACAAATCACCGTTCCCCGGATACTAAACAAGCCTGTTTGATAAGGGGGCGGGAGGATTTAGCCTTTGTTAATTTGATTAAAGCAACCGGGACTCCTGAAACCACGTGACTGGCCAGCACGTTGAGGCAGGGAGTACCGGGCCGTGCACAAAATCTAATAAAGGTCGAATGGTCGGTTAAAAGGGGACTAGGACTAGTCCCTTTACCGAAAGGGGGAGTTGTTGTAGGAGGTAGGCACCTTTAGAATATACCAGAACACTAGGCATTAGGCACCTGCTAGATATATCTAAACGCATATAAGTTTAAAGTGGCCACACATAAAATGGCTGCCCAGGCATGATGGGAAATCAGGTAGTCAAGCTGTGAACTGTTGAATATTCAATGACCGAGCAATAACCCTGTGAGGCCCACTATAGGAATGCCTTGGATGCAGGAAGAAAGAGATAAGAGGAAAACTATCCCCTGTGAACAAGGCCATAAACCAATTAATTCCCCAGGAAGAAAGATAAGAGAGAAACCTGGATACAGTCCTGAGATTTCCTCCTCACTAAGCGTAATAAAGACCGCGACGGCATTGGAACCGACTCTGAGTGTTGAGTGATTCTTCTGAGAAAACACTAACGCTAACAGGAATAGATTTTGGTCCCTTCCGCCACCCAACCCCACCCTCTAGTTTCACCTGCAGTAGGGAGAGAGATGCCTAGTCAGTGTGCTTTACAGCGAGTGAAAGAGTAATAGAGAAACAATATTCACTTTTCTTTAGCTGGTATTCAAGAGCAAATGGTGAGACAGCTCGTTGGGATTCATTAGAAGCAAGGAACAATGTGATGATGATGTATTCATATAACGCCACAGGAGGTCAGCACCCTGCTGGCAGTGTGGATACTCCTGGTTTTTGGTTGACCCGTGATGTCATCCTCCACATGAGCCGGGCCACTCGATGATGTCATTCTCAGCGCATATTAAAAATCTATAGTTCTGCCAGTGATGTCACCCTCACCCCCTGTTCTCGTTGAATGAAATGTGCCTCACTAAATGAACCTTGCAGCTCAAATTTTATGAAATAGTCGCTGCTATGGATTTCACTCAGCAAATCAGGCAACATTTATGGAAAGAGAAACATAAGAACATAACAACATAAGAATTAGGAACAGGAGTAGGCCATCTAGCCCCTCGAGCCTGCTCCGCCATTCAATAAGATCATGGCTGATCTGGCCGTGGACTCAGCTCCACTTACCCGCCCTCTCCCCGTAACGCTTAATTCCCCTATTGGTTAAAAATCTATCTATCTGTAACTTGAATACATTCAATGAGCTAGCCTCAACTGCTTCCTTGGGCAGAGAATTCCACAGATTCACAACCCTCTGGGAGAAGAAATTCCTTCTCAACTTGGTTTTAAATTGAGGCTGTGCCCCCTAGTTCTAGTCTCCCCGACCAGTGGAAACAACCTCTCTGCCTCTATCTTGTCTATCCCTTTCATTCTTTTAAATGTTTCTATAAGATCACCCCTCATCCTTCTGAACTCCAATGAGTAAAGACCCAGTCTACTCAATCTATCATCATAAGGTAACCCTCTCATCTCCGGAATCAGCCTAGTGAATCGTCTCTGTACCCCCTCCAAAGCCAGTATATCCTTCCTTAAGTAAGGTGACCAAAACTGCACGCAGTACTCCAGGTGCGGCCTTACCAATACCCTATACAGTTGCAGCAGGACCTCCCTGCTTTTGTACTCCATTCCTCTCGCAATGAAGGCTAACATTCCATTCGCCTTCCTGATTACCTACTGCACCTGCAAACTAACTGAAACAGAGTTAACATTTTGCATTCTGATGAAAGGTCATCGACCCGAAACCTTTACTCTGCTTCTCTCTCCATAGATGCTGGCTGACCTGCTGAGCATCTCCAGCATTTTATGTTACATCACTCAACTGATGCTTGGGAGGAAGTCATCAGGGCAGTCCATACGTGGCCATGTGAGAGTTATCATGCTTTTCTAAGTGATCCTCCACATTAACAGGTAGATGCCACTGTCATGGCTGCATTGGGGCAGCTTGGCTCGGGGAGCCTGTTGTGACAATGACTGGACCAGCACATTGCAGAGACCTACAATTAATCTCGAGCAGGTAAGATCAAATTTCACATTCCAGACAAACTGTTGGGTGTGACTTGATCTCCAAGGGGACCAATCAGAAATCTGGTCCAACCCACTTGTGGTACAAATAACCACAGCCACATAACACTGAGTGCTTTTGAATAAAACATTTTTGGTTAATCTCACAGTAGCACAGATGTAAATCATGCCATGCCCTCCACCCCCGCACCACACACACAGCTTTCACCTGAAAAGTCTACTTTTTTAACAATCACTGCTTATTTATTTTATTATTCATTAGGATGTGGGCATCGCTGGCAAGGCTGCCATTTATTGCCCTCATGAAGGTGTGGTGGACCTTCTTGAACTGCTGCAAGGTGCTCCCAGACTGCTATGAAGTAGGGAGTACCGAAACAGGAGTCTCAGAATATTGCTGAAGCAGAGGTGAATTTTGACCCAGTGATGATGAATGAATGGCGATATATGTCCTAATTTTTTTTGGTGCCACACAGCCCCTTAAAGGGCCATTCAAAATACTGCACGAGTGGTTTTTTCATTGAAAAGCCAGCAAGCTGGCTGCGTGAGTTCCTTGGAGCACTGCACAACTGCACAGCTTAAAGGGAACATTGCTCAGGATGAGATGCAACTTGGAGGGGAATTTGGAAATGGTGGTGTTCCCATGCACCTGCTGCCCTTGTCCTTCTAGGCTCTCGAGGTCTCATGTTTGGGAGGTGCTGTTGAAGAAGCCTTGGCGAATTGCTGCAGAGCATCCTATGGATAGCATACACTGCAGTCACGGTGCACTGATGGTGGAGGAATTGGATGTTTAAGACAGTGAATGGGGTGCCAATCAAGAGGTAATGTTTCCTCATTAATTTTGCGCTCCTGCACCTCAGCAACATTTTCAGTATCATCCATTACCTGGAAGCCAATCAACGCTTCTATTCCTTAATTTTCCCACCTCTCTTACTGTTATCCTTCTGCCTGCCTTTATAATTTCCCTAACACGCACTTCCTGCTTGCTCACCTCAGCTATCTCACTCAGTAAGTTCAGTCCACGGCGGAGCCAGGTTTGGCTGAGTCTGGAATTGCCCATATTTACAGGCCAAACATAGAAACATAGAAAATAGGTGCAGGAGTAGGCCATTCGGTACCACCATTCAATAAGATCATGGTTGATCATTCCCTCAGTAACCCGTTCCTGCTTTCTCTCCATATCCCTTGATCCCCTTAGCCATAAGGGCCATATCTAATTCCCTCTTGAATATATCCAATGAACTGGCATCAACAACTCTCTGCGGTAGGGAATTCCACAGGTTAACAACTTTCTGAGTGAAGAAGTTTCTCCTCATCTCAGTCCTAAATGGCCCACCCCTTATCCTAAGACTGTGTCCCCTGGTTCTGGACTTCCCCAACATCGGGAACATTCTACCCGCATCTAACCTGTCCCGTCCCGGTTAGATGCGGGTAGAATGTTCCCGATGGTGGGTGGCAGGTTCTTTGGAGCAAGATGGAGGCAGTCCACCAAAGTCACATTGGCCTCTCTCAAAATGATTGGGGGGATCGTATGATCCCCCTCCCCCTGGCTCCGCCATCGAGTTCGAGTTCAACAGTAGTTGTCTATCAATGAATTGTTCATACTTACTCATCTGTGTGCGCACCAATCCTACTATCCGATATTGCTACCCATTCCTTCAGCATATCAATTAGCAGACACTGTTTTCAGTAGAAATCCGATCTGATTTCCATAGTGCTGGGTACATCGAATGGACCACAACACTATAGATCATGGGTCTCATTGCCCATTCCATCTACAATCGCTAAGGTTGTAGCTCCTCCAACTCTACACACAACCCCGAGATCTCTGCGCCCCCCAATTCTGCCCGCTTGTCATGTTGTGTCTGATAGCACTCCTGTGATGCATCTTAGGACATTTTTACTATATGAAAGGTGCTACAACAACAAAAACAATAACAACTTGTATTTATATAGTGCCTTTAATGTAGTAAAATGTCTCAAGACGCTTCACAGGAGTAATTTAAGACAAAAAGTTTGATACTGAGCCACATAAGGAGAAATTAGGGCAGGTGGCCAAAAGCTTGGTCAAAGAATTAGGTTTTAAGGAGCGTCTTAAAGGATTTATATAAATACAAGTTGTTGTTGAAGAGAAGATACAGTTACAATGACGAAAAGCCTTATCTGATCCCTTTTTATTGGCAAGCGATAAAATACAGTAATAATTATTCGGGGTTTAATAAATAAGAGCTGACACATCCTACTCAATGATTTACGTAATATTATGCAAATTCACTAAGAAGCACTAGGCAAACATCCAGGATAAAAACCTTTTTGATTTTATAAAGTGTGGAAATAAGCTGAACCAATGTTTTAAAATTAATCAATTAGCATTCTGCTAATTGGCAACAGCCCCTGGGACTGACCTGCCCAAATTAGCAGCCAGGATCAATGGTTTGCTGCCAGACTGCTTCCTATTGGTCCCCACTCCCCACAATAGCAGCACCCAACTTATCAGAGTATTAGAGAGCTGGTTGCATTTCTATAGGTTATTGTTCATAGAATCATAGAATAGAACAGCATAGAAGGTGGCCATTTGGCCCATCGAATCTGCATCGGCTCTTTCAAAGAACAATCTAGTTAGTCCTACTCTCCCGCTCTTTCCCATATCCCTGCAACTTTTTCTTCAAGTATTTATCCAATTATCTTTTGAAGGCTACTATTGACTCTGTATCCACCCATCATGTATCGAGAGATGTTTACTGCCTGTACTATTACATATGATGTGCCACCAGAGGGCACTACTATAGGAAACTTGTACACCAGCTGTATGGTCAACTAAGGCGTGCCACCAGAGGGTACTGCAGTGGGAGACTTGCAGGTTACCTGAAGAGGTGTGCCAGGCCTAGTATAAAAGACAGGTCACCATGTGTGATCCTCACTCTGGAGTTATATTAAATGGATTAAGCTCACTACAGTTCAAGTACAACATGTCTGGATACATGACAGGTTTAAATAGAGTAAATAAAGAGAAACTGATTCCAATGGCTGAAGGGTCGATACCAGAGAGCACAGATTAAGCTGATTGGCAAAAGAACCAGAAGCAACATGAGGAAAACCTTTTTTACAAAACGATTGGTTAGGATTTGGAATGCACTGCTTGATAGGGTGCTGGATACAGAGTCAAATAATAGCCTCAAAAGGTAATTGGATAAATACTTGAAGGAGAAAAAGTTGAAGGGATATGGGGAAAGAGCGGAAGAGTAAGACCAACTAGATTGCCTCGTGGAGTCATTATCAGAGCATCCAAAGCATAACAATTGGCGACGAGATTACGGACTTTCACGCAAATGGCTAACCTTGGTATTTTGCAGCAGTTCGCTGATGGGGATGATTGGGACGCCTTTGCAGAGAGGCTCGACCATTTCTTCACAGCAAACGACCTGGTAAGTAATAATCCGGCCATACTGGCTGATAAGCGCAGAGCTATCCTGCTAACAGTTGTGGACCCACCTTCTATGGCCTCGTCAGGGACTTGCTGGCACCAGTGAAGACAACAACCAAGACGTATGAGGAGCTCGTAACGCTGATCCAAGAACAACTCAAGCCCAAAGAGAGCATCCTCACAGCCAGACACCGGTTTTACACCCACCGACGGCCCGAAGGTCAGGAAATCGCGAAATATGCTGCAGACCTCAGGAGGCTGGCGGCACCGTGTGATTTCGGCGAATACCTCACCGAAGCGCTACGGGATATATTTGTCATCGGAATCGGCCACAAGGGTCTTCTTCACAGGCTACTATCTGCGGATACCACAGTCACACTGCATAAGAACATAAGAACATAAGAATTAGGAAGAGGAGTAGGCCATCTAGCTCCTCGAGCCTGCTCCGCCATTCAACAAGATCATGGCTGATCTGGCCGTGGACTCAGCTCCACTTACCCGCCCGCTCCCCATAACCCTTAATTCCCTTATTGGTTAAAAATCTATCTATCTGTGACTTGAATACATTCAATGAGCTAGCCTCAACTGCTTCCTTGGGCAGAGAATTCCACAGATTCACAACCCTCTGGGAGAAGAAATTCCTTCTCAACTCGGTTTTAAATTGGCTTCCCCGTATTTTGAGGCTGTGCCCCCTAGTTCTAGTCTCCCTGACCAGTGGAAACAACCTCTCTGCCTCTATCTTGTCAATCCCTTTCATTATTTTAAATGTTTCTATAAGATCACCCCTCATCCTTCTGAACTCCAATGAGTAAAGACCCAGTCTACTCAATCTATCATCATAAGGTAACCCCCTCATCTCCGGAATCAGCCTAGTGAATCGTCTCTGTACCCCCTCCAAAGCTAGTATATCCTTCCTTAAGTAAGGTGACCAAAACTGCACGCAGTACTCCAGGTGCGGCCTCACCAATACCCTATATAGTTGCAGCAGGACCTCCCTGCTTTTGTACTCCATCTCTCTCACAATGAATGCCAACATTTCATTCGCCTTCCTGATTACCTGCTGCACCTGCAAACTAACTTTTTGGGATTCATGCACAAGGACCCCCAGGTCCCTCTGCACCGCAGCATGTTGTCATTTCTCCCTATTCAAATAATATTCCCTTTTACTGTTTTTTTTCCCCCAAGGTGGATGACCTCACACTTTCCGACATTGTGTTCCATCTGCCAAACCTTAGCCCATTCGCTTAACCTATCTAAATCTCTTTGCAGCCTCTCGGTGTCCTCTACACAACCCGCTTTCCCACTAATCTTTGTGTCATCTGCAAATTTTGTTACACTACACTCTATCCCCTCTTCCAGGCCATCTATGTATATTGTAAACAGTTGTGGTCCCAGCACTGATCCCTGTGGCACACCACTAACCACTGATTTCCAACCCAAAAAGGGCCCATTTATCCTGACTCTCTGCTTTCTGTTAGCCAGCCAATTCTCTATCCATGCTAATACATTTCCACTGACTCCGCGTATCTTTATCTTCTGCAGTAACCTTTTGTGTGTCACCTTATCGAATGCCTTTTGAAAATCTAAATATACCACATCCATCAGTACACCTCTATCCACCATGCTCGTTATATCCTCAAAGAATTCCAGTAAATTAGTTAAACATGATTTCCCCTTCATGAATCCATGTTCCGTCTGCTTGATTGCACTATTCCTATCTAGATGTCCCGCTATTTCTTCCTTAATGATAGTTTCAAGCATTTTCCCCACTACAGATGTTAAACTAACCGGCCGATAGTTACCTGCCTTTTGTCTGCCCCCTTTTTTAAACAGAAGGCCACCAGCATGAGCCAAGCATTCATGACCTCGACCTGTGGCTCTCGGCAGATGACTCATCCTCAGGACTCAAACCCGGCAAGTACTGTACACAGATTGGCGTCTTTTAAATGCTGGACTGTAGAACGTGAATCTCAAGGGAGAGAGAGAAAACAGGCCCCCGCGTCTCTTATTCTCAGAACCCGAGGGGCGCTAATCGAGTAGCACCATGCTGGTGTTGCGGAGGGAATCACAGGGCTCACCAGTGCCGTTTTAAGGACTATGTGTGTAAAGGCTGAGCACAAAGGGCCACCTCCAGTGAATGTGTAAAAGAAATATGACTCACTGTGTTTATGAAGAATCTGCGGATGGCCATGAATCCAGCGTGGATTATGAAGCGATAGTCAGAGTGGCAGCTCAGCCCCATGATGAGGTGTATGGTATGTTTACCTGCACCACAGAATGTTCCCATTGAGGATGGAAGTCGAGATAAATAGCATTCCAGTCTTCATGGAAGTGGACACGGGGGCGAGCCAGTCAGTAATGAATCAAGAAGCCTTTGAGAGGCTATGGGACAATCAAGCTGAAGAACCCAAGTTGGTCCCAGTTCAGGCAAAGCTGCGCACCTACACCAATGAACATATCCCAGTCGTTGATAGTGCGGATGTCAAGGTACTCCACGATGGCGCAGTGCACAAGTTACCAATGTGAATTGTTGCAGGTGATGGACCAACACTACTCAGAAGAAGATGGATGGAGAAGATCCATTGGAGCTGGGAAGATTTCATCCCTCCAGCGATCGTCGTCCCCCGTGCTCAGAGGCAAAGCAAACCCCACCTGAGGTTGGATCCGGCACCAGAGAGCAGACCAGCACAGCACCCGAGGCACAGACCGCTCAGCACGACTGATCCAGCTGAGACGACCCGAACGCACCTTCAAGGCTCCAGTGGCAGGACTCCGGAGAAAGAAATCGGATCCAAAGGTGACTTCCTAGCCTCGGTGGCAGAACCCGGGAGAAGAGCATCACAGCAGTGGACATCGTGGATGGAAGAAAGATGCGCCCAAACCACGAGGTGAAGCGCTGAAGAAAAAGATGGCGGCAGCCAGACCACGAGGTGCAGCCCTGATGGAGCAACACATGATATCAAGCGAAGATAATGGTCGGGGTAAAGATAGCAAGGCTCTCTTAAAGGAGGCCAGCAACCCACCACACTTAAAGGGACAGGTCCACATTCTCAATCAATGTAATAGCAACTGTGAGTTAAATGTAAAGCTTTTAATTGATCAGAGTTCTATACATGTAATAAGCAAAGAAAAGTCGTGCGATTGCAATCGGAGCTAGAGTTTATGAAACATTGTGCGATGTCGGATTTCAACTGCATTCAGTTAATGTAGTGGGCAAACACCCATCGGGAGCACACAGGTCCAGCGAGCTACCCAATGCTGTAGCCTGCATCCCTAGGACCAGAGTGATGCACCATGGAGTGTGACCACAAGCAGCTAATATCGACAAGCTGCAGAGCATGCGATCTCAGGAGGGCAAGGCCACCAGTATCAATACCCTGCCCCTGATCGGCTCCACCTCTCAGGCACCCGATGGCACCAACCGCCACGAGTCTGAAAGAGCAAACTGCGCTAAGGCGCAGCCCCCAGACCCTATCGCCACCAAGGCTCCATCCGGGAATGAAGGTCACCCGCAACAGTTCTCCCAAATGGGACTGGGACCAGCCAGGATCCCAAACCAAATAACGCCCGGGCAAGCAAGTCAGCAGTTCCCTGTGCACTGCCAGATGACTGTTCCTCAGGGAGCAGCAGCGACCCGGGACACAATGAAAGGACAGGGAGGTCACAGGCATCTGTGAACCTGCCCGATACTAGGGGCAACGGCAAAAGCCCCGAGAGCAGGCAACTTAAGCCAACCGGGTTCCCACTGCCAGCACTAGGCATCATGCCACCGCGAGACTACCTGGACACCATCCAGCAGTTCTGGTACTAGTTTGTCCTCACGCACCGGTGCTGACACCAGCACTAAGTCCAAGTACGTATCAAGAATGTACCTCACCAGTCAAATGTACTTGCCTCACAACTGTACCACAAATGTAATGATGTAAATGCAATTTTTTTTCCTGGACTTGAATGTATATGAATGTAATGAGCCACCAGATGTATCTATATGTGGGGGTGGGGGGTGGGGGGGGGGGGGGAGGGGAAGGAGAGAGAATGAAGTGTCATGGACTCTCAAACAGAAACCACCAGTACCTCTATTGCCAATGAAACACCACCTACTCACCCAAGATGGAAACGACCCTCCAAGGGTCAACCAGATAGAGCTAAGCCCAGAGCACAGTCAATGCATGAAGGCGATTTGTACTAAGGGCTTGGGGGAAGAGTGATGTCATGTATCCAGACATGTTTACCGCTTGTACTATTACATATGATGTGTGAAGGGTTAATCGCGTTCATACATTTTCTAAAGCACAGCAATTTCGCACTATGACAGAATGAGATAAGCAATTGCGAAAAGGTCACAAGACGCTGAGCAAGAAAGAAACCAATCACACCAGACGCTGGCCGAAGATGAGGAACTAAGCTTGACAAAGACGAAAAAAGAACTCCTTGCGTAGACTCTTTTGGCAATGACAGACATAGAAGCAGGGACATGTGACCTTTGTGGTTTACGACTTTAAATATTCATTTTTTGTAAACCCAAGTTGAGTTGTAGCCTATACAACTCCCCTGGTACCTTGTATTAATAAATTGTGTGTGTTTTTAAACTCTCTAAAGCAGTCTCAGAGTAGATTTATTTCTACCTTGGGGTTTTCCCCCAACAATGAGCCACCAGGGGGCACTACTATAGGAAACTTGCACACCACCAGAGGGCACTGCAGAGGGAGACTTGCAGGTTACCTGTACAGGTGTGCCAGGCCGAGTATAAAAGGCAGGCCACTATGTGTGATCCTCACTCTGGAGTTATATTAAATTAACTAAGGTCACTACAGTTCAAGTGCAATGCATTGCCTTGTGAAGTCATTATCAGAACATCCAAAGACATAACAAAACCCTTCATAATTTTAAACATCTCTTTCCAAATTCCTTTTACCCTTCTCTGTTCGAAAGAGAACAATCCCAGCTTCTCCAGTCTAATCATATAACTGTAACCCCTCATTCCTGGAACCATTCTAGTACTTTTTTCCTTAGAGGGGTACAGCAGCCACTGTTGTCACTTGCTTCAGGCAGGTCGTACCCATGGTTTCTATGGCTTCCATTACCGTTTCCAGTGGTGCTGAAAGTTTAATGTGACTCACATTTAATTCTTCATTTTTCACAACCAACCCGAGCAGCGGATTTGCAATAAATCAAAAGCTACAACATTGAACTCTGACTAAGTGTTGCTGGGGTAGCTGAGTGCACCGGGGCGGGGTGGGGAGGGGGGGTGGGCTATCAATGCCGGATTCTCTCCTTACCCAAAGTCCACTTTACAACAGAGGCCGTGGGATCTTGACCTGGACTTAAAACCCAAGCTGATTTTTGTTTTCCCTTCCTTAACTCTGACGTGCCGCCCTAGCTGAGACTAGCTTACTCTTCAAACCAGGGATGAAGCCCAATACCATCCTCGTCTGTCTGCCTCAGGGGTATTGAATCTGTCCACTGAGGTTATCATTCAAACCTTGTTTTCTCAAATATTGACACTGCTCAGGAGGAAATTGAACCCTGCAAAATCTGGAGGAAGAGCTCTTGCAGAGCTAAAGCACCAATGCTGAAACTGTTTTGTCTACGTTCATTGCGTAGATGGTAATTTTTTTGTCGATTTACCCACACTAATTGTGCCTTATTATTTCTATTCACTGTGAGGCATTGTGTGGGTTCACATATACTGCTGGCTTCATCAGGCAATGGAACTTTCACAATGTTTGTTAAACATTCCGTTGAGCTCCTCCTTCAGTGGATCCAGTTGCTATGTAAAAGAACATTCCTGCTGCTGACATTTCAACCAGCCTCACCCATCTGATGAACTATGAATCTGCAACACACCCAAGAATGTTGGCGAATAAGAGATGATCCTTCCTGGCAGAGGTCAATGAAGAGTTCATACCTTCACCTCAATTTATTCGGGGTATGGTACTCCTCCCAATTCTAAAAATGGCAACAATCTAGAGCAATGCACACCATGGGGGTTGGGGGGGGGGGGGGGGAGTGGTGTGTTTATCCCACAATAGTCGACATTTATTTGAAAGTTATTTCTCTACCCCCAGCTACTTTGGTTCTCCCCACGTCAAACACCTGTTCCTGAATGGAAAAATGGGCACAAGACCACTTCTCAGACTCTGACACATTTTTTTAACCTGGTTAAAGATGCCATGTGAGAAATGGCTTGACAGGTTTGTTGAGTTACTCTAACATGTGGAAATTGGAATCTCACAATGCCAGGACCTGTGATCTGTCAATCATGGAATGTCATTAGCTCCAGGTCTGGCTGGACAGCACATTTTAAAATACACAATTACATCATGTTCCTCCCCTGCTTCAAGATGCAGTTGAATATATCACACAAGTACCAGCTAGATGCTTCAATTTGATGGGCTACCTACTAGCAGTTGGTACTGATGACTCACCCAGCTCTCCCGATAACTCCAAGTGTCAAAGCCTGGGGTCTTGCCTCAATTGGCATGCTGAACCTAGTAAGAGTAGCCAACGAGTAATGGCCAAACCCATGGCAAATTCCAAACCTCTGAAACTGAAAAAAAAACAGTGGAACTATCATTCTTTATTCACATTGACCAAGAGCACCAGAAAGACAGCTACCAAGAAAAGCTCGAGTGTCATTCCTCTTTCATTGGTATCCGAGTCAGAAAAAATGAAATGCAGACTTCTCTGAGTTGCAAATAAGTCATGCTCAACCTAAGTGTGTATGGGTAAAGGTTTAATTTTAATGGCTATTCTCAGTTGTAATGAATCCAGTCTTTCTCTCATGAAATCAACAGTTCCTAAATACAAGCTGAACAAATTCAGAGGGAACCTATGTGAGTCACGCATTTATTTCAAAATCAATGCCAATTACTTCTACATGCAGACTGCATCCACAGGCTGTTCCTATTTAAGAAAAGAGGGAAAGAGAAAGCGGGGAATTATAGACCAGTTAGCCTGATATCAGTAGTATGGAAAATGCTAGAATCTATTAAGGGCGTGGTAACAGGGCACATATAACATAATAATATGTTTGGACAGAGTCAACATGGATTTCTGAAAGGCAAATCATGTTTAACAAATCTGTTGGTGTTTTTTGAGGTTGTAACTAGCAGAATAGATGAGGGGGAACCAGTGGAGATGGTGTATTTGGATTTTCAGAAGGCATTCAATAAGGTGTCACACAAGAAGTTATTGAACAAAATTAGCGCTCATGGGATTGGGGTAATATACTAGCATGGATTGGGGATAGGTTAACAGACAGAACAGAGAATAGGAATAAACGGATCATTTTCAGATTGGCAGGCTGTAACTAGTGAGGTGCTGCAAGGATCGGTGCTTGGGCCTCAGCTATTCACAATCTATATCAATGAATTGGGTAAGGATACCAAATGTAATATATCCAAGTTTGTTGATGATACAAAAAGCTAGATGGAAATGTAAGTTGCAAGGAGGATGAAAAGAGGCTTCAAGGGGATATAGACAGGCTAAGTGAGTAGGCAAGAACATGGCAAATGGAATATAATGTGAAGAAATAGGAAGTTATCCACTTTGGTAGGAAAAATAGAAAAGCAGAGTATTTTTTAAAATAGAGAGAGATTGGGGAATGTTGGTGTTCAGAGGGACCTGGGTGCCCTTGTATACGAATCACTGAAAGTTAACATAGAAACATAGAAAATAGGTGCAGGAGTAGGCCATTCGGCCCTTCTAGCCTGCACCGCCATTCAATGAGTTCATGGCTGAACATGCAACTTCAGTACCCCATTCCTGCTTTCTCGCCATACCCCTTGATCCCCCTAGTAGTAAGGACTTCATCTAACTCCTTTTTGAATATATTTAGTGAATTGGCCTCAACAACTTTCTGTGGTAGAGAATTCCACAGGTTCACCACTCTCTGGGTGAAGAAGTTTCTCTTCACCTCGGTCCTAATTGGCTTACCCCTTATCCTTACACTGTGACCCCTGGTTCTGGACTTCCCCAACATTGGGAACATTCTTCCTGCATCTAACCTGTCTAAACCCATCAGAATTTTAAACGTTTCTATGAGGTCCCCTCTCATTCTTCTGAACTCCAGTGAATACAAGCCCAGTTGATCCAGTCTTTCTTGATAGGTCAGTCCCGCCATCCCGGGAATCAGTCTGGTGAACCTTCGCTGCACTCCCTCAATAGCAAGAATGTCCTTCCTCAAGTTAGGAGACCAAAACTGTACACAATACTCCAGGTGTGGCCTCACCAAGGCCCTGTACAACTGTAGCAACACTTCCCTGCCCCTGTACTCAAATCCCCTCTCTATGAAGGCCAACATGCCATTTGCTTTCTTTACCGCCTGCTGTACCTGCATGCCAACCTTCAATGACTGATGTACCATGATACCCAGGTCTCATTGCACCTCCCCTTTTCCTAATCTGTCACCATCTATCTGTGTCTCTGTTTTTACCACCAAAGTGGATAACCTCACATTTATCCACATTATACTTCATCTGCCACGCATTTGCCCACTCACCGAACCTATCCAAGTCACTTAGCAGCCTCATAGTATCCTCCTCGCAGCTCACACTGCCACCCAACTTAGTGTCATCCGCAAATTTGGAGATACTACATTTAATCCCCTCGTCTAAATCATTAATGTACAGTGTAAACAGCTGGGGCCCCAGCACAGAACCTTGCGGTACCCCACTAGTCACTGCCTGCCATTCTGAAAAGTACCCATTTACTCCTACTCTTTGCTTCCTGTCTGACAACCAGTTCTCAATCCATGTCAGCACACTACCCCCAATCCCATGTGCTTTAACTTTGCACATTAATCTCTTGTGTGGGACCTTGTCGAAAGCCTTCTGAAAGTCCAAATATACCACATCAGCTGGTTCTCCCTCTACTGGAAACATCCTCAAAAAATTCCAGAAGATTTGTCAAGCATGATTTCCCTTTCACAAATCCATGCTGACTTGGACCTATCATGTCACCTCTTTCCAAATGCGCTGCTATGACATCCTTAATAATTGATTCCATCATTTTACCCACTACTGAAGTCAGGCTGACTGGTCTATAATTCCCTGTTTTCTCTCTCCCTCCTTTTTTAAAAAGTGGGGTTACTTTGGCTACCCTCCACTCGATAGGAACTGATCCAGAGTCAATGGAATGTTGGAAAATGACTGTCAATGCATCCGCTATTTCCAAGGCCACCTCCTTAAGTACTCTGGGATGCAGTCCATCAGGCCCTGGGGATTTATCGGCCTTCAATCCCATCAATTTCCCCAACACAATTTCCAGACTAATAAGGATTTCCCTCAGTTCCTCCTCCTTACTAGACCCTCTGACCCCTTTTATATCCGGAAGGTTGTTTGTGTCCTCCTTAGTGAATGCCGAACCAAAGTACTTGTTCAATTGGTCTGCCATTTCTTTGTTCCCCGTTATGACTTCCCCTGATTCTGACTGCAGGGGACCTACATTTGTCTTTACTAACCTTTTTCTCTTTACATATCTATAGAAACTTTTGCAATCCGTCTTAATGTTCCCTGCAAGCTTCTTCTCACCAATGTCCTAGGGGAGTGTTTTCTAGTGCTGTTGGGGAGGAGTTAAACTAATATGACAGGGGGATGGGAACCAATGCAGGGAGACAGAGGGAGACAAAAAGGAGGCAAAAGCAAAAGACAGAAAGGAGATGAGGAAAAGTGGAGGGCAGAGAAACCCAAGGCAAAGAACAAAAAGGGCCACTGTACAGCAAAATTCTAAAAGGACAAAGGGTGTTAAAAAAAACAAGCCTGAAAGCTCTGTGTCTTAATGCAAGGAGTATCCGTAATAAGGTGGATGAATTAACTGTGCAAATAGATGTTAACAAATATGATGTGATTGGGATTACGGAGACGTGGCTCCAGGATGATCAGGGCTGGGAACTCAACATCCAAGGTTATTCAACATTCAGGAAGGATAGAAAAGGAAAAGGAGGTGGGGTAGCATTGCTGGTTAAAGAGGAGATTAATGCAATAGTTAGGAAAGACATTAGCTTGGATGATGTGGAATCTATACGGGTAGAGCTGCAGAACACCAAAGGGCAAAAAACGTTAGTGGGAGTTGTGTACAGACCTCCAAACAGTAGTAGTGATGTTGGGGAGGGCATCAAACAGGAAATTAGGGGTGCATGCAATAAAGGTGCAGCAGTTATAATGGGTGACTTTAATATGCACATAGATTGGGCTAGCCAAACTGGAAGCAATATGGTGGAGGAGGATTTCCTGGAGTGCACAAGGGATGGTTTTCTAGACCAATATGTCGAGGAACCAACGAGGGGGGAGGCCATCTTAGACTGGGTGTTGTGTAATGAGAGAGGATTAATTAGCAATCTCATTGTGCGAGGCCCCTTGGGGAAGAGTGACCATAATATGGTGGAATTCTGCATTAGGATGGAGAATGAAACAGTTAATTCAGAGACCATGGTCCAGAACTTAAAAAAGGGTAACTTTGAAGGTATGAGGCGTGAATTGGCTAGGATAGATTGCCGAATGATATTTAAGGGGTTGACTGTGGATGGGCAATGGCAGACATTTAGAGACCGCATGGATGAACTACAACAATTGTACATTCCTGTCTGTCGTAAAAATAAAAAAGGGAAGGTGGCTCAACCGTGGCTATCTAGGGAAATCAGGGATAATATTAAAGCCAAGGAAGTGGCATACAAATTGGCCAGAAATAGCAGCGAACCCGGGGACTGGGAGAAATTTAGAACTCAGCAGAGGAGGACAAAGGGTTTGATTAGGGCAGGGAAAATGGAGTACGAGAAGAAGCTTGCAAGGAACATTAAGGCGGATTGCAAAAGTTTCTATAGGTATGTAAAGAGAAAAAGGTTAGTAAAGACAAACGTAGGCCCCCTGCAGTCAGAATCAGGGGAAGTCATAACGGGGAACAAAGAAATGGCAGACCAATTGAACAAGTACTTTGGTTCGGTATTCACTAAGAAGGACACAAACAACCTTCCAGATATAAAAGGGGTCAGAGGGTCTAGTAAGGAGGAGGAACTGAGGGAAATCTTTATTAGTCGGGAAATTGTGTTGGGAAATTGATGGGATTGAAGGCCGATAAATCCCCAGGGCCTGATGGACTGCATCCCAGAGTACTTAAGGAGGTGGCCTTGGAAATAGCGGATGCATTGACAGTCATTTTCCAACATTCCATTGACTCTGGATCAGTTCCTATCGAGTGGAGGGTAGCCAATGTAACCCCACTTTTTAAAAAAGGAGGGAGAGAGAAAACAGGGAATTATAGACCAGTCAGCCTGACCTCAGTAGTGGGTAAAATGATGGAATCAATTATTAAGGATGTCATAGCAGCGCATTTGGAAAATGGTGACATGATAGGTCCAAGTCAGCATGGATTTGTGAAAGGGAAATCATGCTTGACAAATCTTCTGGAATTTTTTGAGGATGTTTCCAGTAAAGTGGACAAAGGAGAACCAGCTGATGTGGTATATTTGGACTTTCAGAAGGCTTTCAACAAGGTCCCACACAAGAGATTAATGTGCAAAGTTAAAGCACATGGGATTGGGAGTAGTGTGCTGACGTGGATTGAGAACTGGTTGTCAGACAGGAAGCAAAGAGTAGGAGTAAATGGGTACTTTTCAGAATGGCAGGCAGTGACTCGTGGGGTACCGCAAGGTTCTGTGCTGGGGCCCCAGCTGTTTACACTGTACATTAATGAATTAGACGAGGGGATTAAATGTAGTATCTCCAAATTTGCGGATGACACTAAGTTGGGTGGCAGTGTGAGCTGCGAGGAGGATACTATGAGGCTGCAGAGTGACTTGGATAGGTTAGGTGAGTGGGCAAATGCATGGCAGATGAAGTATAATGTGGATAAATGTGAGGTTATCCACTTTGGTGGTAAAAACAGAGAGACAGACTATTATCTGAATGGTGACAGATTAGGAAAAGGGGAGGTGCAACGAGACCTGGGTATCATGGTACATCAGTCATTGAAGGTTGGCATGCAGGTACAGCAGGCGGTAAAGAAAGCAAATGGCATGTTGGCCTTCATAGAGAGGGGATTTGAGTACAGGGGCAGGGAAGTGTTGCTACAGTTGTACAGGGCCTTGGTGAGGCCACACCTGGAGTATTGTGTACAGTTTTGGTCTCCTAACTTGAGGAAGGACATTCTTGCTATTGAGGGAGTGCAGCGAAGATTCACCAGAGTGATTCCCGGGATGGTGGGACTGACCTATCAAGAAAGACTGGATCAACTGGGCTTGTATTCACTGGAGTTCAGAAGAATGAGAGGGGACCTCATAGAAACGTTTAAAATTCTGACGGGTTTAGACAGGTTAGACGCAGGAAGAATGTTCCCAATGTTGGGGAAGTCCAGAACCAGGGATCACAGTCTAAGGATAAGGGGTAAGCCATTTAGGACCGAGATGAGGAGAAACTTCTTCACCCAGAGAGTGGTGAACCTGTGGAATTCTCTACCACAAAAAGTAGTTGAGGCCAATTCACTAAATATAGTCAAAAGGGAGTTAGATGAAGTCCTTACTACTCGGGGGATCAAGGGGTATGGCGAGAAAGCAGGAAGGGGGTACTGAAGTTTCATGTTCAGCCATGAACTCATTGAATGGCGGTGCAGGTTAGAAGGGCTGAATGGCCTGCTCCTGCACCTCTTTTCTATGTTTCTCGTACTCCATTTTCCCTACCCTAATCAAACTCTTTGTCCTCCTCTGCTGAGTTCTAAATATCTCCCAGTCCCCAGGTTCGCTGCTATTTCTGGCAAATTTGTATGCCACTTCCTTGGCTTTAATACTATCCCTGATTTCCCTTGATAGCCACGGTTGAGCCACCTTCCCTTTTTTATTTTTATGCCAGACAGGAATGTACAATTGTTGTAGTTCATCCATGTGGTCTCTAAATGTCTGCCATTGTCCATCCACAGTCAACCCCTTCAATATCATTCGCCAATCTATCCTAGCCAATTCACGCCTCATACCTTCAAACTTACCCTTCTTTAAGTTCTGGACCATGGTCTCTGAATTAACTGTTTCATTCTCCATCCTAATGCAGAATTCCACCATATTATGGTCACTCGCACAATGAGATTGCTAATTAATCCTTTCTCATTACACAACACCTAGTCTAAGATGGCCTCCCCCCCGAGTTGGTTCCTCGACATATTGGTCTAGAAAACCATCCCTTATGCACTCCAGGAAATCCTCCTCCACCGTATTGCTTCCAGTTTGGTTAGCCCAATCTATGTGCATATTAAAGTCACCCATTATAACTGCTGCACCTTTATTGCATGAACCCCTAATTTCCTCTTTGATGCCCTTCCCATCACTACTACTGTTTGGAGGTCTGTACACAACTCTCACTAATGTTTTTTGCCCTTTGGTGTTCTGCAGCTCTACCCAAATAGATTCCACATCATCCAAGCTAATGTCCTTCTTAACTATTGCATTCATCTCCTCTTTAACCAGCAATGCTACCCCACCTCCTTTTCCTATTTTTCTATCCTTCCTGAATGTTGAATACCCCTGGATGTTGAGTTCCCAGCCCTGATCATCCTGGAGCCACGTCTCTGTAATCCCAATCACATCATATTTGTTAACATCTATTTGCACAGTTAATTCATCCACCTTATTACGGATACTCCTTGCATTAAGACACAAAGCCTTCAGGCTTGTTTTTTTAACACCCTTTGTCCTTTTAGAATTTTGCTGTACAGTGGCCCTTTTTGTTCTTTGCCTTGGGTTTCTCTGCCCTCCACTTTTCCTCATCTCCTTTCTGTCTTTTGCTTTTGTCACCTTTTTGTTTCCCTCTGTCTCCCTGCATTGGTTCCCATCCCCCTGCCATATTAGTTTAACACCTCCCCAACAGCACTAGCAAACACTCCCTGACACAATTTCCTCACTAATAAGGCTTCTCGCTGGACCCTCAGTCCCCTAGTATTTCCGGAAGGTTATTTGTTTCTTCGTTAGTGAAGACAGAACCAAATTATTTGTTCAATTGGTCTGCCAATTCTTTGTTCCCCAGTATAAATACACCTGATTCTGACTGCAAGAGACCTATGTTTGTCTTCACTAATCTTTTTCTCTTCACATATCTATAGAAGCTTTTGCAGTCAGTTTTTATATTCCCTGCAAGCTTCCTCTCAAACTCTATTTTCCCCCTCCTAATTAAACCCTTAATCCTCCTCTGTTGAATTCTAAATTTCTCCCAGTCCTCTGGCTTGCTGCTTTTTCTGGCCAATTTATATGCCGCTTCCTTGGATTTAACACTATCCCTAATTTCCCTCGTTAGCAATGATTGAGCCACCTTCCCAGTTTTATGTTTACTCCAGATAGGGCTGTACAATTGTTGAAGTTCCTCCATGTGATCTTTAAATGTCTGCCAATGCCGATCCACCGTCAACCCTTTAAGTATCATTCGCCAGTCTATTCAAGCCAATTTACATCTCATACCATCGAAGTTACCTTTCCTTATGTTCAGGACCCTAGTCTCTGAATTAACTGTGTCACTCTCCATCTTAAAGAATTCTACCATATTATGGTCACTCTTCCCAAGGGGCCTCGCACAAGATTGCTAATTAGTCCTTTCTCATTACACATCATCTAGTCTAGGATGGCCAGCCCTTTAGTTGGTTCCTTGACTTATTGGTCTCGAAAACCATCCCTAGTACACTCCAGGAAATCCTCCTTCACCATATTGCTACCAGTTTGGTTAGCCCAAACTATATGTAGATTAAAGTTGCCCATGATAACTGCTGTACCTTTATTGCACACATCCCTAATTTCTTGTTTGATGCTGTCTCAAACCTCACTTCTACTATTTGGTGGTCTGTGCACAACTCCCACTAGCATTTTCTGCCCTTTGGTATTCCGCAGCTCTACCCATATAGATTCCACATCATCCAAGCTAATGTCCTTCCTTCTTATTGCATTAATTTCCTCTTAAACCAGCAACGCTACCCACCTCCTTTTCCTTTCTCTCTATCCTTCCCGAATGTTGAATACCCCTGGATGTTGAGTTCCCAGCCTTGGTCACCCTGGAGCCATGTCTCCGTAATCCCAATTATATCATATTCGTTAACAGCTGCCTACGCAGTTAATTCGTCCAGCTTCTTATGAATACTCCTCGCATTGAGGCACAGAGCCTTCAGGCTTGTCTTTTTAACACACTTTGTCCCTTTCGAATTTTGCTGTAATCTGACCCTTTGAGTTTTGCCTTGGGTTTCTCTGCCCTCCACTTTTACTTTTCCTCTTTCTATCTTTTGCTTCTGCCCCCATTTTAGTTCCCTCTGTCTTCCTGCATAGGTTCCCATCCCCCTGCCATATTAGTTTAACCACTCCCCAACAGCACGGGCAAACTCTGCCCCCCCACCTTGGACATTGGTTCCGGTCCTGCACAGGTGCAGACCGTCCAGTTTGTACTGGTCCCATCTCCCCCAGAACCAGTTCCAATGTCCTAGGAATTTGAATCCCTCCCTCCTGCACCACTCCTCAAGCCACGTATTCATCTTAGCTATCCCTACTCTGATTAGCACGTGGCACTGGTAACAATCCTTAGATTACTACCTTTGAGGTCCTGCTTTTTAATTTAGCTCCGAGCTCCCTAAATTCAGGTTGTCGAACCTCATCCCGTTTTTTACCTATATCATTGGTACCTATATGCACCACGACAACTGGCTGTTCTCCCGCCCCCTCCAAAATGTCCTGCAGCCGCTCGGAGACATCCTTGACCCTTGCACCAGGGAGCAACATACCCATCTTGGAGTCTCGTTTGCGGCCACAGAAACACCTATATTCCCCTTACAATAGAGTCCCCTACCACTATAGCTCTCCCACTCTTTTTCCTGCCCTCCTGTGCTGCAGAGCCACCCATGGTGCCATGAACTTGGCTGCTGCTGCCCTCTCCTGATGTGTCACCCCCCACCCCCAGCACCCAAGGTGCTGTATCTGTTTTGGAGGGGCATGACCGCAGGGGACACCTGCACTACCTTCCTTCCGCTGCTCTGTCTGATGGTCACCCACTCACTATCTGCCTGAATAACCTTTACCTGCGGTGTGGCCAACTCACTAAACGGGATATCCTCAGCATCACGGATATTCCAGAGTGAATCCATGTGCAGCTCCAGTGCCACAATGCTGTCAGGAACTGCAGCTGGATGCACTTCCTGCACATGTAGTCGCCAGGGACACTGGGAGTATCCCTGACTGCCCACATACCACAGGAGGAGCATGAAACGGTCTGGGCTCTCCTGCCATGACTTAATCCTTAAATTAACTTAATTTGACAACAATGTCAAAGGTTACCTACTGATAAGGAAATAAAAGAAAAAAATTTAAATACTCAGCAATCCACCAGCCAAACACTTACCCGCTTTGCTGTGATGTCACTCTGCGATTTCTTTCTACTTTGTTCTACCTTCAGCTTCTGCACCCGCTGGCCTCCCGATCTGCCGCCGACCTTTAGCCTCCCACACTGCCCGCTCTTGCGCTGCTGGCCTCCCGATCTGCCTCAGAGGGTGGTGAATCTTTGGAATTCTCTACCCCAGAGGGCTCTGGAGGCTCAGTCTTTGAGTATATTCAAGACAGAGATCAATAGATGTTTGGATATTAAGAGAATCAAGGGATAAGGGCACAGTGTAGGAAAGTGGCGTTGAGGTAGAAGATCAGCCATGATCTCACTGAATGGTGGAGCAGGCTCGAGGGGCTGAATGGCCTACTCCTGCTCCTAATTCTTATGTAATGTTATGTCCTGGCCAATATTTATCCCTCAACCAACACGTAAAATATAATGGCCCGCAATTTGCGATGGGTAATATCTGAAACTGACCGCAATTTTAGGATTTAACGCATGCTCAGCTCAACATGGAAATTCTGAAGTTGTGGTCAGTCAGTCACTGCTCGGACACTGACTGCACTGTGGAGCACTGCACCGCCCCTCCCCCCCCCCCCACCTTCCCCTTCCCCCTTTCCAATAGCTGTCAGTGTAATCAGTGAAATGAGTGAAACTGATGAAAACTTGAGGTTTCCGCAGTAATATTGCTGTTAAATACCCCATTAAATGTTAAGCCTTGTTGGAATAAGTGCAACTGGGGTTTTAACAGCGTTTTGACTGCTAAACAAATGTTATGGCCCTGAAAAATTAATTTTTATATTTAGTGTCAAATTGCTCCATTGATAAAAATTACAAGTTCGTTCATGATATCTCAGGTTCTACCCTATCCCCATGTGTATGTCCCAACTTGTTTCACTACCATTTTTTTTTTAAAGTCTGGATAAAAGCAGCTTCTCACTTTCTGGTTCCCTGTCTGAGAGAATTTTGCAAAGTGATTGGCAGCTTGCTGACGTCACAGCATCATCACACTAGGGATTCCCACTACAGAGTACTGAAATCAATTAAACGTCAAAAAGGCAAACCTCTTGTCAGAGATCGCAAGGTCTCTGTGGGCAGATTTCTTCGGGGCCAGTGGTGAGTGCCTTTGCTTCGCCACTGACCACAAGTTCCAAGCCTTGGTCTGGTAATTTATCTCATTGCTGCTCCTGGGATCTTGCTGCATGCAAATTGGCTGCAATATTGACTACATTTCAAAAATACTTCATGAAGCACTTTGGGACGTGCAAAGATTGTGAAAGATGCTATATAAATGCAAATTCTTTTGTTCTACTTTCCCAACATGTTATCTAGCTTCACACTGAAGAACAGTCACTTAGGCAACTCTTGGAGGATGGTAGACCATGTCCGAACTGCAGTCACCTTCAAGGGAGGAGGGAATAATATATTCCACTGTTTCTAATTTAAACATGATTAAACACAAAAGGAAAAGTCTCTGGAGCTGAACAACTGTCAGAAATTATTAAAAAAACAAAGCCACGGCAAAGTGCCTGGGAAGAGTGTAATTACTGGAGCATTGCTGGTGGTAGTCTAATTGTCATTATTTATCTAAAGAACACCAGGGAATAAATAAGCCAACTTTGTAACAAGAAAATTAATATATAGATAAAATCATTTTTAACAACCATAAGATGAAAACTAAGCAAAGTGCATAGTTCTGATGAAAGATCATCGACCTGAAACATTAACTCTGTTTGTCTCTCCACAGATGCTGTCTGACCTGCTGAGTCTTTCCAGCATTTTGTTTTTATTCCAGATTTCCAGCATCCGCAGTATTTTGCTTTTGTATGCAGAGAGCATAATACATACATCACTTATTTACTGAGGATATTTAAGCAGGACAAATTCTTTGGTAGAGTAGCTTTGCTGATGACATGTTGACATGCTTAAAAATACCTATCAGCTACAGATACAATTTAAACAAGTTTAGGATTGTTACTCGGATTTCAGTGAAGCATAATTGCCAACCACCGCTATTTTAAACCAACAGTCCGCTGATTCAATCTATGTATCATCAGCTGGTTAGAGTTTCACACATAAAAATATCATTTTTTCCCCACTGGAGTGGTCAATATCAACTAGATGAGTTTGAAGGAAGGATGGGAGCCTGTCAGATCAGTGTGAGGGCACTGTATGAATTTCTCAACAGCTTGGAGCCTCAGGAAATAAGTCAACATGCTTATCGGACATCAGGTGAACGGACCAAAGATTAATAAATTCATACAGTACTGCTTGAATTCAGTGGAATGAAAATGAGGTGGGTTCTATAAAGGGCGGGCAACCCACCCTGCCAGGTTACTGCCCAGTGAAGACAATAGCCTATCCCTATATGTGCGCTAAAATTTATATCATCCACATAATACATTGCTTTGTGAAAGTCTAGGAAACTCTGGTTTGAGGTTCTGTCCCTCAAGTGTTGCAAGAAATAGGAGTATTTTATCTCTTTATACAGACGGATTCCAGCTTTATTTTATTTATGAAATACTATGTTGATTTTGTTCTGTGTCTTTATTATTTTTGTGCAGTCAATCAGTAATTAAATCTGTGCATTTAAAAAAAAATCTCTAAATAAATCTGAAGCGAGTATTTAGCCTTCACATATTAACCTAATGGAGTAGTATTTTCTACCTTTTGGAAGAACTGGGAAGATGGTGAGCATCTTGCGTAATCTCCAGAGTTCGATAATGCAATGATGGAGTCATTGTTTAAACTTGGGTAAATATCCCAGATGCAGCATTTATAAGGACTCAGCTTTTGGATCACAGAAAACTCACTACTTACAGAAACCAATTTTTTATTTTTTGCAGCAAACCCCAAGGCAAAATTGCAGGGGAAGACTTGCACTACAAAAGCCCCATCCTAATGGTGCAGATGGACATTAAGAGGTCCTATAGAACTAACCAAAGAACAGCCCTGGCCATCATTCCTCCCACATCCAACATATGGGGTGTACAAAATAAAAGTCACAATATAATGATATGCGTAAACATTTTTTTGGATAGGTAAAATACAAGGTCATCCTTCAATATTGATGACTTCTGAAACGGGATTGGGAAAAGGAGTTAAAATTCCAGATGCATTTTAATGCCATCTCAGAATCATTCCAAAATGGGGCAGCAGCAAACTCCACCCCGTATACTTAGCAAGGGAACGATCCCAATGAAGTTCAGTGAAGGCAGTAAGAAACACAGAAATAAGTTTTTTTTTTTAATTGAAAAATGAAGATGTTTAAAACCAGCCAAAAAGTGTCAATATAACTAGAAATTACTTTCATAAATACGTAGAGCAATGGAAAGCACAGTTGTTTCAAAAAACACAGAAATAAGGCAATCCATATCGTCAAACAGCAACCTATAATACCAATTAACATAACAATGGTGTGTGTGTGTCAGAAATCGAGTGAGCGGTAATATGGCAGCAACTTGCATGCAAGAGCCTGTGGTAGAAAGTGCACAGAGGTGAAGGTCAAGAATAGCTTATTGACTGTTATATTTTGGCTATGTAAGAAAAGAGAATGGAAAAGGGAATTGAAACATTACTTTTATAGTTGAAAATACTTTACAAAGTTAGAAAATTAAGACTGAATTAAGAGGATGTAGTATGGATCGGTAAAATGGGAAGGCATCGAGAGTTGGATATAAATTCATCTGATCATTCCGCATTGCTTGGCACCTCACATCTTTAAACTCTCCTCTTCATACAATGGAGCATTGTCTCTCTCTCTCTCACCCCACCCCACCCCACCAAACAATCAATCTTTCTTTTGAAGTGTAGCAGCAAAAACAAGACAATGCTTATACAATAATTTCAAAAATACATATTTTAAATGAGGAAAGTTGTAGATACGTGGAGGTATCAATCTGTGAAGGGACATGCACACACAGACAAAGAAATGCTTTGCACATGGTTGATCAGTTCTGGATTAAGTTTTTTTGGTGTGTAAACCCAGAGACTACCATTAGTGTGATCTGGTGACAGTTCCCGGGAGCAAGAACCTACTCCTGCAACACTGGTTGAAGAACAGAATGTGTTTGAAGTCATGCTAGCCCGTGAGTGTATGTACTATGTGATATGGGTCAGTGGGGAATACATGTTGAGATTATGATCTTCAGGACTGAGTTGATGAAATTAAAGCTGGTCATTTCTTTTAGAATCCTACAGCAATTACACAAGTTAGGATGCTCATCACATTATACATAACTTCTGAAGTAACTTCAACCACTGTACCTCATTCTACAGCATTAAAGAAAACACAAAAAACAAGCCAAATAGCAAATACGAGCAAAACAGCACAATGTGGTTACAAAAACAGTAAATTTACATTAATTTACAACTTGCAAGCAAATGAATCTCAGTGTAAAAATGTCAAATATTGAATAACACCTCACACTCAGATAGTTAGCTGTTACAGAAGGGTCACCTCAACTTTGCATGATTTGGAAGGGGTGGTGGAGGGACTAGTCGATAACGTAAATGAACTCTGCAACTACCATCTCAACAAAGATTTCACAAAGAGCAGGAATCTAATCAGTTGTGGGTATGCCACATCACTGCTCAAATAGGAGCTTGTTCTATTCAAGGATCAAAGTTTATAAAGTCTGGATTATACAGTCTTGTTACTTTCAGGACTATTCACTTCAAGGATGTTTTCACTGACCATGGTGTTCCGTGAATAAGAGGCATTTAGTAAAAATAAACTCACTTGGTGTTCTTGCATGCAGGTTTCCCTCCCACTTCCAACATTGCAAATATTCCAGTATAGGTGGTCGATGGCGGGGGGGGGGACGGGGACACATCCTCTTTCAGAGTTCACGTTACCAAACTAGTGGCATGGAGCGGTCTATTGGTCAGACATCTACAGCATACAATACTGTCAAAGGAACTGTTCCATAACTTGGGTCAATCTGATGACATACATTAGTGAGACTCGGCACTTCAATACAATTTTAGCCCACTCCTGCAGTGCATTTACCAGTAATACAAAAACTCAGCAAGTTTTAAGTATGGGCTCAAACAAATACCTGTATGAAGTTTAGAATAAATAAAATTTAAAGCGTGGCCTCACTGAGGCACAAGTAGTATTTTATGGCATTGATAGTGAGCCCAGAATATCATTTGGTCAGTCAGATCAGTAGGACATATATCAGAGGACATATTTTTAAATTTATTAGGAAGAATTTTAAAAACATAACTCATGAAACAAAAAGTCTTTACTTGAAGCGTGTTAAACATTTGCAATGTTCTACCAAGTAATGCAGTCAAATAGTTCAGGGGATTTGAGACACTGCTGGGCACTCAGCGGGGTTTATTTGGGAACCCCAAAGGGGGATGAGTTGGATGGGACAAATCCCTATTTCCTCATCCTGGATTTTTTCCTTATGTAATTATTACTGTAATTCTTGGAGTATGTATTAAATATCAACAAACATTCATAAATGTACAAACTCCTTTTACAAATCAAACTGATTGCAAGATGTGAAGCATTCAGTGTCAGCTTTTTTTTGAATTGGAGAAAATTGGTTTTCTTAGAAAGTCAAACCAATGTTTTGTCTTCAGATATACACAGCAAAATCTCCCATTTCTGTAGACTCAGTTAAAACAAACATCAGGCTAAATTAAATTTTAACCCCAAGAAAAAGGTCAGCAGCTTTTGTCACCAGCCGGAAATGTTCCAGCTACATACTGAATCCCGGTGTCACCTTGAGCTTCAGATCCCACCAAGAAGTGGGTCACTTAATCTGCATCAATATACAAAGCTACTTTAGGAGTATGTCTTTAAATATTAATAGTTCCCCAATGAAGATAACAAAAACCATTATACAATTTCCGGGCACCAATTTTTAAACTTGTAACCAATAGCAAATAAATTCAGATAGACTTACTACACTGCAAGTTAGGGAGCTCTCACTTTTTGAAGAGTTGTACAGAGTTCTATGGAGGCAGCCATACTGATGGCCTACGATGAAGGCAGAACAACCACCATTCATTTGAACAAAGGGCTCTCCATGTCTACATTTCAGAGGGACTTTTGCAGAGTTTCAGATTCAGCTTGGGTAGATTGGGCACAAGCAGAGAAATGTATTTTGAACTCTGTATTCTGATGTACCCAATATACATTCCCAAAAATATTACGTGTGGGGAATAATGTGGTATATGCATAGGTACACACACAACCTATGTGATCCCCTAGTAAGTAATGTGAACAGGAAAACAGAAAAAAAATTCAGAATACACCAATCTTTCACATTCCAACAGAAGACAAAAACATTATGTTGGCATGTTTCTCATTGTACCAACTGTGAGGTGCATTTTTCGGTCAAGTACAGTTTTTGCAGTGGTAAAAAGGAAAGGGCATAGTAAACTGTGCCGGCTCACTCAGAAAATTTGATGATCAAAATTACTGAAATAAGTGACTAAATGTGTAAAGAGAAGGCTGGAAAGGGGCTATTGTACTGTCCAAGAAACTCATGTTACCCCATTAATGCACACATACTGCAGCTTTAGATTTGTTCCAAAAGCCAAAGAGCCATTAACATTTCTAGCCAATGAATATTAAAATGCTTTTTAGATTCTGCTGTTTCAACTTCCCCATAGAACAGGATCAAGTGTCCACCATACCTTGCATTATTGGCAGCCTCACCCTGATCAATTAGTCCAATCTGTAACTGTGTCTCTTGAAACGATTACATTGCATTAATTAGCTCATTCTCGGTTAGTGAAGAGGAAAACAAAAACACAAACACAAGCACACACAAGTTCTAAATATTCACATTCAGTCCAACATGCAGCATCAGGCAGCAATAATTCCAACTGCTACAGCACACATTTTTGCCTGATCCACCCCTCATTTAAAAGCCGTAAGAAATTGTGACTTTCAAACCAGAAATTTCAAAAAACATACACCTTTAGCAGTAGTGAGCGGGTCAAAGGAAGGTGAAGCATGTAATGAATCGGGCAAACAGATCACATTGAGAAGAGAGTGAGGCAGGCGATCCACAAAGGCCCCTTTGTTTTTAAAATGCAGTGCAGAGGATCCTGGTTGACTATTCCCACAAAATGTTTGCCTTTCAAATGATCTGAATCCTCTCTTCCCCCACCCCCTGATCAGTTGCATTTTCAATTGTTTTTCACCAACCCAAAGCTACATTATTCAAAACTGGAGTGAAATCACTGCCTTAGATTGGCAACTATTGAATAATCTGGACGGCACTGCAAGTAGGATTCTGTTTGATTGCAAATTCAGAGCAGTTTATCAGCAGTTCCCCAGCTCAAAGTGCAAGCATGTCTCGACATGTCCAATTTCCCTTTGCAGCTTTCCACATTATAACCTTATAAGGCAGAATACCCAGGCCACTTGGAGTGGCACACAGCTGACCACTACACAACGTTTCGAATGCAAGGGAGGGGGATTAAAAGAGCTTTTCATGATTAAAGCAGACTAAGGAAAAGGTTAGACGTACCTGAGGTAGTTAGAACTCCTGCTGTATTTACAAAGCTTAAAAACTACATTGTCAAATCCTTAGGATATGGACTAAAGAACATTGCTCAGAACTTTGACACATTTAAAAATAGTACCAATAAAATAGTGCTATTTGAAAGGAAGAAAATCATGCAGTGAAAGTTTAGCTTCTCTTTACACGAAAGCACTACCTCTACAGATTCAAAAATGTTACAGGATTTAATTAGAATTTTGCTAGTTAATAACTCTGAATTCACCCCTACCCACCCTCCCCTTACATAATTTGATTGATTTTGTGTGCAAAACAAGATAGCAGAATTCGCTCCCGAGTCACAAAATAACTGCTGGCACTTTTAAAAAGTCTTGGGAACTAGGCTGAATTTTGCTTTTCACGACAATAGTTTGAACACAGTGCCATAAAACTGACAATGGAGGCTATTTGCAACACAGAAAACTCCACAATACTCCTTGTTGCAAGGGTGTGTTAGTCCAGCTGGCACTACTGAGAAACTGAATCCAAACGGGTCAAGTCATTCAAGGCAGAATCTTTCAGCCTCACTCTCCTGATTCTGGACTCACTCCAAGTCTTTGCTCAACAAGTTGGAGAAAATCCAGATTAAATAGCAATGTCATCTTGGTCAGAGGGGCTGAATGCTGCTGCTCTGAGGATATCCAAAGCATGAACCAGGATGAGGGTCCCCGTCAAGTGTTTCCAGCGCTTTGTGATGGGGTGTTTCATTTTATCCAGCCCCATGTGCAGTTCCTGAATCACATCTCTGTAGCTGTCTCCGATCTGTGCACTCCAGGTCAGCAGGAAGTCATAGGCTGGTTTCCACATAGCCTGGAAGAGTACAAATCAATTAGTCCTGCTTTTAATATAGTAAAATGTCCCACTCCCAATCCTTCTAGTGGTAAAGGATATTTCCATTTTGTTATCCTCTTTCCTATTGATAGCTTGTAAGACTCAACTAGCCAAACTTTTGTCTGATCACATGCAGGAAACCATGTAGCAGACAAAACGGTAGCCCAACATGTGTCAGTGGGATGCTAAACTTCCCAAACTGAGGGGTCAAAGTTTGAATCAGATCAAATTTTGTTGTCAATTTTTCTGAGCGAAACTGTAATAAGGGAATGCTTCACGACACTGACTGCACCCGTTCCCTATTGTCAATTAAGTACCATGGGAAACACACTTGGAAAGGGATTGAAATTGTAGGCTACATTATTAATTCTACAAATCAGGATTGGAATCAATTTGTGTTGACCTGTGTCTCATTATCAGCATTGGAAAGAAACACGTGACAGCTTTCACTTGTGTAGGGTTAAAAGTGCCAAAGCAGTTTACAGAAGCAAATAGTTTGTGAGTGGCAGAAACTCCAGACTTTGGTACTTCAAATATTTATCACAAACTTGCATTAGTTAATCCAGTTATATTGTACCCTAGGAAGCTGAATGACCCTGAAATCCAACCCCCAGTTTTCTATGTAACTAGGGATGAGGGGAGGAATGAGGAAATATAAAACAGAACAGGGTTCCTGCTCATGGGTGTTATTACTCAGGGACCCCTATAGGTCACTGCATCTGTTATCCCTGAATGATCCCTCAGTGTCACCCACACTGAGCATGCCAAGTGCAAGACAGTCACTGCCATGGATGTGGTGGGCCGCAGGTCGGGGCCATAAAAGGAGCGGAGGCACGGCGGCACAGGAGCAGTGGAGGCCACTTCAGGGAGCAACGCGAGCTGGTGCAGGAGGGCGACGATTTGGAGAAGGGCGACTGGATTGCATGTTGCCAAAATCAAGGTCGCTGATTAGAGTGTGGGCAGGTACAGCAGGAGAGGCGGCAAGTAGCAGAGGAGCGGCGAGATCAGGGTAAGAGAGTGGCGAGAGATTGTAGAGCGATGTGATCGGGGCCCAGAAGAGGCGAGGGCCCAGGGGCAGCATGGGCCAGCTCACACTGCAAAATGTGTGGGCAATCAGTCCGTGCAGCAGAGCTGGTCTCCAGTCATCTTGGTTAATCCTTGCCATTGAACCAAGGCCTAGCTCCGTCAAACCCATATGGTGGCTGGTGTGCAACGGCCACCACACGTTAAAAAAGTCTAAGCACAGGCTTCTTCCACCCTTCAACATGTAGTTCGGGACCTGGAATGGCAGGTCCTTCATTGAAACACCTGTAAATTCATCCCTTTTTGGTGTGGAAGTAAGTCACCCTCGATACAAGGGATTGCCTAAGAAGAAGTATCCCTGAATTAAGAGCAGGATCAGGCTTGGCCACGATGCCCTCTACAGTTCAGTAGTCTGTTGAGACTCTCTGTCCATGCTGATGCTTGAATAAAACTCACCACTGGCATGAGGTAAGGGAGGCCTTCTAGTAGCCATGGAACTGTACCTCAGAAGAGAAGGATGAAAAAGAACAGGGTAGACAAGTTCATTATCCTTCATACAGTGGAGCTGCTTTGATCACATATGTGACAGATGTTCCAGAGTAATTCCCCTGCATTAGTTGGAATTTCTCTGGATTGGCCTGGATACCAATTTGGGGTCATCCAATTCAGGAAAAGTTAGTACTCGTTTAGTCACTGCTAAGCTCCTGGCCGGTGGTGAACACAGACCTCCAGGTCAGTCGAGCTATTCCAGGACATACCCATGAGCTGACAAGAGCACTCAACCAGGCGAGAGATCCAAAATACCACAGCCACTCATGAGAAGGAACAAATCACAAGAACCATCACCTGTAAGGTAGGAGTTCTTTTCCATGACTTTGGAATGAAAGAGGGGTGGGGGGGGAGAAAAGAGAGGAAAGAGATTGAAAGTACTTTGTGCTGAAAATATTCCCCTGCACTTTCCTTGCACAATCCACCCTATCATGGGCTCTATCCCACCCATTTAATCTCCTGAGCAAAAGTTTCATTTAAATACTCCCCAATCCTTAATGATAAACAAGCAAAACTCCAGAATATTCACCCAATCCCAAATCTCCACAACTCAACTCTCACTGACTGACTACTCCAGACACCAGCAGAGAGACCATCAAGTAGAGATATATCAACTTAACTGCCCAAACACCCCCATTTCATGCCTATGGGAATAGGAAGCTGTTAGGGGCACTTACTTGTCATATGTATTGTTTTTACAATCACATTTCCATTTTCTTGTTTTGTTGACTAAACAGGCTGTTCAATCTAAACTCTTCAAATGGCCAAGTACATTTAATTTTTGCACGAAAATGCTCCCTGTTCCTCTCATCTACATACTATAGATAAGTCTGTAAAACGGTGCAATTATCACTATGTACTTGCTAAGTGTAAAAAATACATACAATCAGGTTTAATGAGGACAGCAAGATGATTTTAGTTAAATCATAGAAATTACTTCAGATTGACCAGAGTAAAGTTTTCCACTTTCCATGTGTCCCACTATAAGGTTTCCTCTGACACACTAGATAAAATGCTGTATGCAGCAGCACACAGGTCACAACCTTAAATAGGCACCAATGTTTCTTGGCATCACACTGGCACAGTAGGAGTGCACTTTTGAGATTTGGGTTAAGATGCAATGTTGTAACTAACATCACCAAAAACAGATTAACTGGTCATTTCTGGGGTCTTGCTATGTGCAAATTGACTACCGCACTTGCCTACATAACCATTTGGTTAGGAACCATTTTGGAATGTGCTCTTTTAAAGGCCTGAGGAATTTCTGCTCTTTGTGATCAGCAGGCTTGTTTGTCAAAGGAACTCAGTGACAGGATGGGATTGGGAGGGCGGAAAGAAGAGTGGAGAGGGAGGAACAGGGAAGGTCACTTACAAAGTTTGGCTAACATTAGGAACTTTGTTATTCACAAGTCAAGTTATCTAGTGATGAATGGTGCCGCACTATCAGCTTGTTTTAGCTGTGCCTGGGGGGGAGTGGCCTTGGGCTAAAAAAAAAAAGAGGACCCATAGTTTGTTCAGCAACAAAGGGCGATCTATGATGGGCCTCACACAAGCTCATCCATACAACAGCTGGATGGAGATTAGTAAATGGCTCTTTGGTTGTTGGTGCTTACCAAGGTCAAAGTCAGCCGTATCAGATAGAGCAGTGGACAGAGTCAGTGAAGCAGAGCAATTCAAAAACTTAAAAATCAGCCTGTGTGAAAGGCATGGTCTTCAAGAAAATAAATACATCCCCACACATTCTACTTATACAAAATTGAATTTCTTTCTCTCACATGCACTCAGTCAAGCAACCCCTTCATCAGATCTGCCTCTGTTCGTATGCACAACACTACTTCCTATTTAGAAACAGGGTGGTGAGCAATGTTCCTGTTAAGCTGCATGGCCACGCAATGGTCTGGAGGACCCATGCAGTCATTGGCCTTTGAATGGAAAACCACGCACGTACGGACATTTGAATGGGCCACGCAGCCAGAGACAGAGGCTGTGCATCCAAAAATTTGGAGGGAACATCGGTGGTTAGAACTTGTGATCATTCATTACAGCTTCCAAAGCTTGGCTGAAACCAGAAAGTGCGGCTTGTGGCGGAGTGGGAGACAAGAGAAGGGAGGAGAGAGGGTGGAAGGCAGGAGAGAGAGAAAGGATGAAGGGAGCAGGAAACTCCAGCTATGACCATAAACAGGCTGGACTCAAATCGGGGTCTTCCACTCAATGGTGCAAACCTTTAATCTCGAGTGCTGAGAGTCTCTGATAACACTGAAAATACAGAAGTGAATTTTCCCCCAGAGCAGGCAATCTCAGTACCATTGGAAACAAGACTGCGCTGGAACAGCCCATTGACTCCAGGCCACCCTCTAGGCAGAATGGGAAGGAGGGACCTGATCGGAGGAAGGGGGCTGGGGTGAGTTGGAGCTGAAGAATCCCAAGCTGGGAGCACTCCTGCTTCTCTTGGCCCCACAGGAAAGAGAAGCACACCTGTGGCTGTGGGATCCCCTTCAGCTGGACTGCCACCTGATGCTGGTTGGAGCATGCATGGGGCCCAGATTTGCCAATTGTGGTCCTATTGGCATCATAGGACACCGATCTCCATTTTAAACGGGCCTACTGGCCCACTCTGAGGCCCACTCCAGCCACCCAGCAAGAGGCCCAGGAGAACATTGTCGCAGCCACAGGGACAATGGGCCGGTGAAAGGTTGCTCACTATTCTCAGCAGTTTCTACCAAATGCAGGAGATGGGAAAAAAAAAATCAGCCCACAGCTTCTGCAATAGGAAAACAAAGAGTGAATTTTGGGACCATTGCTCTTCTCAACAGGTAAATGATTTGGAGAGAGGGAGCACTATACCAAAAATTGCAGACAATGCAAAATTAGGGAGCTTGCTTAAGTCTGATGAAAAATCAAGTGATTTCAGGAAGACAAACAGGTTAGCATACTGGGCAGATAGACGTCAGGCAGCATTTAATGCAGATAAATTTTAAAGGGTTCTTAAATAAGGCAAATTGGATAAAAGTATTCCACTGGTGGTTTGGTAACTAGAGAATAAAGTTATGATGGCTACCAAAAGAATAAAGTGGGAGGTTAGACGATTGAAAGAAAAATGCAGAGGGTTGTCAGAACAACTTTCATTTGTATATAGAGTCTTAAAACATTCCAAGGTGCTTCACAGGAACGGTGGAGAGGTTTAGTGAGCTGAGGATCTAGGCAGCTTAAAGCACGGCTGCCAATGGTGGAGCGATTAAAATCATAAAATATGATTAACATAAAATGCCCTTCCAGAAACAGATGCGGAATCCACAATAGCTTTTAAAAGAAGTGGATCAATATTGTGCTACAAATCCAGCTTCAGACTGCGCGCGCTGAAATTGGCTGCACTCAGCTGGAGGCATGAATAACCTCACCTCAGTTTCAACAACCCCATTTTTGTCCCTATGGGGAGCTTCGTAAGCATCCATCTGTTGCTTGGAGACTTTGGCCAGTTTCTCAGCTAGCTCTCTCCATCTTGGGGCCACTTCAACAGCAGTGGTGAGCAGTACAAAATCCTGAATGAGTCTGGCGACGAGACCCTGGCAGTCCAGTTTTAACAAGGCCTAGGGACAATAAAAAGGTAACAATTCAGAAGCTCTAAATGAGATAAGCATATGAAATTGACGTGCAGAAAAAAAACCAGCTGGTCTATCAAGCCTGCCAGTCAGTATTAATGGCTAGATCATGACTTAAAATACTTCTTCCTCTGTCCTTGCAGCCATACAATCTCTTGCAAGAGGCAAGAGAGAAAACACCCAGGGTCAATAATGCAATAAATAGCCTGGAAAATCCATCTCCCATCCTCTCAGGCAATGGAAACCAGTCCAGGAGCTCTCACAGACCAAGAGTTCTCTATAAAGACACTTGCCTTCTCTATGATGCAATCTCTGCCCCAGTCAGGAACCGGTTCCCTCTTGAAGGTAGAGAGTCAGCACCCACCACATCAGCCGGCAATGTATTTCAGAGGTCCACTACTCTCTGCAAAAAGAATCACCCAACATCCAGTCTATTCCTACTCTTATAGTATAAATTCATCTCTCCTGGTGCTCGCCAATCTGTTAAACTAGAATAATCTCTTAATAGGGATGTTATCCTGCCCTTTAATTATTTTATAGACCTCTATCAGGTCACCTCTAAGTCTACGCTGCTCTAATGTAAAATAAACCAATGTCCTTGACCCTTTTGTTGTAGCTAAGGTTCTTTAAGCTCGGAATCATTCTTGTAGCTCTCCTCTGAATCTTTTTCAAGGCTACTATTTCACCTACCATGTGTGGGTACCAAAATTGGGCACAGTACTCCAGATGTGGTCTGACCAGTGACCTGTAGAAGGAAAATGGCGTCCTTTGATTTATACTGAATGGTTCTATTAATACAACTCAATACCGTTAGATTTATCTACAGTTTCTCTACATCAGTCATGAACCTTCAGTGATCTGTGCACCAAGATATGTTTCTCTCAACCTCTTTCAGTATAGTTCCCTACAAATGATACAAGTATTCTGTATGGCCCTGCCAATATGTATGACACTACATTTATCTAAATTAAACACCATTTGAAATTGTGTGACCCACTCCCCTAGCACATTTAAATTTTTTCGCATTTGATTGCACTCATGTGTAGAAACCACTAGTAACGTGCCTCTAGGCTGAAACAAATCCATGAATTACAACTTTTTGACTGTGGTATTGGAGCCAATTCCTAATCCAGCATTTCAAATTGTTACCACAAGATGGTCATTAAAATATAAAATCTATAATTAGTTGCTAATTTGAGTGGGAGTATGGTCAATACAAACACAGTTATACTCCCTTTAACTTAAGTGCTGCTGCCTTTGGAGAAGTAGAGAAACACCTTAAGAGTAGTTCTCTCCAGGTGCTCTCGAGACAGCAGTATCAGCAGTTAGCTACAGAGGAAGATCAATGGCAAGAACATAACGTTGCAACACAAAGCTTTCAAACAATTTCAAATTGTTGCCACCAGTGCAACTGAAGTAAACAGGATTATAATGAAACCATCTTGCATAATATAAAGCAGGTCTTTCCCAATAGTCCGCTCTACAGTTTCCTCTAGTGTTCATAGGATCATAGAATAGTACCACACAGAAGGGGGCCATTCGGCCCATCGAGTCTGTGCCAGCTCTTTCGAAGAGCAATCCAGTTAGTCCCACTCCTCCACTCTTTCCCCAATCTGGATACTCAGTGACATACATCCAACATTCCTGCATTTTCCAATCTTCTCTGGCTACAGGTGCGGTGCCAGAGGACTGGAGGACTGCTAATGTTGTACCTTTGTTTAAAAAGGGAGAAAGGGATAGACCGAGTAATGACAGGCCAGTCAGCCTAACTTCAGTGGGAAAATTATTGGAAAAAATCCTGAGGGACAAGATAAATCTTCATTTGGAAAGACAGGGATTAATCAAGGATAGTCAGCGTGGATTTGTTAAGAAAAGGTCGTGTCTGACTAATTTGATTGAATTTTGAGGAGGTAACCAGGAGGGTCGATGAGGGCAGTACGTATGATGTAGAGTATATGGATTTTAGCAAAGCTTTTGATAAGGTCCCACATAGCAAACTGGTCACAGAAGTAAAAGCCCGTGGGATCCAGGGCAAAGTGGCAAAATTGGCTCAGAGGCAAGAAGGAAAGGGTAATGGTTGATGGGTGTTTCTGTGACTGGAAGGCTGTACCAGTGGGGTTCTCAGGGCTCAGTGCTGGGTCCCATGCTTTGTGGTATATATCAATGATTGGACTTGAACAAAAGCAAAATACTGCAGATGCTGGAATCTGAAATAAAAACAGAAAATGTTGGAAATCTCAATGGGTCAGGCAGCATCTGTGGAGAGGGAAACAGTTAATGTTTCGGGTCGATGACCCTTCGTCAGATCTCTTGTACTTGAATGTTGGGGGTATTTAAGAAGTTTGCAGATGATACTAAAATAGGCTGTGTGGTTGATGAAGAAGAAGAAAGCTGCGGACTGCAGGAAGATATCAATGTACTGGTTAGGTGGGCAGAACAGTGGCAAATGGAATTCAAGTGTGAGGTAATGCATTTGGGGAGGTCTAACAAGGCAAGGGAATACACATTAAATGGTACGACACTGAAAAGTGTAGCAGAACAAAGGGACCTTGGAGTGCAGGTCCACAGATACCTGAAGGTAACAGGCCAGGTAGATAAGGTGATTAAGACATATGGAATACTTGCCTTTATTAGTCAAGGCATGGAATACAAGGGCAAGAAGGTTATGCTTGGACTATATAAAACACTGGTTAGGCTGGAGTACTGTGTGCAGTTGTGATCATCACATTACAGGAAATATGTGATTGCATTGGAAAGGGTGCAGGGGAGATTTACAATAATGTTGTCTGGACTGGAAAATAATGGCTATGAGGAAAGATTGGAGATGCTGGGTCTGTTTTCTTTGAAACAGAGGAGGCTGAGGGGAGACCTTATTAAGGTATATAAAATTATGAGGGGCCTGGATAGAGTGGATATGAAGGACCTATTTCCCTTGTCAGATGGGTTAACAACCAGGGAGCATAGATTTAAAGTAATTGGGGGAGGTTTAGAGGAGATAGGAGAGGAAATTTATTTACCCAGAGGGTGGTGGGGGTCTGGAACTCTCTGCCTGAAAGGGTGGTAGAGGCAGAAAGCCTCACATTTAAAAAATACTTGGATGTGCACTTAAAGTGCCGTAACCTACAGGGCTACGGACCAAGAGCTGGAAAGTGAGATTAGGCTGGATAGCTCTTGGTCGGCCAGCACGGACACGATGGGCTGAAATGGCCTCCTTCCGTGCTGTAAATTTCTATGATTCTGTGATTTCATACGTAGGTCTCAATTCACAGAGGAGCTAGAGTACTGCAGGAGCCAGAAACACGTTAAGCAGACAGAAGAAATGTGGACTCCATAGGTCTGCCTTGGCTCAATGGTAGCACTCTCGTCTTGGTATCAGAGGGCTGTTGGTTCAGGTCCCACTCCAGATACTTGAGCATATAATCCAGGCAGATACTTCAATGCAGTACTGAGGGAGTGCTGCACTGTCAGAGGTGCTATCTTTCAGATGAGAGGTTAAACTAAGGTTCTGTCTGGTGGAATATCCCATGGCACTATTCAAAGAAGAGCAGGGGGAAGTTGTCCTGATGTCCTGGTCTACATTTATCTCTCAATCCACACCTAAATCAGATTATCTGGTCATTATCTCATTGATGTTCGTGGGACTTTGTTGTATGCACATTGGCTGCTGCGTTTCATATATTACAATAGTGACTACACTTCAAAGTACTTTAGGTCATCCTGAGGTTGTGAAACGTGCTATATAAATACAAGTTCGTTCTTTCTTTCCATGCAACAGTAAATCTGGGCTACTTGGAAATACTTGACACAAAAGACTTACATTTATATAGTGCCTTTCACAACCACCGGACATCTCAAACCATTTTACAGTCAATGAAGTACTTTTGGAGTGTAGTCACTGTTGTAATGTCACTGTAACTGCAAATAGATGTTAACAAATATGATGCGAACAAATATGATGTGATTGGGATTACGGAGACGTGGCTCCAGGATGATCAGGGCTGGGAACTCAACATCCAGGGGTATTCAACATTCAGGAAAGATAGAATAAAAGGAAAAGGAGGTGGGGTAGCATTGCTGGTTAAGGAGGAAATTAAGGCAATAGTTCGGAAGGACATTAGCTTGGATGATGTGGAATCTATATGGGTCGAGCTGCAGAACACCAAAGGGCAAAAAACGTTAGTGGGAGTTATGTACAGACCTCCAAACAGTAGTAGTGATGTTGGGGAGGGCATCAAACAGGAAATTAGGGGTGCATGCAATAAAGGTGCAGCAGTTATAATGGGTGACTTTAATATGCACATAGATTGGGTTAACCAAACTGGAAGCAATACGGTGGAGGAGGATTTCCTGGAGTGCATAAGGGATGGTTTTTTAGACCAATATGTCGAGGAACCAACTAGGGGGGAGGCCATCTTAGAGTGGGTGTTGTGTAATGAGAGAGGATTAATTAGCAATCTCGTTGTGGGAGGCCCCTTGGGGAAGAGTGACCATAATATGGTGGAATTCTGCATTAGGATGGAGAATGAAACAGTTAATTCAGAGACCATGGTCCAGAACTTAAAGAAGGCTAACTTTGAAGGTATGAGGCATGAATTGGCTAGGATAGATTGGCGAATGATACTGAAGGGGTTGACAGTGGATGGGCAATGGCAGACATTTAGAGATCGCATGGATGAACTACAACAATTGTACATTCCTGTCTGGCGTAAAAATAAAAAAGGGAAGGTGGCTCAACCGTGGCTATCAAGGGAAATCAGGGATAGTATTAAAGCCAAGGAAGTGGCATACAAATTGGCCAGAAATAGCAGCGAACCCGGGGACTGGGAGAAATTTAGAACTCAGCAGAGGAGGACAAAGGGTTTGATTAGGGCAGGGAAAATGTAGTACGAGAAGAAGCTTGCAGGGAACATTAAGACGGATTGCAAAAGTTTCTATAGATATGTAAAGAGAAAAAGGTTAGTAAAGACAAACGTAGGTCCCCTGCAGTCAGAATCAGGGGAAGTCATAACGGGGAACAAAGAAATGGCGGACCAATTGAACAAGTACTTTGGTTCAGTATTCACTAAGGAGGACACAAACAACCTTCCGGATATAAAAGGGGTTGGAGGGTCTAGTAAGGAGGAGGAACTGAGGGAAATTCTTATTAATCGGGAAATTGTGTTGGGGAAATTGATGGGATTGAAGGCCGATAAATCCCCAGGGCCTGATGGACTGCATCCCAGAGTACTTAAGGAGGTGGCCTTGGAAATAGTGGATGCATTGACAGTCATTTTCCAACATTCCATTGACTCTGGATCAGTTCCTATGGAGTGGAGGGTAGCCAATGTAACCCCACTTTTAAAAAAAGGAGGGAGAGAGATAACAGGGAATTATAGACCGGTCAGCCTGACATCGGTAATGGGTAAAATGATGGAATCAATTATTAAGGATGTCATAGCAGTGCATTTGGAAAGAGGTGACATGATAGGTCCAAGTCAGCATGGATTTGTGAAAGGGAAATCATGCTTGACAAATCTTCTGGAATTTTTTGAGGATGTTTCCAGTAGAGTGGACAAGGGAGAACCAGTTGATGTGGTATATTTGGACTTTCAGAAGGCTTTCGACAAGGTCCCACACAAGAGATTAATGTGCAAAGTTAAAGCACATGGTATTGGGGGTAGTGTGCTTACATGGATTGAGAACTGGTTGTCAGACAGGAAGCAAAGAGTAGGAGTAAATGGGGACTTTTCAGAATGGCAGGCAGTGACTAGTGGGGTACCGCAAGGTTCTGTGCTGGGGCCCCAGCTGTTTACACTGTACATTAATGATTTAGACGAGGGGATTAAATGTAGTATCTCCAAATTTGTGGATGACACTAAGTTGGGTGGCAATGTGAGCTGCGAGGAGGATGCTATGAGGCTGCAGAGCGACTTGGATAGCTTAGGTGAGTGGGCAAATGCATGGCAGATGAAGTATAATGTCGATAAATGTGAGGTTATCCACTTTGGTGGTAAAAACAGAGAGACAGACTATTATCTGAATGGTGACAGATTAGGAAAAGAGGAGGTGCAAAGAGACCTGGGTGTCATGGTACATCAGTCATTGAAGGTTGGCATGCAGGTACAGCAGGCGGTTAAGAAAGCAAATGGCATGTTGGCCTTCATAGCGAGGGGATTTGAGTACAGGGGCAGGGAGGTGTTGCTAGTTGTACAGGGCCTTGGTGAGGCCACGCCTGGAGTATTGTGTACAGTTTTGGTCTCCTAACTTGAGGAAGGACATTCTTGCTATTGAGGGAGTGCAGCGAAGGTTCACCAGACTGATTCCCGGGATGGCGGGACTGACCTATCAAGAAAGACTGGATCAACTGGGCTTGTATTCACTGGAGTTCAGAAGAATGAGAGGGGACCTTATAGAAACGTTTAAAATTCTGACGGGGTTAGACAGATTAGATGCAGGAAGAATGTTCCCAATGTTGGGGAAGTCCAGAACCAGGGGACACAGTCTAAGGATAAGGGGTAAGCCATTTAGGACCGAGATGCGGAGGAATTTCTTCACCCAGAGAGTGGTGAACCTGTGAAATTCTCTACCACAGAAAGTTGTTGAGGCCAATTCACTAAATATATTCAAAAAGGAGTTAGATGAAGTCCTTACTACTAGGGGGATCAAGGGGTATGGCGAGAAAGCAGGAATGGGGTACTGAAGTTGCATGTTCAGCTATGAACTCATTGAATGGCGGTGCAAGCTAGAAGGGCCGAATGGCCCACTCCTGCACCTATTTTCTATGTTTCTATGTTTCTATGTAATGTAGGAAATGCAGCAGCCAATTTGCACACAGCATGCTCCCACAAACAGCAATGTGAATGACCAGATAAACTGTATTTTGTTGTGTTAATTGAGAGATAAATATTGGTCAGGACACCAATGATAACCCCCCTGCAGGAGTATATGGAAGGGAGTTGGTAAAAAATAAGATGGCATGAAATCCTTCTAAAGACAGCTAATAATTGATTTAATTTGCTTCAATTGCTGATTTTCTAATTTTAAATTTAATTTATAATTATTGTATATATTATTTAATTTTGTTCAATTATAATTAATCTTTATTATACTGATTTTACTATTGTATAATCCTTTATTTTTTTTTGTAAAGTTTTTTCGTCTGTGTTTATCTGCATGCGCACTTTGGCTGCCGCTTCGAATCCGAACATTTACCGGCTTTTTAACACTTCCTTCTCGTGCTTTTCCTCTCTTTTCTTCAATGCTCAATATCTAACATGTTGTAAAATTGTTGTGATGCGCCTTGGGACGTTTTACAATGTTAAAGGCGCTATATAAATAAAAGTTATAAGAATTCACTTTAGAAATGGCATTGAAGATGGAATTAAGAAGCGGAATAGATTGTTAGTATTTGTTTACATTTTATTCTCCTTCCACCCCAACAATGTACACTTGCCAGTTCTCCTTTTCAGTATCCTCGAATTAAACATCTCCCTCCCCTGCCAGTTATATCACTGTAGTACTGGCCAAGTTTTCCATTAACAGTCTCAATTCAAACATTCCACTCTACCTTGATTAGTCGATTGCATTCACACCACTCACCCAAGAAAATAATTCCAAAATTAAAAATATATTTAAATAATCAAATGCACAGAATAAGGTCCAATTTGGTCAATGGGCAACAAGTGATTTTCTTCTTCCCACCCAACCCCACCTCACCACAATGTACTTTAGTCAGTACAAAATGAGGGGGAAATGACTGGAGGATTACAAACAAAACAATGGGGAACAATATTGCAGCAGTGTTCATTTTTGTTTGTTGAATAGTAGTGCTTCTTCTGTCCCCCCTATCCCCCCGGCCCACCACCTGGCTCCACCACCCCCCTGCCCCACCCCCAGGAAAAACCTTACTGAAACTTGCACATGAAGGATGGCCACCTGGGCATGGTGCCACAGGGGATACCGGCACCTGTGGCTCGGAATGAGCCACCGCTTTCAGAGCAGAAAATAAGAGACAAGGCTGATATTCTTAGTATGTTACCAGGGCAACAGCCCCTTTAAAACAGTGGATGACATTTTAAGGATCGTGTCTCTATCAGTGAAGTCCCGTAATCCCTAAAGAAGCTAACTCTCAATACTATGGAGAGGGGGCTAAATGTAAAGTAATCTACAATTTCTTCTTTTCCCTCCCTGCCTCCGCCCCACTCCCGGAAGTTTTGATATACACCCAACATGGAAGCTACCTCCAAACTGCAGGGAGAAGAGCAGGCAAATTCTGACCAAAACAAGGTCTGGGGTAGTCATTCCCCTGACTGTAACACACCTCCCATCTGAATAATGTTGAGCAATTACTACAGTGAAGAATCAAAAGATAACGAAGGCAGGGAATTTAATTCTCGGTTATATGGCTTCTTCAGAATGAGACACAATAGCACTGACCCAGAGATTTGTCCACAAAGGTTAGTTTATCCTTTTAGCATGTCTGGCTGTTTGTACCAATGTTTAAATGTCCAAGGAGAAAGTGCTTTTGATGCACCCGGAAGTGGGTGGGGGGGATGGAGGAGGAGCAGCGAAGGAAGAGCTGCAAATACTGCATGATACAGAATTATTGGAGAGAGAGAGACGCAAGCAGCTCATGTTAGTGCAAGAGTTAATAACTAGTAGATTGATGTGGGATGTAGATGTCAACACCTTCATCGAGACATACGAGAACATGGACCTTACGCTAAACATCCATAAGACAAGGGTCCTCTACCAATCTGACCCCATCACACAGCACTGACCCCCGATTATCAAAATTCTCGATGAGGCCTTGGACAACGTGGACCATTTTCCATACTTCGGGAGCCTACGGTCAGCAAGAGCAGACATTGACAACGAGGTCCAACACACCTTCAGTGTGCCTTCGGTCGCTGAGGAAGAGAGTGTTTGAAAACCAGGACCTCAAATCTGGCCCCAAGCTTATGGTCTACAGGGCAGTAAGTATTAATACCCGCCCTCCTATATGGCGCAGAGATGTGGACTGTATACAGCAGACATCTCAAAATGCTGGAGAAGTAACTCCATAATGTCTCTACTAGTTCCTGCAAATCCATTGACAGGATAGACGCATCGTCAGTGTTCTCGCAGGCCAACATCCCCATCAATGAAGCATTGACCAAGCTCGATCAGCTCTGTTGGGCGGACCACATCGTCTGCATGCCCGACATAACAAGCGCTCTACTCAGAGTTTCGACACGACGAGCGAGGCCCAGGTGGGCAGAGGAAACGTTTCAAGGACACCCTCAAAGCCTCCTTGATAAAGTGCTACATTCCCACCGACACCTGGGAATCCCTGGCCCACGACCGTCCAAAGTGGAGGAAGAGCATCCGGGAGGGCGCTGAGCACCTTGAGTCCCATCGCTGAGAACAAGCAGAAACTAAGCGTAGACAGAAGTGTGTGTCAACCCATGCTCCCCACCAACCCTTTCCTTCAGCCATTGTTTGACCCACCTGTGACAGACTCCTCAGTAACTTTAGAACACACTGAGTGGAAGCAAGTCATTCTCGACTCTGAGGGACTGCCTACGATGATGATGAGATTGAATAACTCTTCAAAAGTGAAAAGACGTGTGAAATTACTGCAAATAGATAGATGTTTCTGCGGCCGCAATCGAGACTCCAGGATGGTATGTTGCCTCCCTGGTGCAAGGGTCAAGGATGTCTCGGAGCGGCTGCAGGACATTTTGGAGGGGGAAGGTGAACAGCCAGTTGTCGTGGGGCATATAGGTACCAACGATATAGGTAAAAGACGGGATGAGGTCCTACAAGCTGAATTTAGGGAGCTAGGATTTAAATTAAAAAATAGGACCTCAAAAGGTAGTAATCTCAGGATTGCTACCAGTGCCACGTGCTAGTCAGAGTAAGAATTGCAGGATAGTTAAGATGAATACGTGGCTTGAAGAGGGGTGCAGGAGGGAGGGATTCAAATTCCTGGGACATTGGAACCGGTTCTGGGGGAGGTGGGACAAACCGGACGGTCTGCACCTGGGTAGGACCGGAACTAATGTTCTAGGGGGAGTATTTGCTAGTGCTGTTGGGGAGGGGTTAAACTAATATGGCAGGTGGATGGGAACCTATGCAGGGAGACAGAGGGAAGTAGAATGGGGGCAGAAGCAAAAGATAGAAAGGAGAAAAGAGTGGAGAGCAGAGAAACCTAAGGCAAAAATCAAAAAGGGCCACATTGCAGCAAAATTCTAAAGGGGCAAAGTTTGTTAAAAAGACAAGCCTGAAGGCTGTGTGCATCAATGCGAGGAGTATTCGTAATAAGGTGGACGAATTAACTGCGCAGGCAGCAATTAACAAATATGATATCATTGGCATTACGGAGACATGGCCCCAGGGTGACCAAGGCTGGGAACTCAACATCCGGGGTATTCAACATTCAGGAAGGATAGACAGAAAGGAAAAGGAGATGGGGCAGCGTTGCTGATGCTGGTTAAAGAGGAAATTAATGCGATAGTAAGGAAGGACATTAGCTTGGATGATGTGGAATCTGTATGGGTAGAGCTGAGGAGTCGCAAAGGGCAGAAAACGCTCGTGGGAGTTGTGTACAAACCACCAAACAGTAGTAGTCAGGTTGGGGACAGCATCAAACAAGAAATTAGGGATGCGTGCAATAAAGCTATAGCAGTGATCATGGGTGACGTTAACCTACATATTGATTGGGCGAAACAAATTGGTAGCAATACGGTGGAGGAGGATTTCCTGGAGTGTATTAGGGATGGTTTTCTAGACCAATATGTCGAGGAATCAACCAGAGGGCTGGCCATCCTAGACTGGGTGATGTGTAATGAGAAAGGACTAATTAGCAATCTTGTTGTGCGAGGCCCCTTGGAGAAAAGTGACCATAATATGGTAGAATTCTTTATTAAGATGGAGAGTGACACAGTTAATTCAGAGACTAGGGTCCTGAACTTAAGGAAAGGTAACTTCGATGGTATGAGACGTGAATTGGCTAGAATAGACTGGCGAATGATACGTAAAGGGTTGACGGTGGATAGGCAATGGCAAACATTTAAAAATCACATGGATAAACTTCAATTGTACATCCCTGTCTGGAGTAAAAATAAAACTGGGAAGATGGCACAACCGTGGCTAACAAGCGAAAGTAAGGATAGTGTTAAATCCAAGGAAGAGACATATAAATTGGTCATAAAAAGCAGCAAACCTGAGGACTGGGAGAAATTTAGAATTCAGCAGAGGAGGACAAAGGGTTTAATTAGGAGGGGGAAAATAGAGTATGAGAGGAAGCTTGCTGGAAAGGTAAAAATTTCCTGCAAAAGCTTCTATAGATATGTGAAGAGAAAAAGATTAGTGAAGACAAACGTAGGTCCCTTGCAGTCAGAAGTAGGTGAATTTATAATGGGCAACAAAGAAATGGCAGACCAATTGAACAAATACTTTGGTTCTGTCTTCACGAAGGAAGACACAAATAACCTTCCGGACATACTAGGGGACCGAGCATCTAGTGAGAAGGAGGAACTGAAGGAAATCCTTATTTGTCAGGAAATTGTTAGGGAAATTGATGGGATTGAAGGCCGATAAATCCCCAGGGCTGGATAGTCTGCATCACAGAGTACTTGAGGAAGTGGTCCTTGAAATAGTGGCTGCATTGGTGATCATTTTCCAACAGTCTATCGACTCTGGATCATTTCCATTGGACTGGAGGGGAGCTAATGTAACACCACTTTTTTAAAAAGGGAAAGAAAACGGGTAATTATAGACTGGTTAGCCTGACATCAGTAGTGGGAAAATGTTGGGAATCAATTATTAAAGATGAAATAGCAGCGCATTTCAAAAGCAGTGACCGGATCGGTCCAAGTCAGCATGAATTTATGAAGGGGAAATCATGCTTGACAAATCTTTTGGAATTTTTTTTGAGGATGCAACGAGTAGAGTGGACAAGGGAGAACCAGTGGATGTGGTGTATTTGGACTTTCAAAAGGCTTTTGACAAGGTCCCACACAAGAGATTGGTGTGCAAAATTAAAGCACATGGTATTGGGGGTAATGTATTGACATGGATAGAGAACTGGTTGGCAGACAGGTAGCAGAGAGTCGGGATAAACGGGTCCTTTTCAGAATGGCAGGCACTGACTAGTGGGGTGCCACAGGGTTCAGTGCTGGGACCCCAGCTATTTACAATATACATTAATGATTTAGATGAAGGAATTGAAGGTAATATCTCCAAGTTTGCAGATGACACTAAGCTGGGTGGCGGTGTGAGCTGTGAGGAGGATGCTAAGAGGTTGCAGGGTGACTTGGACAGGTTAAGTGAGTGGGCAAATGCACTGCAGATGCAGTATAATGTGAATAAATGTGAGGTTATACACTTTGATGGCAAAAACACAAAGGCACATTATCATCTGATTGGCGGCAGATTAGGAAAAGGAGAGGTGCAACAAGACCTGGGTGTCACGGTACATCGGTCATTGAAAGTTGGCATGCAGGTACAGCAGGCAGTGAAGGCGGCAAATGGAATGTTGGCCTTCATAGCTAGGGGATTTAAGTTTCGGAGCAGGGAGGTCTTACTGCAGTTGTACAGGGCCTTGGTGAGGCCTCACCTGGAATATTGTGTTCAGTTTTGGTCTCCGAATCTGAGGAAGGACGTTCTTGCGATTGAGGGAGTGCAGCGAAGGTTCACCAGACTGATTCCCGGGATGGCACAACTGACCTATGAGGAGAGACTGGATCGACTGGGTCTGTATTCACTGGAGTTTAGAAGGATGAGAGGGGATCTCATAGAAACATATAAAATTCTGACGGGACTGGACAGGTTAGATGCAGGAAGAATGTTCCCGATGTTGGGGAAGTCCAGAACCAGGGGACATAGTCTTAGGATAAGGGGTAAGCCATTTAGGACTGAAATGAGGAGAAACTTCTTCACTCAAAGTTGTTAACCTGTGGAATTCTCTACCACAGAGAGTTGTTGATGCCAGTTCGTTGGATATATTCAAGAGGGAGTTAGTTATGGCCCTTATGGCTAAAGGGATTAAGGGGTATGGAGAATATTGTGTTCCTAACACAGATGAGGCTGCACACAGGGAGGTTAAAGTAACAGTGACCTCAGTCTTTAATAAGTCACTTCAGAGTGTGGAACAGGCCTTAGGGGTCGGCTTATATACAGTGCTCCCAAGGGATGCTGGGATCCCTTGGGACTTCAGGGGATGAGCTCCCTGGTGGCGGAACATGGGAGTGCATGCTTTACAGATACACAGCACTCCACCCGTAAAGTCAAAGTGAAAACTATTTACACGGTGAGGCAGTCGGGAGCCTTTCTTTCCCTGGTGGACCGCCTTGGTACAAATGTCTGTTCTGGTGTGTTGGCTTGCTGGGCTGACGTGTTGTTGGCTCTGCAGGGCTGCTAGGTGAGCCTGGTCTTGCTGGGCTGTTGCACGTGATGTGTTCGATTTCCTGGTCTGGCGTGGTGTCGTTGATCCTTTCGGTTTCAAGCTCAAATTTGAGGCCAAACAGTACTGATGCATTTTCTTTACCCCGAACACACACGCTAATGCCTCTTTCTCAATCGTGCTGAAGGCCCCCTCGGCCTCAGACAAGCTCCTGGAAGCATAGGCAACAGGTTGCAACTTCCCCGCAACATTAGCTTGTTGTAATACACACCCGACTCCACATGACGATGCGTCACATGCTAGCACAAGTCTTTTACATGGGTTGTACAATACAAGCAGCTTGTTGGAGCATAAAATGTTTCTGGCTTTCTCAAAAGCAATTACTTGTTTTTTCCCCCATACCCAGTTCTCACCTTTGTGCAATAACACATGTTGGGGCTCTAAAAGAATGCTTAACTCCGGTAGGAAGTTACCAAAATAGTTGAGGGGTCCCAGGAACGACCAAAGTTCTGTGACGTTCTGTGGCCTGGGCGCATTCCTGATAGCCTCTGTGGGCCGAATGCCGTCCACCGCGATCTTTCTCCCCAAAATCTCCACTTCTGTTGCCATGAAGATGCATTTCGACCTCTTCAGCCGCAGCCCTACGCGAACCAGTCGTTGGAAGACCTCCTCCAGGTTTTGTAGGTGCTCGGCAGTGTCCCGACATGTGACCAATATGTCGTCCTGAAAGACCCCCGCGTGTGGTACCGACTTGAGAAGGCTCTCCATGTTTCTCTGGAAGATCGCTGCAGCCGACCGAATTCCAAACGGGACAGATGAACAGTCCCTTGTGCGTGTTGATGCAGGTGAGGCCCTTTGAAGACTCCTCCAGCTCCTTCCTGCGTCATGTCGGCCGAAGTCTGGTCAAGCTTGGTGAACGTCTTCCCTCCTGCCAGCGTCGCAAATAGGTCGGCGGCCTTAGGTAGCAGGTATTGGTCCTGTAGCGAGAAACAATTAATAGTTACTTTATAATCACCGCAAATCCTGACCGTGCCATCACTTTTGAGTACTGGAACAATTGGGCTGGGCCACTCGCTGAATTCCACTAGGGAGATGATGCCCTCGCGTTGCAGCCTGTCCAGCTCGATTTCCACTCTCTCCCTCATCATGTGAGGTACCGCTCGCGCCTTGTGGGTTCGTGCCTCTGGAACCAAGTGGATCCGCACCTTTGCCCTGGAAAAGTTTCCAATGCCTGTCTCAAAAAGGGAAGGAAATTTGTTAAGAACCTGGATACATGAGGCCTCATCGACATGTGATAGCGCTCGGATGTCATCCCAGTTCCAGTGGGTTTTGCCCAGCCAGCTTCTTCCAAGCAGTGTGGGGCCATTGCCCGGGACAATCCAGAGTGGCAGTTCATGCACCGTGCCCTCATAGGTGACCTTGACCATGGCGCTGCCCAGGACAGTGATAAGCTCTTTGGTGTACGTTTTCAGTTTCGTGTGGATGGGGCTCAGGGCTGGTCTGAATGCCATGTTGCACCACAGTCTCTCAAACATCTTTTTACTCATGGTGGACTGGCTAGCGCCAGTGTCCAGTTCCATGGCGACGGGTAAGCCATTCAATTTTACGTTTAGCATTATAGGTGGACATTTCGTCGAAAATGTGTGGACCCCGTGTATTTCAGCATCTGCCTCCTCTCTCAGGCTCGAAATTGCTTTGATCCACCATGGACCGATCTTCCTCTGCCACGTGGTGGTTAGCAGGTTTTGCAGAGCTTGCAGCTCGTTTGGAAGCTAGTTGGAGGTGCCCCATTGTTTCATAGTTCTTGCAAACATACCCTTTGAAGCGGCATGAATAGGCTGAATGGAAGCCTCCACAACGCCAACAAGGTGTGAATTATCTTTCATTCATCCTTTGTTGGGCACTCAGTCATCTGGGTCACCTGAGGCCTGCTGGCAGTTGCAGACTTGTGGGTTCGGCCCTGTACATTTCTGCTTGAAACACAGTTCCAGTTAATTTATGAACATTGCTAGCACTTGTGTGCCGAGAGATTTGTTTGGTGTTATCTGCTGGACATAAATGCCTGTGCTATCGCAATGGCCTTACTGAGGGTCGGTGTCTCTACAGTTTTCGTAGGATGGTCTCATGGCCAATGCCCAGTACAAAAAAAGTCTGAGCATTTGCTCCAGGTAGCCATCAAACTCACATTGTCCTGCAAGTCGCCTTAGCTCGGCGACGTAGCTCGCCACTTCCTGACCTTCAGATCGCTGGCACGTGTAGAACCGATGCCTCGTCATCAGCACGCTCTCCCTCGGGTTAAGATGCTCCCGAACCAGTGTACACAGCTCCTCATATGACTTATCTGTGGGTTTCACCAGAACCAGAAGATTCTTAATGAGGCTGTAGGTCGGTGCCCCGCAGACCGTGAGGAGGATCGTTCTCATTTTTGCAGCGCTTCCTTCTCCATCCAGCTCATTGGCTACAAAGTACTGGTCTAGCCGTTCGACATAGGCTTCCCAGTCCTCACCCTCCGAGAACTTCTCCAGGATGCCCACAGTTTGCTGCATCTTTGCGTTGGATTCATATTCTCGTCGGCAGTTATTGTGTTCCTAACACAGATGAGACTGCACACAGGGAGTTTAAAGTAACAGTCTTTAATAAGTCACTCCAGAGTGAGGAACAGGCCTTAGAGGCCGGCTTATATACAGTGCTCCCAAGGGATGCTAGGATCCCTTGGGACTTCAGGGGATGAGCTCCCTGGTGGCGGAACATGGGAGTGCATGCTTTACAGATACACAGCAGAGAGAAAGCAGGAAAGGGGTACTGAGGTGAATGATCAGCCATGATCTTATTGAATGAGCGTGCAGGCTCGAAGGGCCGAATGGCCTACTCCTGCACCTATTTTCTATATTTCTATGTAAACTGGAAAAATGTGAAACAAGGAATCTCAGGCAAAGGGAAGGATGAATACTAAAATGAAATTGAATAAATCAATCAGATCAGATAATACACCCATTCAGTCCTCTGTACTGTAGAGCCAAACAATACCAATGCAGATAGCCTTAAAACAGACACACCAGCTGCATTCTTCTCAAGAGACATCTGCATTTTAGTTTTCTGGTAAATGTGCAAGAACATGATGTGTGCAACAGAGGGAAGACAAAGCAGTTTGAGCTCCCCTCCCTCTGAATTGTATTAAATGGAGATGCATGGAGATGAGGCTTTAGCATCTCATCACACTGAAGTAGCTGGGATTCAGGCACTATGCCAAACACACAAGGGAATAAAATTGCAGATCGGAACGAGCAACTTACCCAAATCGTGTGTGTGTGTGTAAATTATGAAATACAAAAATGTTGCTGTTTTTGTTTCAGGTCACCGCTGTAGTGCAACTTGGCTGAAGCTTCCAGAATACAAATGTAGTGATACTTGCACAGCACTGTATTGTATTGATAGAATTCAAAGTGTTTCACATAATGGCCCGAAAATTGCGGTCAGAGGCTTCCTGCGGTCAGAGGCCGCCGACTGAAATTTTTCCCCCGAAAGTACCTGGTAGTCCCGGAGGAACATATACTTATGGCCCAGCGTAGGTGCTCACGCATTCCAGGAACGTAAGCGAAACCTGGGATCACGTGGGCCTGAAACCACCAATGAACATGGAGTATTCTCATTGATAATAATGGGAACTCAGTTTGTATGAGCACCCATTACTATCAGAGAATACCTCCAAAACACAGAAACACAACATAATAAATGAAAAGAAACTCACATTTAAAATTAACTGAAATTGAATTTAATGTTTTTTTTAAATTATTTTTGAAATTTAAAAAAATGTTTTAATAGGCTTAAAAATAAACTTACCTTAATGGACAGGGTTTTTAATATAAAAATTAGTGATAAAATGTAATTTTTCTATGCCTGCTTTTCCCAGGTGTAAAAGTTTGAAGGATGTCCGCTGGGCAGGAGTTGGGCAAATAGCCCAAATCTTTGCCCCGCTGATGTCCTTCTCCCGGGATGCATGCGATCTGTCAAAAGATATTTTGAAAGATCGCAAATGCAGGTTCTTGGCGCATGCACAGCATGTGGTGAGAACCGGCATTTGTGAGGCCTCTTCGGGTGCATGCGCACATCATACGCACCCAGAGAGGCCGCAATTTATGGCCCAATAAGTGTTTGAAATGCGACTACCAGTAGGTGGACAAACAATGTTACATAGTAAGCTCCTCGTGCATGGTGGGCAACTTGAAAAAGGGCAATGGGTCAAAAGCAGTTTCTCTTTAGTCGCTTAAATGTTGTTACAAGCAACTAGACATACTAAAAGGATAAAATCACCTTTGTGGGACAAGTTCTGGATTGGTACTATTTTATATTCTGAAGAGCCTATTGTGCCATGTAACCAATAATTAAATTCTTTGCTTTCATTATCTTTGTTCTTTACAGCAGTAGTCACTCAACATTATGCAACCCATTTCATGGGAGGTGTGTTACAGCGAGGGACAAGTCCCAAACCATGGTTCTGAGCAGAAGCTGCCTCCACTTCCGCTGGTAATTTGAAGATGGTTTGCATGTAGGATGTGTACCAAAACAGCTGTGGGGGAGGGGAGTGGGGAGAAGAAGAGATAGACCAATCTTATTCATTCATTGATGAGATGTCCCTACATAACAGAAGCAGTCACAGACACATTCATTTTATATTGAGAAGAGCCTTTGTCTGATGGGATGCCACAAGTAATAATTTCAGAATCTTTAAACTGCCCTCAGTTATCATTTAGATTCTGGTCTAGCCTAATCAATCCAATTCGAAGGATAAGGAGTGAGCCGTATAGAACTGAGATGAGGAGAAACTTTTTTACCCAGAGAGTTGTGAACCTGTGGAATTCTCTGCCACAGAAAGTTGTGGAGACCAGTTCATTGGTCATATTCAAAAGGGAGTTAGATGTGGCCCTTACGGCTAAAGGGGTCGGGGGTATGGAGAGAAGGCAGGGGTGGGGTACTGAGGTTGCATGATCAGCCATGATCATATTGAATGGCGGTGCAGGCTCGAAGGGCCGAATGGCCTACTCCTGCATCTATTTTTTATGTTTCTATGTTTCAAACAGCAATTGACACGGTTCCCTTTCCTAAGTCTTCTAAATCACAAATTGCCACATGCATATCCTCAAATTAAAGAAAATTACTAAAATGGTGTCAAACATGGTACCAACTTATACATGAAGCTTATTACGAGCTGCAAATGTGCTGTGGTATCAGCACACAAGATTGAGAAGTTGATCCCAAACTTAGCCTGAGCTATGAAGCAATGGGGTTGTGTTATTTTTTTTAAACTAAGAAATCCAGATAAAGTGTCAACTCAAATCAGTTGGCAGCATTCTCACCTCCGAGTGAGGAAGGCTTTGGTTCAAGTCCCACTCCAGTTCCTGCTCCAGGCTGACACTCTAGTACTGTACTGAGAGAATGCAGCACTGCCAGAATCACTGACAGTAATCTATGGCGGTGTCCAGTAGTTCAGGTGGATATTAAAAGATCACAGTGCACTATGCAGAGAGAGAGAGAGAGAGAGAGAGAGAGAGAGAAAGAGAGAGCAGGAGATTCTTCCAATATACTGACCAAAATTCCTTCCCTAACCATCGCAAGAAAGAAAGAGATAAATTTATTTCAGAATATAATATTTTGGGGTACAATACGAGTAATTTGAGACATGACAGAGTAAATGCATTATGCTTGGGAGGAACAGGTGACTTTGGACTTATGGTTCCCAAAGCTCCCCACCACTCAGGGTTTTATTGTGTCATGTCTATATAAATGCAAGTCTTTCTTTCTTTCATGTTGGAGTCTGCTGTAGACTAACTGAGCGAGATCGATTGCTTTGTTTAATCAACAACTCCAGTATCATTGTATTGTGCGACCACCAGGAGAATAGAAAGTGAACTAGATGGACCGTGGTCTTTTTTTATCTAGCAATTCCCAAGTTAAGATGAAATGGCCATTCATTGACTGCAGCATATGGGATCTTGCGGTGTGAAAAATGGCTCCCGTTAACTCATATAGGAATTGCATGTGAAACACTTTGATACATTTAAAAACACATTGCAATCACTACCTGCAAAGACAACTATTATGGCCAACTTATACAAGGGCAACTACATTTTCTTTATATGCAAGAATTAAGGCCCTCCTGAGCCCCTTAACTGTCATCTTTGAAGTTCTGCAACACTGACGTGAGTAAGAACAGCGGTTCATTACAGTGCTTCCAATTTGTGATATGGGCCGGGAAGAAAGAAATCTATGTAAAACATCTCCTTCCAGGCTGCTTTTAACAGATTTAAATGGATAAACAGGGCAAAGCAGCCCGATTGATTGGCACCCCATCTATCACCTTAAACATTCACTCCCTCCACCACCAGCATACCGTGGCTGCAGTGTGTACCATCTACAAGATGCACTGCAGCAACTCGCCAAGTCTTCTTCGACAGCACCTTGCTAACCTGCAACCTCTACCACCTAGAAGGACAAGGGCAGCGAGTGCACAGGAACACCACCTGCAAGTTCCCCTCCAAGTCACATACCATCCTGATTTGGAAATACATCTTCGCTGAGTCAAAATACTGGAACTCCCTCCCCAACAGCATTGTGGGAGAACCTTCACCACAAGGATTGCAGTGGTCCAAGAAGGTCCCTCACCAACACTTTCTCGAGGGCAATTAGGGATGGGCAATGAATGCTGGCTTTGTCAGTGACACCCTTATCCCAGAAACGATCTTAAAAAACCATCGAAGTGGTTAAGGCAACACTGACTCTGTTAACCAGGCGAGTTAAGGCAGCCATTTTCCTTTTTATCTTTTAAAAGAACGTATACATTTCAGCTGAATTGGTGTCCCCATCAATTCAATAACTGAACATCACAGGACAAAGAATGCACTTTAGGTATTGCTGAACATACAAAGGTCTGTATCGAAGACGAAATGGATGGTTTTAACATAGGGCTCCACAAGTACCACCCATCTATGGCGTAAACCATTATTCAAGCGCATTTTCCATATTACTTGTGCTACACCAACATTCCCTGGACCATTTCCTCCACTATTATCCTCGCCAAAACAGTATGTGTTAATTTTCATAGCTCCAGCCAGTAAAAATTAATGCCGATTGTGACTTTCCAGAATGGACACCTATTTTCTTACCGCTGACAGTTACACTGGAAAATAATGGCATTGAGTGGCCTGGCAGTGGTGTGATTTCCCCAAGATTAGCATAGAAAATGGGAAGCATTTATACTCATAAGAAAAGGCATATCGACTCAATTATCTCTAGCATTTCCCAAAGGTTAGAATCTAGTTTTATTGAGGTCATGGTTGTTCTTTATTGTATATATCAATCATTAAGGATGAAATAGCAGCGCATTTGGAAAGCAGTGATCGGTCCAAGTCAGCATGGATTTATGAAAAGGAAATCATGCTTGACGAATCTTCTGGAATTTTTTGAGGATGTAACTAGTAGAGTGGACAAGGGAGAACCAATGGATGTGGTTTATTTGGATTTTCAAAAGGCCTTTGACAAGGTCCCACACAAGAGATTGGTGTGCAAAATCGAAGCACATGGTATTGGGGGTAATGTACCGACGTGGATAGAGAACTGGTTGGCAGACAGGAAGCAGAGAGTTGGGATAAACGGGTCCTGTTCAGAATGGCAGGCAGTGACTAGTGGAGTGCCGCAGGGCTCGGTGCTGGGACCCCAGCTCTTTACAATATTAACGATTTAGATGAAGGAATTGAGTGTAATTTCTCCAAGTTTGCAGATGACACTAAACTGGGTGGCGGTGTAAGCTGTGAGGAGGCTGCAGGACGACCTGGACAGGTTAGGTGAGTGGGCAAATGCATGGCAGATGCAGTATAATGTGGATAAATGTGAGATTTCCATTTTGGGGGCAAAAACACCAAGGCAGAATATTATCTGAATGGTGGAAGATTAGGAAAAGGGGAGGTGCAACGAGACCTGGATGTCATGGTTCATCAGTCATTGAAAGTTGGCATGCAGGTACAGCAGGCGGTGAAGGAGGCAAATTGTATGTTGGCCTTCATAGCTAGTGGATTTGAGTATAGGAGCAGGGAGGTCTTACTGCAATTGTACAGGGCCTTGGTGAGGCCTCATTTGAAATAGTGTGTTCAGTTTTGGTCTCCTAATCTGAGGAAGGATGTTCTTGCTATTGAGGGAGTGCAGCGAAGGTTCACCAGACTGATTCCAGGGATGGCTGGATTGACATATATGAGGAGAGCCTGGATCAACTGGGCCTTTATTCACTGGAGTTTAGAAGGATGAGAGAGGATCTCATAGAAACGTATAAGATTCTGACTGGACTGGACAGGTTAGATGTGGAAAGAATGTTCCTGATGTTGGGGAAGTCCAGAACCAGGGGACATAGTCTTAGGATAAGGGGTGCGCCATTTAGGACTGAGGTGAGGAGAAACTTCTTCACTCAGAGTTGTTAACCTGTGGAATTCTTTACCGCAGAGTTTTATTGATGTCAGTTCGTTGGATATATACAAGAGGGAGTTAAATATGGCCCTTACGGCTAAAGAGATCAAGGGGTATGGAGAGAAAGCAGGAAAGGGGTAACTGAGGGAATGATCAGCCATGATCTTATTGAATGGCAATGCAGGTTCGATGGGCCGAATGGCCTACTCCTGCACCTATTTTCTATGATTCTATAAAGGCCTGGGTGACTTTGATTTTGCGCAAACAATAAATTGATGCTCCCTGAAATAGTCAGAATTCAATTGAACTGGACATTTGATCGAGACAATGCATCCGTATGAAAACAAGTAACTAAGTTTTCACTGATTTATTTGAGGAAAATAATTTGTGCATGGTTTTGAGGTGACAGAACGAATTGTAGCAGATAAAGCTGCAAAGAGCCGAGTCATGGCAGCCTAATAAATAGCTCTGATCATAACTCACCTGGTTAACGGTCATTTCTCACTTTGAGATGACAGGATCTGAAAGGTGTTCACAAGGCAGACAACTCAGAGCTGAAATTTATGAAGCAGTCATGCAGGATAATTTAACTGACAAGCAACTTTTATTCTCCAGTTCATTGCTTCTTCAAATTCACATACTGAGGTTCTAAATTGTTCCATTAACACAGATCAATTTTGAAGAACAGAAGGGAGAAGTGAGGACTTCACTTTGGTCATGATTTTACATGAATCTATGAAGAAGATTTAGTACAATTGTAACAAACACTGGCCACTGGCTGAGCTGATTCCGATTCGCCGCCATGCTCGCTATGGCGCATTCGGTTTAGAGATGCAGGAAAATACGAAGAAAGTTATAGACGGCGGAATTTATGTTCTTGCCATTACAGGGAAATCTGGGCCAACTCATTTTCTGCCTGTGGATCTTCTCTAACGTGAAGTCATACTACCGATCAGCCAGAAAGGAAAAAAACATATTTAGATGTTGCCTTCAGCAACCACTGGCTGCATATGGGAAAATCATGGTGCTTCTTTACTGCCAGAAGCACAAACATCATCTCATATCTGTAGTGGAATTATGTCCCTGAAGTTGGGAGTTGTTACATATCATATTTAATAAGGGGAAGTTCAAAACAAAATGACTACTCCTCGCTGCCTCTAGCCAAGAATTCCAAGCATAAAATGGGCGACTAGTAAGTTATTGGTGAGTTTTGTTGATAACCCTAAGCATTGTGTCAGGGGCTATGGTCAATTCAGGAGAATAAGTGTATGTCATCTTCAGAATTATAGCTGCCAATGAAGAAAATATAGCTGCCCTTATGTAAGTTGGCCTTAATCATCAACTGTTTGAACTGCCTGTAGCAGGGTATTTAGTATTTGCCAACAATCAGGTGGACTGGAGTGACAAGCACATAGGTGCAAACCTTTTTAACGTCTGAAGGATTGACCAACATTGACCAGTTAATGTCAACTCAATCAATTTTTCATCAGAACTCAGTAAGTGCTTTTGTAATGTTTTTAATGAAAGCAATTATGGGCCAGGTCAGGGTTTAACCCATCACTGTCTGAAATGATTTAATCCAAAAATAATGATTCCCCCCAAAATGTTGCCAATGATCAACTTGGTGTTTAAAAAGCTTGGGGCTTGTTTAAAAAAAATATTTGAAACAATTGTTGCAGGATATGTAGGCTGTGGGGTAAATCAGTGTCCTACCAAATTCCCCTCGGTAATATGCTGTAGTGCCCATGTGGACGGGGATAAACATAGGCCTGTTGCTTATTACTCTTCTAAAATAGACCCCGTTGCCTTGGGACACCCCGTATGTACTCAAATATTAACTGCTATCTACAATAGCCTTCAATTTGCCGCCAACCTCACCCTTCAGCAGGATATTGTTGTATATACCTCTCACTCCATAGCTGCCCTCTTGGGTCAACTGCAGACTCAACATCTAGGCAAAGTAGATATGAGATCTACCTACAAAATAATCCAAGGCTGACCTTTCGGCACTGTACTGCCATCAATCCGGCCTGTTTTCTTACCGAGCCATCCCAAGATGAGGAAGAACCCAGTCATGATTGCTTATCTTTAATTCAGGAGGCCACATCAGTCAGGGAGGATTTAGTTGATGTACCAATGGAAGATCCAGACTGTATTATGTATGTAGACGGAAGTTCTTCCATTGACCCAGAAGGCAGACGAAATTCTGGATTCGCCATAGTAAACCAGGAGAATCAGGTCGTGGAATCTGCCGCTTTTGAGACTGCCTATTCCGCCCAACAAGCTGAACTATTTGCCCTTATCCGAGCCTGTATCTTGGCTAAAGACCTCAAGGTTAATATCTATACCGACTCTGGGTATGCCTTTGGAGTAGCCCAAGAATAGGGGATTCCTAACTTCAAATGGGAATGAGATATCTCAAACAGTTAGTATCTGATTTGTTGCAAGCCCTCATGTTCGCCAAGTGCATTGCCATTGTCAAATGTACCGCCCACACTACCGGAAATTCTCTGGTTGATATAGGGAAACGTTGTGCTGACCAAGAGGCCAAACAGGCCTCTCGTGGACAACGAATGATAGTGCCTAGAATGATGAGTCAAACTAAAAACCCTACAAAGGATAAGTTAGCCTCGGAAAAACCAATGCCAACCATCCAAGATGTTATTAAAGCACAGGAGGACGCTCCTGAAAAAGATAAACTGTTGTGGAAAGATTATGGATGTACCTATGACAATGTCTCTAAACTCTGGGCCACTCCCGCGGAACAGACTTGCATGTCTGACGAGTTGGCCTCATGGGTTATAGAATGTATGCATTTTGCTACTCATTGTGGAGCAAGAGCGACAAGTGATACGCTTTTGGCTACTTGGTGGCACCCCAGACTTCAGGCGTTGGCCCAGAACACTAGTAGTCATTGCCTTGTTTGCCAACAGCATAATCCAGGGAAGGGAGTCCCCTATGATTGGGGTAAGACGCCCCTACCAGAAGGTCCCTTTGAGACCTTGCAGTTGGACTACATTGAGTTGCAAAGGGTTCAGTGTTACAAATATGTGCTAGTAATAGTGGATGTATTCAGCAAATGGATCGAAGCTTATCCTACCCTGGACAATAAAGCTCAAACTGTTGTTAAAGTGTTAATGAGGGAAATTGTTCCTAGATATGGTATCCCTGCTCGACTGAGTTCTGATAATGGCCCTCACCTTATTGGCCAAATTAACAAAGAATTCTGCTCCCAGATGCACATTAACCAGCAGCTGCATTGCGCCTACCGACCCCAAGCTGCGGGATTAGTTGAACGTGCTAATCAAACTCTGAAAACCAAGCTTGCAAAACTGGTAGCATCAACTGGACTCAATTGGCTTAAACTCCTTCCCATAGCCCTATTCCAGATACGCACTACTCCAACTGTTAATACTAGGCTGACCCCCGCTGAAGTCATTTATGGTAAACCCCTAAGAACCCCCTGGAATCAAAATGTCCCCTCCACTGTCCAGTTCCACCAACATGACTGAGGAGATGACCACATACATTCTTTCCCTAACTTAGGCTCTGCGAGTAGCCCACAACCAGGTTCGAGGGGCTCACCTTGACCTCCCAGTCTTACCCGAATCATCCCTCGTGGTCCCAGGGAAGTATGTCTTGATTAAGAAATGGATTCGAAAGGGATTGGAGCCGCGATGGGAGGGGCCTTTTCAGGTGTTACTCACTACCCCTACTGCAGCGAAGGTTGAGGAGAAAAATGCCTGGGTTCACCTGCACCACTGCAAGCTCACCACCCTTTAATAAACCTATTTTACTGGTTGTTCTAATTCCTGTTTCTGTTCCAGATTTCCTCTTCTCCATAGCTGAACAAGGCAGTTGACATCCTAATTGTAATGTGGACCAGTTTGAACTTTTACCCGTAGTGATAGACAGCCAGCTACACCGACGGTGACCTAAGAAGAGAGACGGAAGAACCGAACTTTTTTAATCAGCAAAATTCTGAGCTTTAAGATGAAACCATGTCTGTTTGCCACAGTCTGTATAATAGTATGGATATATGGCAGTTTTGGCGCATGGGAGGGGAGACAAAGACGAGAGCTCCATGTAAACACCTTTTTGTACATGTCTTATGTTTATGCGCAAAAAGGGCACTTTTCTAGATGCTGGGTGTGTTCACATATCCCTATACATTCCAAAGGGGGAATTCCTTTGTGCACCGTTCCACTGACCCGAACTGAGACTGTCAGATGGATTCAGAGCCAAACTATAATAAGAGGAGGGGGGCCAATACAAGTACGAATGATGAAAGGCGGGTCAAGAGAGGGATCACGGAGACCAGGAGGAGTATCATACCGTTACCACCTGAACAAACACGGGGAGGTCACCAAGTGGGAGAGTCTTGGAGATCCCATTAGTCAGACATTCCAGGGAGGATACCAACCAACCTACAACCGTGAAAAGGAACCCCCATTCATAGCTCTGACCAATATCTCAGGGATTGGGAGACCAACAGGGGACATATGTCAAATTCGAAATGACACCAGTAACAAGGGACATATCGTAGGGTACAGCAATTGCCCACACAGTCTCAACCTCACCACAGGTGCACGAGTTACCATCCACTCTCACGATCCGAATAACGCAGGTAGAAGTTTGTGGGCCCAGTCCTGGGACCCGGAGGCAATATATCAGAAAGCAGCCTTTATCGGCACGTATTTCGTGTGCGGTCATAAGGCATATCCTTGGTTGCCCAGGCGATGGACAGGGTCCTGCTATATGGGATATGTGGTGCTATTTGTGCGACAAGTACGTACCTTGGCGGAAGCACATGCCTCCAGCCGATATAAGCGAGCCATCACCCCCGCCGACAAGTTCTTTGGGGTCCTGGTGTTCCCAATCGGGATAAGACGTCTCATGGACGAAGTACAGAACTTAGAAACGATATTGGAACAGATAGCTAACCATACTGCTGAAGCTCTGGAGGGCATCACAGCTGAAATGGTAGCAATAAGGACCGCAGCATTACAAAACCAAATGGCCCTCGATTACCTGTTAGCTGAGAAAGGGGGAACGTGTGCCCTGATAGGATCTGAATGTTGCACTTACATTCCTGATAGTTCAGAAAACATAACCAATCTTGCTGATCACATAAGGAGAGAGGTGAAGAAGTTATCCACACCAGCAAAAGAACCTAGCAGGTCTGATTGTTCTCATTGTAATAATAATTACCTGTTGGTTGGTTGCCTTAACCTCTGCTGTAAAGTAATGATGGCAAGGTTAGCAAACCCTCTTGTGGTCAAGGGCTCTCGGGTTATGATCCAACAAACTAAAGAATCTACATTTACTAAAGAACTACTCAACAATAATATGATTCTGGAAATGGAGTGTGAACGGATGAATGCAATACTCTTAGAATGATCCTAAATGTTATCATAGAATGATAAAAGGAGGGAATGTGGATATATGAACGGGATATATGGAATTAAAGACAGTAAAGTGAACTAGATATATGAAAATGCATAAGCCATGGAAAAATAACTAAGAGAATGTCAGATTGCAAATAATACAACATCAGCACAATTAACAGGCTTTCTCAAGGTTTTAGTTACTAATCCTGCCAATATAAATTGTAACATGAAATGGATATATGGAAATACATCAGCACAATTAGCAGAATTGCAAGGTTTCAGTGAATAGTCACGCCAGTAAAGTTGTAACATTTAGAGGCAATGCCTGAGCTTTCGTAGAAACAGTCCATATAGATATTGACTAATGAGTGGACAAAGAAAAGGAAGAATCAAAAGGGATAAGCTGAATTAGAATGTCAATCTAATTGTATCTTGTTATCTATTTTCAAAAATGTATAACTGTTGTCGCTTTACGATGTAACTTTGCTTATCCGTTGGAAGTGTGTACGCTCTATCGAGAGAGTATACCTTCTGTCTGATAAGTCTCGCCGGCCGGTGAATAAAGACTGCTTTGTTGAAAGCACAATCGATATTCGACTCAGTAATTTCACTGAACCAGATTGAGAGAAAATAATCTACATTTACATTCACGCCCTATTTTCACATGCAAGATAGCAATGATGCTTTCCTTAGTTTTGAAATACAACTATTAAATACAGCACGCCCTTGCTTGGAACAAAGCCAAAAATTCCTTGAAAACAACTTCTTTCCTGGTCATTATTTCCAGCCCTGACAAATGATGAGAGAGCATATTAAATGTTTCTCCTCTTGCTCTTTCCTCCTCCATCAAATCCAGTCAGCGATCGAAAGGGCTGGGGTTTGAGGAGGGGTGGAGGGGGGGGGAAAAGGAGGCTGGTGGTAAGCTTGTGTGGACAGGAGATAAATCTTGAGAATAAGATTTATGATTTTACTTCAACAGTTCTACTCGTTAGAACATGCAGTGTTAGATCTGACACCATGAATGTTTTATACTGGCTCCGTGCGCTTGGTGACATCACTGACCTTTCTGTTAAAAGAAAAAGACTTGAATTTATATAGCATCTTTCATGACCTCAGGATGTCCTAAAGAGCTTTACAATGATTTAAATACCTTTGTAGTCTAGTCACTATTATAATCTTGAGAAATGCAGCAGCCAATTTGCACAGTAAAGTCCCATAAACAGCAGTCAAATTAATGACCAGGTAATCTATTTAATGATGTTGTGGCTGAGGAATACTGGGAGAACTCACCTGCTCTTTAAAAAGTACCATGGGATCTTTTGCATCCACCTGAGGGGGCAGATAAGTCTTTGGTTTAATGTCTCATCCAAAAGACGGCACCTTTGACAGTGTAGCACTCCCTCAGTACTGCACTAGAGTGTTAAACTAGATTATATGCTCAAGTCTCAGGAGTGGACTATTAACCAATGACCTTTTAACTCCAAGGCAAGAGTCCCACCACAAAACTGACAAATGCCAGCAACACAGCCCTCGTCTTCAACCGAGTTACTCACTTCCACATAAACTTCAAACAATTGTTTCTCTAGGATAAAGAAAGCATCAAATCAAAGCTCACAACCACCTACACTAAGAGTGCCCAAGCTTTTGTCTTTGTCTTTTGATAGGTCTGTATCATGGAGCCTCTAAAGCTACTTAGTTTAAAATTAAATGTTCCCTCTAATTAACATGCATCACAAGTTGCTGATACCAATGTATCTGGTATCCTAAAAGTGCTGGAGAAGTACCACCAATGCTGCCTGCGCAAATCCACTGGGAAGATAGATGCACCAACATCCGTGTTCTAGCTCAGGCCAACATCCCTTGCAGCAAAGCACTGACCACGCTCGACCAGCTCCATTGGGCGGGCCACATAGTCCGCATGTCCAACACGAGACTCCCTAAGCAAGCACTCTACTCGGAACTAATACACGGCAAGTGAGCCCCAGGTGGGCAGAGCAAACATTTCAAGAACACCCCCAAAGCCTCCTTGATAAAGTGCAACATCCCACCGATTCCTGGGAATCCCTGGCCCAAGACCATCCAAAATGGAGGAAGAGCATCCGAGAGGGTGCTGAGCACCTCGAGTCTCGTCGCCGAGAGCATGCAGAAATCAAGCGCAGACAGCGGAAGGAGCGTGCGGCAAACCAGGCTCCCCACCCACCCTTTCCTTCAACCACTGTCTGCCCCACCTGTGACAGAGACTGTAATTCCCACATTGGACTGTACAGTCACCCAAGAACTCACTTTTAGAGTAGAAGCACGTCTTCCTCGATTCTGCGGGACTGCCTATCATAGTGTCCTAATTTAGGATTCACCCAAGAACAGACCTTTGAATTTTTGTTGGGACCTGGAGATTTGCAAACAGGACAAAGCAGCAATTATAAAATACAAGCTCAAACAGAACAGAGTTGCCTGGGCTTCAGAATCGATTGCCAGGGACTGCAGGCTGGACACCGCCCGAACACATTTGTTCACATTTGACTTTACGCCATTGCTAGGCATCCATCTATTTACATCAATTTTTGGTATCTGTATGAATGTAGCTTTCCAACCCGATTTCTATTTGGTATGTAACCATGTAGTTAGTCGGGGTCAATCAGGCCCCAGATTATCAATTTGCAAATAAATACAGAAAGCAGATATTAAATTTAGTTTCTCGTGTGGAAATGTAAGTTGAAATAATGAAATTATAGTCAAGTTGAACATGAGACTTTGTTTCGGAGCAATGCAGTCAGACGTGTCAGTTCTACTCAATTTCCAAATTATTTTTTTAAATTATACTAAACGTATGGCAGTTCAACATTCCTGGTTACAGGATTTTCAGATGGGATAGAGATGGGGATAAAAAAGGAGGGGGGGGGGCGGGGAGGGTCGCAGTATTAATTAAAGAAACAATCAAAGCTGTAAGGAGGGATGATATGTTAGAGGGATCATCAAATGAAGCCATATGGGTTGAATTAAAGAACAAAAAAGGGGCAATCCCACTGCTGGGAGTGTACTATAGACACCTAAACAGTTAGAGGGAGATAGAAGAGCAAATATGTAGGCACATTTCTGAGAAATGCAAAAACTATAGGAAAGTAATTATTAGGGGATTTCAACTACCCTAATATTAACTGGGATAGAATTAGCATGAACGGTATAGAGGGTGCAGAATTCCTAAAATGCATTCAGGAGAACTTTTTTAGCCACTATGTAACAAGCCCAACAAGGGAAGGGGCGGTTCTGGACTTAATTTTAGGGAATGAAGCTGGGCAGGTGGAAGGGACATCAGTGGGAGAGCATTTCGTTGCTAGTGATCATAATTCAGTTAGATTTAGGGTAGTTATGGAAAAGGACAAAGATAGACCAGGAATAAAAGTTCTCAATTTTGCTAAGCCAATTTTACTAAGCTGAGATGTGATTTAGCCAAAGTGGACTGGAAACAGCTACTGGAAGGTAAATCAGTGTCAGAACAGTGGGAGGCATTCAAGGGGGAAGATCCTGAAGGTTCAGAGCAAGTATGTTCTCTTAAAGAAAAAGGGTGGGACTAACAAATTTAGAGCCCCTGGGAAGTCAAGGGGCATACAGGGTAGGGTAAAGAAAAAAAAGGAAGCTTATGACAGATATCGAGGATTCAATACTGCAGATATCCTAAGGTATAGAAAGTGTAGGGGTGAAATTAAAAAGGAAATTAAGAAACAATGAGGGAGCATGAAAAAATGTTGGAAAGTAAAATCAAGGAAAACCCAAAGATGTTTTATAATACATTAAGAGCAAAATGATAACTAAAGTAAGAGTAGGGCCTATTAGAGACCATAACGCTAATCTGTGTGTGGAGGCAGAAGACATGGGTATGGTTCTTAATGAATACTTTGCAGCTGTTTTCACAAGAGACGGGCGATGCAGACATTGCAATCAGGGAGGAGTGTGAAATAAACATAGCGAGAGGGGAAGTATTAAGGGATTTAGCAAATTTGAAAATGGATAAATCTCCAGGCCCAGATGAAATGTATCCCAGGCTGTTAAGAGAAGCAAAAGAGGAAATAGCAGAGGCTCTGAACATCTTTTTCCAATTCCCTCTGGCCACAGGTGCGGTGCCAGAGGACTGAAGGACTGCTAACTTTTTATCTTTGTTTAAAAAGGGAGAAAGGGATGGACCTAGTAATTACAGGCTAGTCAGCCTAACCTCAGCGGTGGGAAAATTATTGGAGAAAATTCTGAGGTACAGGATAAATCTTCACTTAGAAAGACACAGATTAATCAAGAAGAGTTAGCTTGGATTTGTTATGGGGAGGTTGTGTCTAACTTCACTGAATTTTTTGAGGAGGTAACAAGAAGGCTCGATGGGGGTAGTGTGTTTGATGTGGCATATATGGATTTTAGCAAGGCTTTTGATAAGGTCCCACATGGCAGACTGGTCATGAAAATAAAAGCCCAAGGGATCCAGAGCAAGTAGCAAGTTGCATCCAAAACTGGCTCAGAGGCAGGAAGCAAAGAGTAATGGTTGATGGGTGTTTTTGTGAATGGAAGGTCGTTTCCAGTGGGGTTCCGCAGGGCTCAGAATTAGGTCCCTTGCTTTTTGTGGTATATATCAATGATTTAGACTTGAATGCAGGGGGTATGATTAAGAAGTTTGCAGATGCTATAAAATTGGCCATGTGGTTGACAATGAAGAAGAAAACTGTAGACTGCCGGATCATAAAGAATTCTTTCTTTATCAATAAGTAACATTTAGCATTGCTGTTGCCAAATTAAGTTAATCTAGGGGTTAAGTCATGGCAGGAGAGCTCGGACACTTGTTATGCTCCTCCTGTACCATGCGGGAAATCAGGAACGCCTCCGGTGTCCCTGACGACTACGTGTGCGGGAAGTGTATCTGCCTCCAGCTCCCGCGATGCGGAACTGGAGCTGCGGGTGAATTCACTCTGGAGCATGTACAATGCTGAGAATGATATGAATAGCACATTTAGTGAGTTGGCCTTACCGTAGGTAAAGGGTTCACAGCTAGATAGGGAATGGAAGACCAACAGGAAGAGCAGTGCAAGGAAAGTAGTGCAGGGATCCCCTGCGGTCATCCCCCTGCAAAACAGATATACTGCTTTGGGTACTGTTGAGGGGGATGACTCATCAGGGGAAGGCAGCAGCAGCCAAGTCCATGGCACCGTGGTTGGCTCTACTGCACAGGAGGGCAGGAAAAAGAGTGGGAGAGTGATAGTGATAGGGGATTCAATTGTAAGGGGAATAGATTGGCGTTTCTGCAGCCGCAACCGAGACTCCAGGATGGTATGTTGCCTCCCTGGTGCAAGGGTCAAGGATGTCTCGGAGCGGGCGCAAGACATTCTGAAAAGGGAGGGTGAACAGCCAGTTGTCGTGGTACACATAGGTACCAACGATATAGGTAAAAAAACGGGATGAGGTCCTACGAGATGAATTTAAGGAGCTAGGAGTTAAATTAAAAAGTAGGACCTCAAAAGTAGTAATCTCAGGATTGCTACCAGTGCCACGTGCTCGTTAGAGTAGGAATCGCAGGATAGCTCAGTTGAATACGTGGCTCGAGCAGTGGTGCAGAAGCGAGGGATTCAAATTCCTGGGACACTGGAAGGTTCTGGGGGAGGTGGGACCAGTACAAACCGGACGGTCTGCACCTGGGTAGGGTCGAAACCAATGTCCGAGGGGGTGCGTTTGCTAGTGCTGTTTGGGAGGAGTTAAACTAATATGGCAGGGGGATGGGAACCTATGTAGGGAGACAGAGGGGAATAAAATGGAGACAGAAGCAAAAAATAGAAAGAAGAGTAAAAGTGGAGGGCAGAGAAACCCAAGGTAAAAAACAAAAAGGGCCACTTTACAGCAGAATTCTAAAGGGTCAAAGAGTGTTAAAAAGACAACCCTGAAGGCTCTGTGGCACAATGCGAGGAGTATTCGGAATAAGGTGGACGAATTAACTGCGCAGACAGCAGTTAACGGATATGATGTGATTGGCATCACGGAGACATGGCTCCAGGGTGACCAAGGTTGGGAACTCAACATCCAGGGGTATTCAGCATTTAGGAAGGATAGACTGAAAGGAAAAGGAGGCGGGGTGGCGTTGCTGGTTAAAGAGGAAATTAATGCAATTGTAAGGAAGGAAATTAGCTTGGATGATGTGGAATCGGTATGGGTGGAGGTGCGGAATACCAAAGGGCAGAAAACGCTAGTGGGAGTTGTGTACAGGCCACCAAATAGTAGTAGTGAGGTTGGGGACAGCATCAAACAAGAAATAAGGGATGTGTGCAATAAAGGTACAGCAGTAATCATGGGCAACTTTAATCTACATATTGATTGGGCTAATCTAACTGGTAGCAATGCGGTGGAGGTGGATTTCCTGGAGTGTATTAGGGATGGTTTTCTAGACCAATCTGTCGAGGAACCAACCAGAGAGCTGGCCATATTAGACTGGGTGATGTGTAACGAGAAGGGACTAATTAGCAATCTTGTTGTGCGAGGCCCCTTGGGGAAGAGTGACCATAATATGGTAGAATTCTTTAAGATGGAGCGTGACAAAGTTAATTCAGAAACTAGGGTCCTGAACTTAAGGAAAGGTAACTTTGATGGTATGAAGCGTGAATTGGCTAGAATAGACTGGCAAATGATACTTAAAGGGTTGCCGGTGGATAGGCAATGGCAAACCTTTAAAGATCATATGGACGAACTTCAACAATTATACATCCCTGTCTGGAGTAAAAATAAAACAAGGTAGGTGGCTCAACCGTGGCTAACAAGGGAAATTAAGGATAGTGTTAAATCCAAGGAAGAGGCATTCAAAATATCCAGAAAAAGTAGCAACCCAGAGGACTGGGAGAAATTTACAATACAGCAGAGGAGGACAAAGGGATTAATTAAGAGGGGGAAAATAGAATACGAGAGAAAGCTTGCCGGAAACATAAAATATGACTGCAAAAGCTTCTAGAGATATGTGAAGAGAAAAAGATTAGTGAAGACAAACGTAGGTCCCTTGCACAAGAGATTGATGTGCAAAATCAAACCACATGGTATTGGGGGTAATGTACTGATGTGGATAGAGAACTGGTTTGCAGACAGGAAGCAGAGTCAGGATTAACGGGTCCTTTTCAGAATGGCAGGCAGTGATTATTGGAGTGCCGCAGGGCTCGGTGCTGGGACCCCAGCTCTTTACAATATATATTAATGATTTGGATGATGGAATTGAGTGTAATATCTCCAAGTTTGCAGATGACACTGAGCTGTGAGGAGGACGCTAAGAGGCTGCAGGATGATTTGGACAAGTTAGATCGGTGGGCAAATACATGGCAGATGCAGTATAATGTGGATAAATGTGAGGTTATCCACTTTGGGGACAAAAACACGAAGGCAGAATATTATCTGAATGGCGGAAGATTAGGAAAAGGGGAGGTGCAGCGAGACCTGGATGTCATGATTCATCAGTCATTGAAGGTTGGCATGCAGGTACACCAGGCGGTGAAGAAGGCAAATGGTATGTTGGCCTTCATAGCAAGGGGATTTGAGTATCGGAGCAGGGAAGTCTTACTGCAGTTGTACAGGGCCTTGGTGAGGCCCCACCTGGAATAGTGTGTTCAGTTTTGGTCTCCTAATCTGAGGAAGGACGTTCTTGCTATTGAGGGAGTGCAGCGAAGGTTCACCAGACTGATTCCTGGGATGGCAGGACTGATATATGAGGAGAGACTGGATCGACTGGGCCTGTATTCACTGGAGTTTAGAAGGATGAGAGGGGATCTCATAGAAACATATAAAATTCTGACGGGACTGGACAGGTTAGATGCAGGAAGAATGTTCCCGATGTTGGGGAAGTCCAGAACCAGGGGACATAGTCTTAGGATAAGGGGTAAGCCATTTAGGACTGAGATGAGGAGGAACTTCTTCACTCAGAGAGTTGTTAACCTATGGAATTCCCTACCGCAGAGAGTTGTTGATGCCAGTTCGTAAGATATATTCAAGAGGGAGTTAGATATGGCCCTTATGGCTAAAAGGATCAAGGGGTATGGAGAGAAAGCAGGAACGGGGTACTGAAGGAATGATCAGCCATGATCTTATTGAATGTGGTGCAGGCTCGAAGGGTCGGATGGCCTACTCCTGCACCTATTTTCTATGTTTCTATATCAATGAACTGGTCAGATGGCAGAACAGTCTCAAATGGAATTTAATCCGAATAAGTGTGAGGTAATGCATTTGAGGAGGCAAGGGAATACACAGTAAATGGTAGGACACGTAGAAGTGTAGAGGAACAATGGGACCTTGGAATGCATGTCCACAGATCCCTGAAGGTAGCAGGCAAGGTAGATAAGGTGGTTAAGAAGGCACACAGAATATTGCCTTTATTAGCCAAGGCATAGAATATAAGAGCAGGGAGGTTATGCTTGAATTGTATAAAACACTAGTTAGGACATAGCTAGAGTACTGCGTGCAGTTCTGGTCACCACATTACATGAAAGATGTGATTGCACTAGAGAGGGTACAGAGGAGATATATGAGGATGTTTGCTGGCTTGTTGAATTTTAGCAATGAGGACAGATTGCAAAGGTTGGAGTTGTTTTCTTTGGCACAGAGGGGGCTGAGGAGAGACCTAATTGAGGTGTATAAAATTATGAGGGGCCTGGATAGAGTGGATACGAAGAGCCTATTTCCATTAGCAGAGGTGTCAACAACCAGGGGCATAGATTTAAAGTAATTGATAGGTAGTTTAGAGGGGATTTGAGGGAAAATTTCTTCACCCAGAGGGTTGTGGGGGTCTGGAACTCACTACCTGAAAGGGTGATAGAGGTAGAAACCCTGACTACATTTAAAAAGTACCTGGATGGGCACTTAAAGTGCCGTAACCTACAGGGATACGGACCAAGAGCTGGAAAGTGGGATAAAGCTGGATAGCTCTTTGTTGGCCAGCGCAGACACGATGGGCTGAAATGGCCTCCTTCCATGCTGTAAATTTCCATGATTCTATGATAAAAATTTGCACTATTTCTGATTTTGAGGACATGGTAAATCCCACCTTCAAAATATGGGTAGCCCTGCCAACTAGAGAATCTGATGAGCAATCAACTGGTCAGAGATTCTGAACAGCAGTCAGTCATTGAGCAGTGTGGAGATGAACGCTCATGGTCAGAATTTTTAAAAGGTCCTTATGATTTGAGATAGTTTTAGATCATTTTTTTCATCTTTGATGCAGATGTCTGCTTCCATAGGCAATCCTCGCTGCCCATCAACGATTATTTGTAAGGCAATCTGAAACATCAGGCTAGAAGATGAACAATGAATCTGTTTCATTTTTTAAAGCGTGCACTGGAAATGATACAGGATATCACAGTACACACCCAATGTCCCTGACTGATGATAAATTACACTGACAGATCCTATCTCAGACTAAAAACTGTGAATGAACACAGAAAATGCTGGAAATCTCAGCAGGTCAGGCAGCATCTGTGGAGAGAAAGCAGAGTTAACGTTTCAGGTCGATGACCCTTCGTCAGAACTGGTGTGTGTCTGGAAAGAACAGATTCTTAACAAGCACTGAAAGGAGGAGGGGAAGAACAAAAGGGAAGGTCTGTGATAGGTTGGAAGACAGGAGAGATTAGAGATACAAAAGGGATGATGGCCCAAATTCAAATGGTACTAAATCAACCACGAGAAGAGAAACAGAAAGCAAAGAAGATGAACAAGGTAAAAGAGACAAACGGAAATCCCGTCGAAGGGAAGAGCAGAACTTCTTCAAGCTGGGCATTCCTAGAAGAGAAGTGGCAGTGAATTAAACATGAATAAAACTATGAATCTAGATTATCAAATAAGGTTATCAGAAGCAAGATACCTAACAGAACTTTCTACTTTTTTTAATGACAAAAGTCAAGAAGTCCTCCTTAGCAGTTCCCAACAATTCTCTGAATAGCTTGTGCCCTTTCACAGCATGCTTTTACTGAGAAAGACAACTCATTAACCTCCAGCCATATAGTGGTATAGCAAGACGATAATTGAACAAGCAAAGTCACTTATACCCAGTTACACGCAGCTTCTGGCTGCAGAATTGCAAGTCAAAATTCACATCACAAGTATCATGGCTACCCTCTCCCCATCAGAAGCTGGTCTCCAGCAAATCATCCAACACCAGGATGGGTTGAAACAGAGCCCATCACTATCTCAGTATTCTCCTTCAGCCCCACAAACCCCCATCTACCCCACCTGCTGAGATATCTGCGCTCCTCTAATTCTGGCCTCTTGAGCATCCCTGATTTTAATCATTCAACCATTGGTGACCATGCCTTCAGCTGCCTAGGCTCTAAGCTCTGGAATTCCTTCCCTAAACCTCTCTGCCTCTCTACCTCTCTTTCCTTTAAGGTGCTCCTTAAAATCTACCTCTTTGACCAAACTTTTGGTCATCTGGCCTCATTTCTCCTTATGTGGCTCGGCATCAAATTTTGTTTGACAACATTCCTGTGAAGCACCTTGGGACTTTTTACTACGTTAAAGACGCTATATAAATACAAGTTGTTGTTCTCGTCTCAATTCAGTGCAGCAAGAACGAAAACCAGAAAGGAAAGCAGTGCATCATTCAACCCAGTGCAACTCACATGGGGATAGGAATTGTGCACCATTTGCGGCATGGACCCCAAGTACTCTTGTAGAAAACAAATCATTGGTGTTTATGGTTCCAATCTGATCCCAGGAGAGCAGCACTGAAATGGGGAGCCACAGTCTCCATGTAACCATCTTCCTGGATTATGTGCAATGATGCCACCGCTCCTCAAAGTAGTATTGTAGGGCCTGATGGAAGCTCACAGCAGGGACGTGGGTCTCCATTAGTGTCTGGTCACCAGTGTTGTACTGAAAGAGTCCCGCTGACAAAGCAAGAATCTTCCGTCTACCGTCAACAGCACTTGCTTAATGAAAAAGTATCTAGTACTTTCTTTTACAATGCCAACTATTTAATCTCTGAACAAAGCTCAACACCAGGAGGCATTTTTTTCTCCCTCTCCTTTGGACCAAAATTTCAGTGGAAAAACATACTTTTCTACTTCCTCTGATTTCCGGACTCCTATCCTTACTGAAACTCCTCTGGTCTAGCAGAGCTCACAGCTCTGGTAGAAACACCCGGTGAGGACTCCTCGGCCCCAGAGATTGAGATCACACAAAACCTACAGTAAAAATTCTGCAAGTTAGACCACTTAATACAATAAAGGTCAGATTGAAAATGCTAAGAACAGTAGTTGCACTGAATACAGCTGCACTGGGCCAGAGTCCCTGAGGCTAGATTTCAATTTATGAACCAACAATTCAATTTATCACAATACTGACACCACACAGACTGAAAGATGACAAACATATTCCTCCAGCCAACACTGGCCAAAGTAATTATAAAGGGGTTGGGGTGAAAGGAAGTGAGATGTAAAGTCTCTAGTTTGATTTACATATTATGCACAGATCATTCTTAAAAGGAAATATTTTGTATTTGCAAATATTGTGCGAGTCACATAAATATTAAATTTACTTCAGTTGTGTGTTGAGGCTTCCTAAAGGAAAACAAAGACAATTTGCTGCACCCTCCAGAAATTTATTCAGGGTCATCGAACAACCACCATTCTGATTGATCCCATTTAATTTTAAATCTATGACCTCTGGTTATTGACTCACTTGCCAGAGGGAATAGTTTTTCTCTATCTACTCTATCAAAACCTCTCATCATCTTGAAAACCTCCATTCCAAGCAGAACAGTCTCAACTTTTGAAACTCACCTCATAACAGAAACATAGAAACAGAGAAAAAATAGGTGCAAGAGTAGGTCATTCGGAAAGGGGTACTGAGGGAATGATCAGCCATGATCTTATTGAATGGTGGTGCAGGCTCGAAGGGCCGAATGGCCTACTCCTGCACCTATTTTTTTTTTCTATGGGCCTTCGAGCCTGCACCACCATTCAATAAGATCATGGCTAATCATTCACCTCAGTACTCCTTTCCTGCTTTCTCTCCATACCCCTTGATCCCTTTAGCCGTAAGGGCCATATCTAACTCCCTCTTGAATACATCCAATGAACTGGCATCAACAACTCTCTGCGGTATGGAATTCCACAGGTTAACAACTCTCTGAGTGAAGAAGTATCTCCTCATCTCAGTCCTAAATGGCTTACCCCTTATCCTTAGACTGTGTCCCCTGGTTCTGGACTTCCCCCAACATCGGGAACATTATTCCTGCATCTAACCTGACCAGTCCCGTCAGAATTTTATATGTTTCTATGAGATGCCTTCTCATCCTTCTAAACTCCTTCCTCAGATTGGGAGACCAAGACTGCATACAATACTCAAGGTGTAGTCTCATCAAGGCCCTGTACAACTGAAGTAAGACCTCCCTGCTCCTATACTCAAATCCCCTCGCTATAAAGGCCAGCATTTGCTTTCTTTACTGCCTGCTGTACTTGCATGCCTACCTTCAATGACTGATGTACCATGATACCCAGGTCTTGTTGCACCTCCCCTTTTCCTAATCTGCCGCCATTCAGATAATATTCTGCCTTCGTGTTTTTGCCCCCAAAGTGGATAACCTCACATTTGTCCACATTATACTGCATCTGCCATGCATTTGCCCACTCCCCTAACCTGTCCAAGTCACCCTGCAGCCTCTTAACGTCCTCCTCACAGCTCACACCGCCACCCAGTATCATCCACAAACTTGGAGATATTACACTCAATTCCTTCATCTAAATCATTGATGTATATTGTAAATAGCTGGGGTTCCAGCACTGAGCCCTGCGACACTCCATTAGTCACTGCCTGTCATTCTGAAAAGGACCCGGTTATCCCGACTCTCTGCTTCCTGTCTGCCAACCAGTTCTCTATCCACGTCAGTACATTACCCTCAATACCATGTGCTTTAATTTTGCATACTAATCTCTTGTGGGGGACCTTGTCAAAAGCCTTTTGAAAGTCCAAATACACCACATCCACTGGTTCTCCCTTGTTCACTCTACTGGTTACATCCTCAAAAAATTCTAAAGATTTGTCAAGCATGATTTCCCTTTCATAAATCCATGTTGACTTGGACCGATCCTGTCACTGCTTTCCAAATCCGCTACAATTTCATATTTAATAATTGATTCCAACATTTTCCTCACTACTGATGTCAGGCTAACCGTTTTCTCTCTCCCTCCTTTTTTAACATATTGGGTAACTATGAGAGTATGTTGAGTTGAACAGAGAGAGTATTTTGAGTGGAAAGGAACACCCCTTGAAACGCCTTTCTGCAGAGTTAAGCAGAGTTAAATAGAGTATAAGTAGTGTGTCTTGTACTTTTCCTGTATTAAACGAACATTAACGATCCTGTCATTTGTCTAGTATGTAGTTTGATATTTAACTCAGGAACCGTCGCAGGCAACTACTAGTCACACGACTAGCAAATTGCCGCTTGCGCAACATTGACGACCCAGATGGGACTTTGAATTAAAATAAATTAAAATAAGACAGACATAGGAGAAATGGCAGGAAAAGGTGGAATCTCCCAGTTGTGGGAAGAGCAGTTTAACCAGATCCTGATCGAAAAAGTCAGGGGATGGCTTGAAACAGTGAGCTCACCGATTTCCTGGAGGAGACTCATTCTTCGACAAAACTAAAAGGAAAAGAGAGAGTCTAAATGTTTTCTAATCGCAGCATGTTATGCAGAATTACTTAAGCAGAGAGACCTAAACAAAACTTTACAAACCCAATGGGAGCACGAAAAATCAGAACTTCAGACAGGCGTAGGAAAATGGACAGACGAAGTTAAGGGACTGAGGCTTAAATTGGCAGAGCAAGCCAATCAAATCGAGACTCTCCAAGACGATAAAAAAACTCCATATTTTGCATCTGACCTCTAGTATGACTATGGTAGATAATAGCAAGCAAAATAAGGGTAACCTGGAGTTGGGGGATGTGAACTTGAAGCATATCCTCAGTAGCTGCAAAAGCAGTTTAAAAAATCTGAAAGCTGACAGCAAGAATTTTCAGGAAACAATGAAACAAAGTGAGAAGGACCCTGTGGGATCCAAAACCAAGTACAAAACATGGCAATCTTTATTTGTGGTTCAGGGAAGCATTTGTTTCCAGTAATAAGCCATTTGTTTAAGAAACAAAAAAAATAGAAAAGCATTCCTATGAATCTAAAATAGAACATAGAATTTGTTACTTTGGATGTTTGAAAAGTTATGAAATGCTTCAGTGTGAATGGTAAAGTTAAAAACCACGTAGATGTTTATTTGTCTGCGTGTCTGTAGTTTTTCAACTGGCACTGGTTAGTTTGAAATTGGTTGAATGAATTTGGAGCTATTGAGGTTAATTAACCTGTGAAAACCAAAGTTTCATTTTGGCCATGGTGGAATTTTGGTTGGTTTAAATTGTGTGAAAAACCTCTAGTTCCGGACATGAGGCAATCACATATATTTGGTTTTTTAAAATTAAAATTTTCTGACAAATTCCTGAATCTGTGACCAGGGGAGAAAGTGAATGTTATTATGCGTGGAGTACAGAAGGATTGCAATGAATGCTATTGGTATACGTGGTGTTGCTTTACAGATTGCTGGTACCATTGTTGTGTTTGTCAACCTTTTAAAATGCAAAAAAAAGGAAGATAACTCTGCACCAGACTTAGAAAGCAACACCTTTTTGCAGAGTTGAATGTAAATATTTTTAGCATTTTAAAATTAAGAACATTTTAAGTTTCATATTTGAGTGGATGTTTCCCTCAGTAACAGAAAGGGGATCAGGATTGATGAATTAACCCATTGGGCTGGCACAAAAAAGCCACAATTGAGGTTCTGTTTTTTTCTTCCAAGCAAGACTACTGATGTGTTGCAGCATGGTGACAAAAATTGAACTTAAGACTTTGCTTTAAAAAAAAATGCTTGGAATTAAGCTGATAACACAGGCCTCTCGGGGGCCTGATGGACAGAAATCTCAAGGAAGGCTCAGTCAGTTCCCAGCAAAACGCATGATGGACCCCTTCTTCTCCAAGGATGGGACATTACAGTCCAGTACCAGCCCAAACCACTAATCTAGCTCAAAACATGTCGTACCCCGGCGACCCACATCATTTCGAGATTCTGACTTCAGGTACCTTAAATGGTCCCTTTCAGTCAGAAAGGGAGGGAGGAAGAGACAAGTCACAAAGTCGAATTTAAAACCCACGTTTGTGTGGACGGCTCTTCCGCAATTATAAACGGGCAGCAGTGCACAGGATTCTCAGGAATAAAAATGACCCCGGACGGCAAATAGGCTTTAGAACAGACGCCAATTAAATTAGAAGACAGTAAAGGAGCTCAAAATTGCAGAACTAAGCGCGATCACCTACGTAGTCATACACCCAGAAGACTACCCGACGCCTGTCCAAATTTATACCAACAGCAGTTACACATGTAACAGTCTGACTGACTTCCTGCCCATCTGTCAAGCTAGAGGTTTCACCTCCGCAGACGGAAGACCGCTAGCTACACAGCCCCACTTTTAAAATTGATTTTTGATACAGCCACCTCAAACCAAGGTCCGTATGTCATAACCAAAGTCAAAGCACATACTAAGAATATCCCCTTAGGGAACCGAATGGCGGACAAATTAGCAAAAGAAGCAGCCCATACAGGTTTCCTATGGGACCCTTTGGAAAATGTAAAAACCGCACCAATGGCACCAGTTGCTGTTACCCGCCTGATACTGGACTTGGCAGCCAGTCAGGCTACAGACCCTGATCTTAAAAACATACAAGTAGGAAGCCCATGATCCAGGCTCGCCCCACCCAATCCAGCAGCTAACCCGATCCCAGCCCAAGATATAATACCCATCTTGCCACCTACCCAAAATTTAGAGGCCGCAAGTAGTTCAGAGGAAGCCACCACAAAAGGAGATGTTAATTCAGAAGATGACCACCTTCCCGGCCCAGGGACACCTGACGAAGCCCGCGCCTCCCACAATGAAACGGCACCAAGTCAAATGGACGGCTTGTCACAGAATTTCAAAGCTATGAGTCTCACACCTCGAGCCACCCCCACGGCCAGTAAAAAGAAACGATGACGACGGTTCCCAGAGAGAGAAAGGAACGCAGTCGCTTGGACTAGAAACCATCCAATACCGTTGCCTGGCTCTGCCCCGGATTCGAGGAGATTGAGAAGACCTACTCCGTAAGGAGAGCAATTGATACTATGTTTTATTATCCTACAGGGTGGACATATATGCCAAAAGTAATCCCATATCCTGAATCAGAACATTTTCGAAACCTACCTAACGAATGGAGTAATCATCTGAAATATGGACTCATGATTTTGAATTTTGTATGCATGTTTATTACTGTAATTTACATTGTTATATCCCTATAAGTGGGAACGTCCATATATTGAACCAGGACCAAAGGGAGGTTTTGTGTTACGAGAAACTAATCAGGTTGTGTATGACAATGTACAGTATGAATTTGTTGTACTTAACATAATATTCAGTTACCCAACTGGTGCCCGTACAATTTAAGGAAATTGTATCAGGATCTGACTTCACTACTAGTGAGGCAAGAAATAGGACTGAGGGAAACGGAAAGTAAGAATAGGTGGAAAAGATGCATTATAAATGACATAGGTACAGCGTACGGGGCAGGAATGGCCACAGTCACTACCTTAGATATTACTAATATGAACGCTAAGATAAAAGGATTGACCGGACAAATAAAGCAGGTTTTAAATAGTTTAAATGATAATCAGAGACAGGTAGTGGAGGCAGGAAAAGATAGCAGTAAGCTGGAGAAAAGAATGGTCACCGGAGAGGAAAGCCACATTCAGACTATCAACCAATTAATCAATACTGCCAAGAAAGCAGAGAACCAAACTCAGGCACAAGATTTGTGTAGTATTTATGGAAACTGGATGATAGAACAATTACGGGAAAACCTGCAGGAAGCCAATGAGGGTAAAGTCCCCACCTGGATTAACAATACCCAAATCCAGACTCTGCTCTCGAACAAGGAAGACCATTCTCTCGATGGATGCCAATTGCGAGAACATTAAGATGTGGTTCAACGAGGAATGTGCCGGGCCAACAGGAACCCCAGCGATTGGAATAATATTGGGGATACCAGTATTCAATAACCAGACCGGCATGACTCTGTTTGATGTAAGGAATGTCGGAACCATACAAGACAGAGTATGGATAGGCCTGACCAATACGAAACCATAGGCGGTAAATCTACCTACGGAATGACTGGGACCAGTCTGCACCAATGCAGCCGAACTACCCGGACTGTGCTATGTCCATACAAGATCTATCCTACCAACGAGGCCCAGAGTGGTTTCAAGAACAGCACTGCTAAGATCTGTACTCTGACCCTGCAGAATGTGAAAGCCCAAACATTCATCAGGAGTGCTTATTTGGGAAATGGGATTTATTGTTTCGCCGCCACCGAAGAGACATACCATTACGGAACACAAATTTGCACGATACGCAAACCTAGCTTCTGCACTCACCCATTGGTGCCTATGAGAATTGGGAATGAGGAAGTTATTAATATTGAAAGAAGACGGCAAGTTAATATCATGGTACAGGAAATCTTGAAAACCCAGTTGGAAACTTACTTCGCCAGAAGTGACATCAATATCCAGTTACAAAAGGAACACTTAACGGAAATCAGACATAAATTAGATTTGGTCTAAAAAATTTACGAAAAAGTGGAAATAAATACCAGAGACATTGAAGCCAAAATTACCCGAATTAAGATCGACATTTGGTGGGACGAGATTTGGAATTGGGGCGAGAATGTGAATATTCACCCCTGCATCAGACTTTTCTCTCATCTTACGGTCATCTTGATAGCAATAATTTTCCTAGCATTGATAATAATGGTATCATATGTGAAAAAGTTGGTACGTAGATTGGAGCTACAGCTGGGACGTGTACAAATTGGTTCAGCGTTACAGAATAGACTAAAGGGACCTCGTAGTGAAGCCGAAACCCTACTGTGATCAAATCATATATATATATATTTTTTTTTTTGGTTGATCAAAGGGAGGAATGTGGAAATATCAGAAAGGCTTAAGAAGTTAGTTCAGACCTGGGGTCTAAAAAACTAATCAACTCTCTTGAACAAAAAACCAGCCGGCATTAACCTCAGAGTCAATGAGATAAGAGATGAGATAAAGTTGTAAAACAGCTGGGAAGCTATAGGATTATAAAGCCAAATTTAAAGGAGTCGCCCTGGATAAGAGATAGTGTGTAAATACTGAATGCCAATTAACAAAGTTCTGGCAATTGCTAATGACCAAACAAAAGGTCAGGTATAGGAATAACAGACTGAAGGCAAACGGACAGGAGGGAGTTACCATAACAGGACCAGCTGTGGAAACAGCAAAGGATTTCATTGATCAAGATAACGTTCACACATGGGAAAGGAGACTCCCGACTTGGTAATAACTTGCAGGCGAGAGACAAGTTGAGATAACAGCAGAATGTCTCTGTATCTTGTAGAAACAAGTAGGCAATTAATAGCAACACACATGGTTAACTGAGGGACAAAAAGGTATAAAGATAGACAAGGTCGGATAGTCCGGAGCGAAAACCCGGGAACAACACTTGACAGAAGCAAGGACCAGGGAGTAACCCTTGAAGGAACAGTGTCAGGACCGGATTGATCACCCGGGACGTATTGGGTAACTATGAGAGTATGTCGAGTCGAACAGGGTTAGTATTTTGAGGGGAAAGGAACATCTTTTCTGCAGAGTTAAACAGAGTTAGAGTATACGTAGTGAGTCTTGTACTTCTTCTGTAATGGGGAATTATAAAGTAGTGAGTCTTGTACTTTTCCTGTATTAAACGAACATTAACTATACTGTCATTTGTCTAGTGTGTAATTTGATATTTAACTTGGGAACCGTCGCAGGCAACTACTTGTCACACTACTAGCAAAATTGCCGCTTGCGCAATGATTCCCATGGCTGAAGAGTCTAGAACTAGGGGCCACAGTCTCAGTATAAGGGTCAGCCATTTAGTAGAGATGGGAAGAAACTTCTTCAATGTGAATCTTTGGCATTCTCTATCCCAGAGGGCTGTGGTGGCTCAATTGTTGAATATATTCAAGACAAGAGTGATAGGTTTTTGGATATTAAGGAAATCAAGGGCTATGGGGATAGTGCGGGAAGGTGGAATTGAGGTAGGTGGTCAGCCATGATCTTGCTGAATGCCGGAGCAGGCTTGAAAAGCTGAATAACCTACTCCTGCTCCTATTTCTTATGTTCTTATACTGAAAAGCACTTTTTGTTTTGATGGTCAAGAACCAGCCTGTCTCACAATGCATTAGGTAGCTCATACCAAAGAAGAATGACTGGACCTCAGTTCATTAACCAATGGAAATTTCCAGTTCTAGCACTGCAAAGCCAAATATGTAACTTGGTAATTTAAAAGACTGCAGAGATAATAAAAGACTGCAGAGATAATTTAATTCCTATCAATGTGTACTCACAGCCATCAGCTCTTTCTGAAAGGACTTCTTTTCCTTGTTCTCAGTGTCATTGCAGTCCTCTTTGAGTTTTTCCAATACAGACGCCACGCGCTCTGGTTCGCTGTCTATCTCTGTCCGGCAGAAGTGCACGAGCGGCATGTTTTTATAACTCAGGGCGTCCGCAAATGCTCTCCAGCTACTGATATTTTCCATAAGTGTCATCCTTACAGAGGCATAGATGTAAGTCAGAAACTTGCTAGGGCGCAGGATCTGCTCCAAGAGCGTAGAGGTAGTAAGATCAGGTCCGAGAAAGAAGCTCGGCTTTATTTTCCCAACTAACAACACATTTTTGGCATGCACAAGCCCTATCTTCCCTTGGTAGTACCCAGTGTACCACTCTTTCGTTCGCAGCTGCCCTTTCAACTTAATCTTCTCTTCGTTCAGCAATGCAATCACGTCTCCCTTTTTATACTCCAAGAGATAATAGTTTTTGTTCTGCCTTACTACAGTCTTCAGCAGTTTGCCATACTTGAGGTTGCTTACACAGCGGTCCTGAAATATGGGGTATTTACTTGTGACAGCCAAGGGCGAAAGAACAATCTTGCCGACTTCTTTTTTCTTCAGGAATCTCCTCTGCCCGCTGTTTCGTGTTCCAGACTTTGGGGGCGGCTGTGGTGTCCTCACACAGAACTGTGTAATTATCACCTCCTGGTCATCCTTGACCTGGATCCTCAGTGTGAAGTCAGAAAGTTCTTCACAGATGCGTGAATGAATAGGAAAGATGAGACGGCTGACCTTTCCAAGCTTCACTTGAAATCCACGGACAACCTTAACTTGGTCAGATGGTTTGATCTCGTAGTTGGAAATATTGGGATGTATGCTTATCTTCAGGTCAAGGGGCTTTGCTAACACAAACTGGTGCTTGCCCCACAGCTGTAGCGCCACTGGTGGTACGCTCAAAACCTCTCGGCCTACTTCACTTACTAACAATGACTTGGGTGCACTATCGTGCCCAAAAACAGCTACGACTGTCTTGAATGAAGGATGGATATGCTTAGGCCCATAAACCCCAACCGTGACATTTTTGTTAATGCAGTCCCACACAGTGGCAGGGTACTGCAGTGACCTAGCCTGAGAAACCACAACAACATACATGCAAGGCTCCAGATTGTCCAATTGCACCTGCACTGTATCGCCATAGTGATAGACCTGAGGCATCGGTGAGAATGGTCCATCTTTGCTGTCACTGCACAGGCAGGTTATCTCAGCATCCTTCTTGCTCACTGCATCATCTTTTAACTCGGCAGAAATTTTCATTTCCAAAGTAAGGAATGTTTTGACTTCCATGTTGCTTAACTTGATCTCAACCACAGGGCTAATGGTTGTACATTTATCATTGTTCAACTCTACAGGAGGATCCAACAAGGCCTTCATCGAAATCTGCTGGGTTTCTCCTGGAGAGACATGTCCTTCTGGTACATGAATACTGATATTGGTGTCTGGAAGTTGAACTGCTCCACCTGTGCTGTCCAGCTTACACGCAATATTAGTCTCCACAGGCTGAGTCTGACCCCAGCCAGGATTTTGTCCCAGAGTGTCCAGATCATGGCACGAACGTGCCAGTTTCCTGTGGTTAAGCCATGCTGTTCGGAAGTCCTCCCTGCTCTTGAACTGTTCAGGGTCTGGAGACTGCATGCCTGTGAAGAAGCCAGTCGAGGAAGGTGCATCAGACTTGGCTTGCAAGACTGAAAGCTCAGACATACTATACGATCGCTTGCTCCTGAAGAATGGATTATTCCGACTCAGTAGTGGATCAAACTCGGCCTTTGAGCTGGTTAATGGGTCTTCCTCAAAAATACTATTACTAACACTGTTAGCGGTTAATGTTTTGGAACCAGTATAAGATGGTGTTAATGAGTCAAATAGAAGTAGATCCACTTCTGATTTAGCTGCTTGTTCACTGTTGGAACTGACGCTATGCACGTTCCCATCTAGAAATGGGTTGGAGGATGCAAAACCATTCAAAAATGGATTGTTATGTTGGGGTTTTGTAGACTTTTTATCAAAGATATCTCCCCACTCTCCAAGTAAATCCATCTCTTTGGCACCTTCATCAGAACTGTCCCCAACGTTATCCACCATTCCACTGTCTCGGAGGGAGGAATTTCTGCCAACAGGCTGAACATATGAAGCAGGAATGTAGCCCATTTCAGTATTGTTGTGGGCATACCACCATTCTGGACCAGAGGTGTCCAAGACATACAGAAGATCCCCTTTGTTAAATTTGAGTGTTGTAAAATTAGTAGGACAGTAATCCTTGATAGCCACAACTTCACGTGCATCTCCGAAAGATGTAGATGTATCCAACCGCAAGGTACTAGGAGAGGGCACTGCAAATATTAGAAAGAGAAGCATTAATTCAGGCAGGGTTACAAGTATTCTTAAGGATCAGGATTATGCCTTTTGTCATTAGGAATACATTTAACCATTTCAAGCAATCATATTCACCAAGGCAAGACAAATTTAAGTACAGCACAATAGGTAAAATACATCCTGAACATCAACATTCTTACAAATTGATTAACGTGTAGTAATAGTGTTGCAAATAGAATGATACCATACAGGAGGCAGCCATTCAGCCCATTGTGGCTATGCCAGCTCTTTGAAAGAGCTAAAATATTCATCTATATTAATGATTACACATCAACCAAGCATACAGATAGTTGGTATTGTACATATAAAATATTTGGAAATAGAGAATAAAAGCCGTGCATTTAGAATATAAAATACACTTGGGTGTACTTTGAGTGCTGTAATCCAACTTTGGCTCAAATTATTAAAGTGCACATGCTTTGTTAATGCTTTACAGATTGTTCTCTACACTTGCTTGTGTTACTGCTTTGTAATCACTTTACTAATTCTGTACAAATGGCAACTGTGCGACATTAGCATCAATAAATAATGTTACCTTCTCTGATATTGAGGTCTATAACAGGAGAAACTTAAGAATTGAGGGGGGCGGGGTGCAACCACAGTGGATCAGCAAATTTAATCAGTGAGTAGCTCTTCTCCACGTCACCACTGGGGTTTTTCTTCTGTCATTTCTGGGTCTGTTGCAGTCCAGTTGAGAGAGATTGATTACTATGATCAGTCAACAACTCCATTATCATTGTATCATGTGACTACCAGGAAGGTAGAAGGTGATCTAGATGGATCTTGTTTTTTTTTGACTAGCGACTCCCAAGTCCCTATGTCCAATGTTCCTAGTTGCTAAGCCATACAAATCAGAGAGGGATTATTAAGTATGGGAAAGGGTCCTACACTTTCCTTCCTCCCCACAAAAAAAACTAGACTGCTTGCTAAAGCCGACTGCTGTGAAAGCCCCAGTCAGTGACTGGAAGCAATGATATTGTCTGCTAAATCTGCAACTTCGATACCAGGCTATCATAATCTGTTTTAGTTGAAGGGAAGAAAAGTCACAGGAGAGAACTTTTAGTTCAAAGTACTCAAGCGCTCCTCCACATTCTGGCCCCAAGTTTCGGGTCGCGCCTAGAATAGCACAGCCCCGACCTGAATGCCCGTTTTTCACGCCACAAAGTGCGCCTAAAAGAAACTTCTGTATTCTCCGGCTCCCTGCTGGTCCTCTTGAGTCAGGCACGGCGCAGCATGAGCTGTAGGGGGCGGAGCCAGGTCCCTGCGCTGAAAACAGTGCCGGGACCTCTGCACATGCGCGCTACAGTGGGCGCGCATGTGCAGTAGCTCCAGGCGCCCAAAACTGTGTGGGAGGGGCCCGAAGCACGCAGCCCCTAGCCCTGGCCGAATGGCCTCACTGGGGTTGCGTGAATAAGGCTGCCTCCCATGCCCAGCTCCTGCTTCCTCACGTACCGACTCGACACCCACTCCCCGCTCCCCCCCCCCCACGGACTGGACCCGACCCGCGCTCACGCCCCCTCCCTCCCTTCCCCCCGGACTGGACGCAACCCGCGCTCACCCCCCCACCCCTCTCCCTCCCTCCCCCCACCCGACCTGACCTCCCTCTCCCTCCCTCACCCCCCCCCCCACGAACCAACCTGACCTCCCTCCTCCTCCCACCCGCAGTGCTCCCGACGCCCGGGAGGAAGGGGGACAGAAAGGAAGAAAAAGGAAAGGAGAATAGGAGAAAAAAGGAAAGGAGATAGGAGAAAGGAAAAGGAAAAGGAAGAAGAAAAAAAGGAAAGAGACACAAAGGAAAAGGAGACGAAGACGAAAACAAGGAAAAGAAGAGAAGAAGAAGAAAAAAGGAAAGGACAGAAGAAGACAGAAGAAAAAAACCGG